>NC_140492.1:57648259-57925759 GCF_964271855.1 Acomys minous
TCTTCCACTATCCAACAATTCCGGTGCTCACGTGGCCTGGTGTAGTCCCTGAGTTAGGGGAATATACAGCGGACGTGTGGCTAGGCCCTTCCTAACCTGTCCTGCTGTCTTGTCTCTTAAAAAGTCTGTCTATAAAAGATGAAGCATAAAAGTTCCCTGAGCAGCCAGGTGTGGGGGCACACACTTTTAATCCTAGCACTTGGGAGGCAGAGGCAGGCGGATCGCTGTGAGTTCAAAGCCAGCCTGGACTACAAAGTGAGTCCAGGACAGTCAAGGCAGCACAGAGAAACCCTGTCTCAAAAAAAAAAAAAAAAAAAAAAAAAAAAAGTTCCCTGACCTTCATACTGGAAAATACTTTTCCTAGCATTTCAAGTAAGGTAAATTTTTTTTTCCAAACCACATCATACATAAGAAATTCCAAGGCCCGGTGTGGTGGCGCATGCCTTTAATCCCAGCATCCTGGAGGCAGAGGCAGGTGGATCTCTGTGAGTTCGAGGCCAGCCTGGTCTACAAAGAGAGTCCAGGACGCCAAGGCTAACACAGAGAAACCCTGTCTTGAAAAACCAAAAGAAAGAGAGAGACAGACAGATAGACAGACAGACAGGCAGAAATTAATTCCAGAAATAACAGATGAATTCCAGGCAAATGTGATAGACACCACATAAAGGAAGTTAAAATTAATGGCAGGCTAGGAAGAATGCTTATAACCTATTTAATGGGTAAAATACTAATCTCTAAAATGCATATAGAAGTCTTATAAATCAGCAAGAAACTAAGCTAGCCATCTAGTAGGGGAAAAAACAGACAAAAATTTATGGAGTAAGACTTTAAAACGGAAATGAACTGCTAGAGATGTAGCTCCCTGGCAGAGGATTTACACTGCATGTGGGAGGCCCTGGGCTCCATCTGTAACAGGAGAAGGAGGGAAAATAAATTAAAAAAAAAAAACCAACACATTTTTTCTTCTTTTGAGACAGGGTTTCTGTCTGTAGCTTTGGTTGTTCTGGAACTCACTCTGTAGACCAGGCTGGTCTCAAACTCAGAGATCCACCTGCCTCTGCCTTCTGAGTACTTGGATTAAAGGTGTGCATCACTACTTCCCAACTTTAAAAAAAATTTATATGTATATTTGTTTTACCTGCATGTATAGCTGTGCACCACATGTGTGCCGTGCCCATGGAGGCCAAAAGAGGTCATCAGATCCCCCGAATCTAGACTTAGAGGCTGTTGTAAACAGCCATGTGCGTACTGGGAATCAAGCCCTGGTCTTAACCAACTGAGCCACCTGCAGCCCTGACAATAAACGTTTGAAAAGATAATATAAATAGGAACCAGAAAGGGGCAAATAAAAAGCAAAGGTTGTTTCTCATCCTTATGCCGGTAGGAGGGTGAATAAAATCTTTGTTCTGAGCTGTTTTGGAGGGCCTCTTGACCGAATATATAAAACACTGAGTCTGCTCAAGCCAGGAGGTCTTGATAGCACAGAGACTGTGCCCCCCGCCCCCCGCCACTGCAGGTGCCGGAAGGGAGGGAGCCATGTCTCTTGGCATCAATACCCTAAAGCTTTCTTTGTCTCTGTTCTTGGGGCCAAAGAGGGTCACCTGGGGTTGCATGCTCAGTTGCTTATTCAATAGCGACATGCTAAAAGTGAATGGTGCCCAGATTGTGTCCACCTCCCTTCCCGCCTTCCCTCCAGCTCAGGTTCCAGCCGTGGCCCCTGGGAGCTGAGTTCTCCACTGTGAGGCAGCCTGAGTTGGCATGAAAGGCAGGATCTGAAGTGATCACTCCCCTGGTCGATAATGGTACCCAAAAATCTGCTTATAATTAATTACATTTTAATCATCCGTCTCTGTGGCTTAAAGGTAAAAGGGGCTGGTGGAGATGATCTGCAGTGGTCCTGGGCTCTGAAACCCAGCAGGATTTATGCTAACCTAAGATCATGCCACTGCTGGGAAGAAGGCCAGCACCCACATCTGAGTTCCTGTGGCTCCTATGACTGCGCTGCATGCATGGGGGTTGGGAGCCTGGGACCTAACTGCCATGTAAAGCCCAGAAAAAGTACCCTGGCAATACTTGGCCCACCTAGGGCCTGAGACTTGGCTATGAGGGTCCATAGATGAATTGATCATCTATATCGAGGCTTGAGATCTAGGTCATTTGCTCCATAATTACACTGTACACACACACACACACACACACACACACACACACACACACACACAGTACAGAGTGAAGATGAAATGGATCTTGTGAAGTGGTAAAGGTTGCGTTACAGAAACTGAATTTTCTTTTCTTTTTCTTCCTGCAATGACTATGCGTTGTTTCTGCAGTGCCCCTACCCCCATGCCCCCCCACCTTTTAAGTCCTCCTATTCATTTAAGGATTTTTATTGATTGTGTCCATTCAGTATTTTCTTTGTAATTTTTATTTTTTAATGTATCAGTGTTGTGTATGTGTGCCTGCCCTCCAGAAGAGGGCACAAGATCTCATTACAGGTGGTTGTGAGCCACCATGTAGTTGCTGGGAATTGAACTCAGGACCTCTGGAAGAGCAGAAGTGCACTTAACCTCTGAGCCATCTCTCCAGCCCCTCATGCAGTATTTTCTAACCTCAAGTCAGAAATGGGTCGTTGATGTTAGGAACTAGAAAAATCTCTCCCTGAGTTTGCAAGTATGGCAGCAACTCCTACGTTCACACAAGTGTGGCGGCAACTCCCACGTTCACACTTGCCACACCTATGGGTCTATTTGTGCATTTGCAGTAGGTAGGGTCTGCTTCTCCATCTGTCACCAGTTGGGACCAGGAGGTTCCGGATGGAACAAGGAACAGCAAATACTGGGGGAGAGAGTTCATCCTCCTGTCACTGCTGTCCCATGGAGAAGGGAGAACCCATCCCAGCAGGCAGCATGGAACACAGCAGGCTTGTGCTGAGGACAAAGGCAAGCTGTCCTATGGGCCCAAGGCCTGTGGTCATTTCTTCATTGCAACACGGTAGTTGTGACATTGTTGCTGCTGTTTATTGTCAAATAGCAGCCTTTCCCTATTGCTTTAAATGTTGTCATCTCAGAGGTAGGGAATACATCTAATTTTAGAGATGAGGAAACTGGGGTTCATAAAGATTAAGAGGACAAGCCAGATCTCAAGTCACAAAATCATCTCACCTTCTGCTTGGCATCAGTTTCCATCCATGTGTGCATCAACAGACACCGGAACTTCCTTTGACTTCACTGAATATTTAGACATATTTACGGAGCACCTGCTATGACACCGTCTTTTCCCCAGTGTGTGTCACAGTGTTTCCATTTGTGTCAGGCTCTCTTGTGGTTGCCGGAAACACAAACATGAAGTAGACAAAGTCACTGACCTTCTAGAGCTTTCGTTCTAGTGACGACTGAAGGATGGCCAAATAATGTACTGTATGTTTTACAGTACATTTGAGAAAATACATTAATAGATAAATTTGAGGGTCAGCAGTGTCAGTGAGTCAGGGAATCACTGTCACAAAAACAGTTGCATACACAGAGAAACGTTCTCTCAAAAAGCAAAAACAAACACCAAAAAAGTTTGCTCACAGATCCCATGAAGAGGGGCATGTCGTACCTGGGGACAGGAAGAGGTTGTGCAGACAGAGAAGGAAGGAGAGAGCTGAAGTCTTTAAGGGACAAGGCAGGAAAATCAGGTTTCTAATTGACCTGTTGAATCACTTTAGCAGGCGCTAGAGTGTGAAAGGCTGTCCCTATCTATCTGGTGCCTGGCCCTGGGGTGACTCACATAGGTGGAGAGCTGTCTGGAGAAGTAAGGCTGATAGAGGAGGTCTGGACCTGGACCTGCACTGGTAACCTTGCTGATGAAAGGCACTGCCTGTCTCGAGGAACGAGCCAGCTCTGAGAGCAGCCCTCTGCCGGATCAGCAAGGCCCCAGATAGCAAAGGGAAGAACAGACATTTGCGAAATAAAGAGATTATATAGTTAGTACAGTTGGCTAGAAGGCAGTCGGTTCCTCAGGGTGAGTGATGGGGAACAGTGGCCTGGAGGGTGGGGCATCAGAGGACGCACCCCGAGAAGAGTGCATTTTAGTACCTAACCAAAGGAAGACAGCCTGCCCTGTGTGGATCTGGGGATGGACAGAGGGATAAGCAAGATCCGAGGTGGAAGCAAAGCTCATCAGCAGTGTCATCAAACACTCCGACATGGCTTCTGCGACAGCAGAAAGAAAGAGGCCAGGTGACAGATGCACAGATGTCAGTCACATGAGCTAGCTAGGACGAGTGAGAAGGCCATATAAGTGTGAGTTCCATATGGAACGTTTTGTCCAGGGACCTGATTTACACATCCTGCTCATGCTTGGTCTTCCATATTCAGTAAGGTGTTTCTTCCTGTGCCCTTCACCCTTTGCCAGAAGAAAAGCTGGTTCTTGGTGCTAAAGTGATTCAAATTCTAAAGAAATTTATCTGACTATACAAGAATTCAAGATTATCAATAAAAACAAATCATATCTCATTGCCTGTGCCAATACTAACCCCATTTAAACCGTGCAGTTGGCTTCTTGACACCCTTAAGGTGAATTCCCAGCGCTTGGCCGTGGCTGACAAAGCTCTCGGTCCAGTGTTTGCCTCTTCATTTCATGCCCCTGCATGAGTAACTGTGCGCCAGCCCCAAGGGCATCCTTCAAGGGACTTAAGGTTCCCCTTAGCAGGAAGCCTCATCCCTCTCTTCACATAGTTAACTCCTTCCTGTCTTTAGGTTAAATACCAGCAGCCTCTCCTTCTGAGGAAGTCACACAAGCCCTCTCCTGCCCATTGAAATTCTCTCAATGTTATTCAGGCTCGGAAGGCTTTCTACTTCCTGTATTCCTTTATTATCTACCTCCATTTGGTCCCCCTCCCCGACTAGAATGCCCTCGGGGATTGCTGTCTACTGCACTATTAGAGCCCACATGGTGAATAGTTCCCGCTATTAGAGCCCACATCGTGAATAGTTCCCGACGCAAAGAAGACACTATAATAAACTGTCGTTGAGTGAACTGGCAGTATCGCAACATCTTCACACATAAAGGGAACTTATCAGTGGAGACAGCATTCATGTAATGGAGGAACCATCACATTGCGCAGAGTCTAGGCAGCATGAACCCTTGGCTTCTACAAAAGCGTGCTCCTATGGAGTGGTCTGGCTGTGTATTGCCTCAGCAGGGTCACCTGTGGTGGAGGACATACTCCACCCAGGTCACTGCTGGGCAGAGGCAACAAAGTTGCAGACCTGTGGCCCAAGACACTTGGTGGTTGATGACAGAGTTTAGGGATCTTTCTGGAAGAATGTCTTCAGCAGACTCCCCACCCTCCATTATTCTCCAGCGCTTGCTTCTGCCTGCCCAGTGTTCAGTTTCTCCTGTGTGCCTCACCTATCGATCCCAAAGGACACCTGAGTTTTGACCTTTGCCCTGAGTAAATAAGTACCTAGCTCTTACCAGCTCATTGGGTACATTGGATGTTTTTCCTGATTAGGAAATGCTCACAAATCTTGGGAACTGGCTCTTGGCTACAGAACAAGGTGTCAGCTTATCTCACCTGCCCCAAGGACAATAGATGCCTGATAGGGCAGTGTCTAGTCCTACGCATAATCGGGATGTGCCCTTCCCAGAGTCTGCTGGTGTCTTCCCAATCTAAGCTCAGCTCTCCTTGTGCCCACGGCTTATTATTTGCTAGGACAGGTCGGTAGTTGGTCCACTGTCTACACTCAGAGCCAGTTGTGAGCCTCTAAGGCTCTTGCCAGTCTGCCCTCTCACACTTCCCTGCCATTTCTCCTGCCTTTCACACCTCAGTTCAACCTGGGGGAACAGAAATGAGCCACTGCCCGCTAGTAACTACGATGCTGCGTCTGTTGTTCAGCCAGTGGCTTTTTCAGTGAGTCTGTTCTGCTCAAGACTCAAGAGCATCCGCTGCTCCTAATCCTGAGGCTCCTCCCATGTTTATTAGTAACAGGGGTAGTTAACTGATCCAGCCAGGACTCTGTGCCTTCCACAAAAGGTCCAGCACCCATTTCTTTTCTTCGTTTTCTTCACCTCCTCCCCACCTCCTCTTCTTCTTCCTCCTCCTCCTTCTGTTTTTTGAGGCAGGGTTTCTCTGTGTAGCTCTGGCTATTTTGTACACCAGGCTAGCCTCGAACTCACAGATCTGTCTGCCTCTGCCTCCCAGCCCTGGGATTAAAGGTGTATGTCACCATTACCTGACTAACCCAACATCATTTTCAATGACAGTTTCAAGATCTCCAGAAGAGGTGTATGGCTCAGAAACTTACCCAAAGGCTGAAGACCCAATTATGAGTAGCATCTTAAAGCAAAACTTGCAAATTTTTAATAAAATCTAGTTGGGGGAATTAGTAGGAAGGCGCGAAGGCAGCTATGAGCAAAGTACATGATCTGCATGTATGAAAATGTCATAATGAAACCTACCATTTTGTAAGCTCATTAAAATTATTAATTTTTAAGGAAATCTAGTTCAGCTTTTAGTGTAATTACAACTTTTATATGTTTTTACTGTCTTCAGTGAAGGAGTAAATTACACTCCTTTTTGTGACCGGGGAACTGTCTCATGAGTGGAGTTGAGTATGTTATGTTACATAGTAGTTATGCTCAAACATCACATGTATCTAATTTGTCATGTAGGTGCCCTAGGTTAGGCAAGGCAGGCTCCAGGAGTGCGCCATTTAAGCTGATGGGTTAGAATGCAATGGCAGTGACAGATACCCCTTCAACCAGAGGACCCAAGTTAACATCCATAGAAGAGCCAAATCCACACAGCATGCCTCTGATGCAGTGTATGTTGAGGCTACCGCTGTATAATGTACACCCTAAACCCAAACATGAGGAAACACCTGTCAAACCCAAAGCGAGAGGCATTCAGTAACATCGCTGCTTTATCCTCATAAAAAGGTCAAATATCAGATCATGATACCTTGCCTGTCCTGTCCGTAAAGGACATTAGGGCAATTGGTGACATCTGAGTAGAGAGCATGCTAGCATCCCGTTTTGTTCACTGTGCTATGATTATATAAGAAAACAGCTTCATGCTGGGTGTGGTGGTGCACGCCTTTAATCCCATCACTCAGGAGGCAGAGGTAGGCAGATCACTGTGAGTTCGAGGCCAGCCTGGTCTACAAAGTGAGTCCAGGACAGCCAAGGCTGCACAGAGAAACCCTGTCTGGAAAAAACAAACAATCAAACAAAACAAAACAAAAATTGAAGTATTTGGAAATAAAGGGAGATCTGTGTAGCTCACACTGAGGTCAGAATGGGAGTGGGGGATGGGTGTAGAGATTCTCTGGTCTTATAGCTTTTCTCCAAATCTGAAATGATGTCAGAGTAAAAGATTTTAAAGAACCGCTGCTGCCGGGATCAGAGTTTTGGATCCCAGCCCCTGCCGGGCAGGCAGTAGACTCTCCTAGCTATGTTTGGTTTAGCGTTGGCTCTGAGCTCCCAGGAGTAAGGAGGCAGGGACAGGCGCAGGGGCCCTGGGGAGTGAGGAGGCAGGGACAGGCCCAGGGGTCCTGGTGTGTAAGGAGCACTGTGCTGAGGAGTGCAGAAGGAAGCTACTTTTCTCCAAGCCCAGGGAAGGACTGAGCGCTTGAGGAGTGTGGCAGAAGTCAAGACCGTGGGCTCTCCAATTAGGAGAAGCCATGAGAGTCCGAACCTTTACATACCTTCCCCCCTACTTACACACACACACACACACACACACATGCACAGAAAGAGAGAGAGAAAGAGGGAGGGAGGGAGGGAGGGAGGGAGAGAGAGAGACAGAGAGAGAGAGAGAGAGAGAGAGAGAGAGAGAGAGAGAGAGAGAGATGAACAGGCAGTTGTTAACCTTCAACCAGCTACATTTTCCACCAAGTGGGCAGTTTCCTCCTTGTCATTCTGTTTCCTAGGAGAATTTCCACTTCAGCATTTCAGTTAAGCAGCTCTTAATGTCAGTCCTAAGCTTTTCAGTCACCCTTCATAACTCCTTCCCCGCCCCTGCAGAGAAACCTCTGGAAGTTACTCTGAGCAAGGTTACTACAAAGGGCATGTTATCACCCAAATCCAGGCCAGCTTCCCACTGGCTTATGGGTAGGCTTTCATGTGGTAGCACATCAGCTTAAAATAACAGGACTATAACTTAGCTCTTACTTGGGCCTTCGCAACAGGTTTTGAATGTGACCAGCAACTCTGATGTCAGGACACCGTCCTCAGAAGTCTGATTCACGTTTGTATCCTAGACTTGAAGGGGGTGATAGCCGAGATCCAAGGCGGCCACACTGAGTCTGGGGACGTGGGAATAGTAATTTGCTAAGTGCTGTGTTCCCTCTGGAGTCAGCACTTGCACTGGTATACTAAAGCTTCTGAGAGTCCCACAGTAAAGAAGAGAGTAACTTAATTTAGCTTGTCTTTAAAAGGGCGATACCTTGGACATCTTACGGAACACAGGAAACAGAAGTCTGTGTCGATAGCTACATTGCTAAGTCTGAGAGTCGGGGACCTCACTGACAGTGACTTCTTCTTAGAGGTCTTTGGTCCTAAAAATACTCACACTCCAATGATGTATCTTTTTTTTTTTTTTTTTTGCCAGTCACTATTCATCACTGGCCATGTAATGACTAAAGTATCTGGGTTCAGGGTGCAAATATGGATAATACCTCTGTCCTGAGGGTGTTCCTCGGCAAGGCGAAATGTGCAAACTAGCACTTAGCAGTGCCTGAGGAATGGCAGAGATGTGCTAGCAGAGAAAGGAACAATGGTGAGTCTAAATTGTCCAGGAGTCCTGGATCAGCTTCAGGTGAGTGGACAGCTAACGGGTGAGGTGAGCCAGGAGAAGTATAGCATGGTTGGTACTTGGGCACTTGGACCAGAGTGGAAGCTTCATATGGAATAGTGATTTTCAAACTTGAGATGATCCCCAAATCCCGTGGCAAGCCACCCCTGTAGCTTCTGACCTACCAGCTCCACAACCCGAGACTTTCCATCTCTGCTCAGTTCCTCGGAGATATTGATAAAACTTGCCTAAAGATCATAGTTTTTTGAGAATCCTGCTCTTTCCAGTTCCCCAGGTGCTCAAGGGGCTGAAAGGATGCCCTCTAGCACAACCAAGTAGCTGAAATGACAGGCTGACAAGTGGGTCTCCGTCATCAGGCTTGGAGGAGTGGCTGAACAAGGCGCTGTGGTTGCCATAGTAACGGAGTTGCGTCCAATCGATGTAGAGAGGCCGTTTGGAGGCTGTCATGGAGTTGACCCAACTGGAGTGAATGATCTGACAGAGAGCAACAACAGAGGGAATGGAAGGAAGGTGCTAGTGCAGAACTCCTTGTGAAGAGCCCGTGATGGGAGAGACTGAGTCAGCCTTGACAAGCAATGGGATGCAGTCATGTGTGTCATGTGATGTGACAGGGTTAAACCTGGTCATGCACACGCTATCCATGAAGAAGAAGGGAAGGCGTTGCTGTGTGAGTCAGTAGGATAAGCCGCTTGCCGAGCTAATGTCCTGGTTTGTGTGAAGGCTTAAGATGGACTCAGGAGCGACCCTGTTTCACCAGGGAGATCCTGCTCCCCTGTCAGGTGTGCAGCTTGGAGAGGTGGTAGATGGAGAAAGGAACCCCGATGAGGGCCCCCCCCCATCCTTGGAGCTTGGCTGGTGTTGTCATGGGGTGACCCTCGTTAGGCTCTTTGGAGAGCCCACCTCATCTCCTATTTACCCACTGACTCTTATTATCCTACCAATA
The DNA here is from genome assembly GCF_964271855.1 of Acomys minous. NCBI lineage: Eukaryota > Metazoa > Chordata > Mammalia > Rodentia > Muridae > Acomys > Acomys minous. The sequence continues at coordinate 57,658,006 of NC_140492.1, forward strand.
CCTGCAAGTACAAACCACGATGTTGTCTTTGAGTAAGTTTTGTTGTATAGTTTTCAGATGCAGGACATGACTGTGTGGGACACATAAATGGTTACAATGTAAAGTGTAAAGTAGCTACTGTGACAAAGCAGAGCAGTGTAACCACCCTGTCAGAGTCACCCTCTTTTTTTATGGCAAGGACAACCCAAATGTACTCGCTCAGCAGCAGTTTTGTTAGTGCTAATCCTCACGTTGTGCATTAGACCTCTAGACTTGTTCACCGCATATCTGCCTCTTCACAGCCCTTCACCTACATCTCTTTCCTTCCTCAGTCTTGCTCTGCACACCGGGTAGCTATTGTTCTATTATCTTTAAGTAACATATTTGCACCCACCCCCAACTCACATCTTTTTAAGGATTTCACATTTAAGTAATATCATAGAATCCTCTTTTGTGTCTGGCTTACTTAATTGAGTGTAATGTCCTTCAGGTTCATTCATGGGACAAATAGGAAAATCTCCTTTTTAAAGACTGAATAATATAGGTAACTATATACATGATATGTGTGCATTTTGTACATTTGTCAGAAAACAGTTTTCCTATCTTGATTGCTGTAAACATTATTACCAGGAACACTGGGATACAGATGCATTTATAAGGTTGTAATCTCATTTCCCCAGATCTCGTTAGCCCTAGAAGAGAGTTTTTGGGGTCGTGGGAGACTGCTCCAGAACTGCTTGCTAGGCTGTATGGTATTTTGTTGTTGTGTTTTGTTCAGTTGGTTTTTTCCCCTGCGACAAGGCTTCGATGTATAGCCTTGGCTATCCTAGACTCACTTTGTAGGCCAGGCTGGCCTCGAACTCACAAAGATTCACCTGTCTCTGCCTCCCCAAGCGCTGGGATCACAGGCGTGTGCCATTATGCCCAGCTCTTGTTCAGATTTTTAAAAATAAAATCATAGACTGGAGAGATGGCTCAGTGGTTAAAAGCAGTGGCTATTCTTCCAAAGGTCCTAAGTTCAATTCCCAGCACCCACATGGTGGCTCGTAAAATAAAGTCTTGCTGTTTATCCTACACCAGCCTGAAATTCACGGTCCCTGAGAGCTGGGGTTATAGGTGTACAACCTTGACACCTCCAGCTCTGCTTCTTAAGAACCTCCTGTTGTCTTGTGCACCCTAGCACTCCTTCTAGGGAATGCAAGATGATACCACATAGAGCCGTGGTTCTCAACCCTCCTAATACTGCTGCCCTTTAATACAGTTCTTTCTTCATGGTGTGGTGACCCCTCCCCCGAACCATCAAATTATTTTTGTTGCTATTTTATAACTGTAATTGTGCTACTGTTATAAATCATAATGTAAATATCTGATATGCAGAGTATCTGATATGTGACCCCCAAAAAGGTTGTGACCCACAGGTTGAGAACCACTGACGTAGAGAAAGAAAAATTTTAAGCATGAAAGGCTCTTGCTAATACAGTACGTCCTTTCTTAGGTCAGAATTGAATTTGCACCGTGTTCATTTATTGGCTCATCTTAGCAATTCCTAGACTTTGAGGCAGTCTGGAAGGGGTGTGTGTTCCCTCGCCAGGGTGTGTGGCCAGATCCAGGAGAAGGAGATGGGTGCAGAGGTTGAATTGACGTCCAGAATATTTACCTTTGGGGAACAGCAGAACTGTTTTCACAGGTGTCTACCAGATAAGACGGGACAAGCTTTGAAAAGCTGCCATTGGTCAGTAGAGACCAGAGGGCGTTCTAGCCCTCAACTTACAAAGGCAACCAGATGATGTCGCAATGAAAAGGAATTGGTACAGCAACATGAGCACACCTTAAATTGTAGGACCATAAGTGTCTGGGGAAGTGTTTCCTCTCTCCGATCCTGACTCAGAAATGATACAAAGAACTGAGGCCACGGAGACCCTGACAACAAAAACTGGGAACTTTATCATTGTGCCTTCTGCTTCTGGTGGCGTCTTGGAAGGAGCTAAATCGTGGGACGAAGGCTAAAGTGATGGGTGGACATAGTCAGCAATACTGAGGGGAACCTGGACCGAGTTGGGACAGAGACTCCCATGTAGATGGAACCAGGGGTGTTGGTTCTTCCTTTCTAGGAAGACTGGCTGGCAAAGACTGCCCCGTGAAGAGCTGACAGTACAAAGGGCTGTGGAGGTAGAAGGATGCTTGTCCTGTGTGGGTACATTTCTATTCAGAATCATTTCTGTGGCTCGGATCTGCAGCACAGGGCAAAAGAAGGGGTCACTGAATGGAAGTGAATTAAGACAAGCCCAAGACCAAGGCTTCAGGGTCCAGGGTGGCCCACGATTTTGTGCTTCAATGAGAAAAATCAGACACCAATGCTAACTAAGTGTAGAGGAATTGAGATATACATTTATAAAGATGCCAGGTCTCAGTAAGGAGTGGTGGGCTGGCAGAGGACTTACTGGAGAAGAGATTCTAGAAGCTGGGACCAGGACTTTGGGGCTTTCATTGTGTGTTAGAGACTTGGTAATGACCAAGAAAGGGTACAGGGAATATCCTGTGCCATCCCGAGCTTGCCAGGTTCAGGCTGAAATGCACTGGGAGTGACTGCAGAGGCAGCCAGTGCCCATCAGTGAGAAGCCAGCCTTCCTCTCTCGCCTTCAGTCCCCACGGCTGGCTCTGTTGCAGCTTTCTTCACTTTCTTCATTTCTGCATTTTCTAAAGCAGCCTAGGCACCATGATGCCAACCAGATGGTTTGCTGGGAAGCCAGCCACACCAGGAACTGGTGGTACACAGCCTCAGGACCTCCACTGAATACATAACTAGGGGTTTGGTTTTGACGAACATTCTCCCTAAAAGGCCTGACAGGCTCATTATCCTAGCGCGTATTCATACTAACTATAGGTCTGTGTTGCACAGGCTCACAAATATATATATGTACTTATCACCCAAAGAATTCTTATTCTCCCCATCATATACCCTGCCCTAGATACACATTCCTGTATAAAAACTACTAAGTGAGAAAAGAAAAGGAAAATACTAAGTAAGCTCCTTCTGGAAAGACAGAGAAAGCAGGGATGTACATACCTTCTGCAGGTGAGTGTACTGACATACTGGCCTTGCAGCTCAAAGCATGGAAAGCAATAAGCCAGATTTAAAACTATGTCTGTAGGAGGATAAAGGACCTTTCTGTGAACACGTCATGATGTTAAGCATATCTGGGGTCTTCTTTGTTAGCCACTGGAGGCAAGGTTTCCCTAATTCTTAAAGACCTAGTGACCATTTAGGTCAGTGGTCCTTGACATTCCTAATGTTGCGGCCCTTCAGTACAGCTCCTCATGTTGTGGTGACCCTCACACCTTTAGCCTTTAACACTTTAACACTTTTAACACTTGTGAGGCAGAGGCAGGTGAGTCTCTTAAGTTTGAGGCCAGCTTATTCTACATAGTGAATTCCAGGCCAGCCAAGCTATACACTAAGACCCTAACTTTAAAAAAAAAACAAAAAACAAAAAAACACCTAGATCCTGTGTGCTTTAACAGTCACATCATACATTATATGGAAGCATGATGTTGGTGTGATTGAATGCGGTCCCTGAACTGTAGAAGAATGGACTAAAAACTAGTTTTCCAAGCTTGAGAGGTGCCTTGCAAGGCAACGTAGATGATCCTCTGGCAGTCACCTCACACAAACACAGACTCTGATACCTACTTGCCACTATTCAGTATACAACTCCTAAAAATCATTGGAATCTCCAAAGTAGTGGTCCTTAGGGTGCTAATGATTGACTGGTGGCTGGCACCCCTTCCCAGTGGATGCAGTTTACCCAGATACCATGGCAGGATTACAGAGTTGAGACTGTCAGCTTCACCCACAACTTTTGAAGAGAGTAGAGGAGCTAAAGGTTATGTTGGCCAGCAGTTTCGTCAGCCATGCCGATGTAACGAAGATTCTCCAAAAACTCTGAAAGAGAGCAGAGTTCAGAACCTTTGGGTGGCCCAATTCAAGCAAGTGCCTGGGAGGTCTAAAGAGAGCCGGAAGTGCACCTTTAGTGCCCTAGAATCTCTGTGTCTTTCGATAGATCTTTTGTAATAAACCAGTAAGCACTGTTTCTCTGAGTTCCGAGAGCCATTGGTGTAAGTTAATCAAGCCCAAAAAGGAGGCTGTGGGCTGGGCAAGATGGCGAACGCCATTAATTACAGCGCTAGGGAGGCAGAGGCAGGCAGATCTCTGGGTTCCAGGCCAGCCTAGTCTACAGAGTGAGTTCCAGGACAGCCAGCACTATACAGAGAAACTGTCTTAAAAAAACAAGCAAGCAAAGAAATAAACAAACAAAGAGGGGGCTGTGGGAACCTCAGTCTGTGGCCAGCTGGCGAAGCATAGGTAAAACAACCTGGGGCTTGTGACTGGCATCTGAGGTGACAGTGGAGAGCAGGACTTGGGACTGAGCCGTCAACCAGTGGGACCTAAAGCCTTCTCGGGCTGACAGTGCCAGGTTGACTTGAATTAGGGACACCTATCTGGTTCCACTGAGGACTGGCTGCTGGTGTGGTGTGTAAGAAACAACTGTGTGAGTCTGGTGTGAGAAACGTCTTTGGAAGAGAGAGGTGGGGTTTGTTCTTTTCAGGCTTGTGTTCCTGGGGGTGCAGCCTAGCCTTTCAAGACACCATTTTGATCCTTGGAGACACTAACAACTAGTAGAACTGTCTTCCCTTTCGACCCAGGACATGTAGTCCTTTACCTGCCATTGAAGAGCATGGAAATGAAGCTATATCCGTATTTTGTGCTTGGGAAATCAGAGACAGCAGCCCTGTGGATACAGCCAACTCTTGCAGTCCTAAGGGAGCATACTGTGACGGCTGGCACAGTATAGCTCCCTTCAGAAACCCCCTAAAACCTTCACAGCAGGCCGGTGAAGGCATAACTTTTCTTCAGCTATAACATAAAAGTAGAAGAAGTCTGAATAGAAGCTTCCTCAGTGGGTGGCTGAGTTTCAAACTGAGCAGTATGAGGTGTAGCACATCTCTCCCATATTCTGCTAGCGAAGGGGAAAATGGTGTCTGACGAAACTCAGACAGCTGAGTGAGCAAGCTGTCCTGGCTTTTCCCAGATTTCATCTCCAGGGGAGCAGACAGCATTCCCTTCAGAGCTGAGCTGCCAGACTCATGCTGCACAGTGACTAAAACACCTGGAATGACAGAGCCCTGGCCCCAGGGGGACACTGACAACAGGGGCAGGTTTAATCTAACTAATTAAACATCTGAGTCCCTGACCTCAGGTTGCTCACCTGCCCTATCCTGCGCCCATCAGAAGCTCCTGTTCTGAGGGAGGTACTTGTCATCGCTAGGGAGTGACCTGTGCGCTAAAACTTACATGTTCTGAGCCAGGAAGATTTTCAAGTTGCAAAATGATACCTATATTATGGTTATATAAAATACAAATAAGACCACTTTGCATATAAAGGAAATGGCATGGGTGTCAATGAGGCATACCCACCTCAGAGTTGACATTTACTCAGGATGGGGAGGAAGAATGTGAGATTGCAAAAATGAGTAGCCACCTTCAGCTATATCTGAAGCCTTTTCATTTTTAATAAACAGCTGAAGCAAAGATGGCAAAATGTGCACATTTATCACAACTACATGATAAGTAAATAGATGTCTTTTTTTTTTCCTGTATTTTTCTTAAAGATATTTCGCTGGGTGGTGGTGGTACACGCCTTTAATCTCAGCGCCCAGGGAGGTAGAAGTAGGCGGATTTCTGTGAGTTAATTGGGGGCCAGCCTGGTCTACACAGCAAGTTCCAGGAGATCCAGAGCTACACAGAGAAACCCTGTCTTGAAAGAACAGAACAAATTATATAGTAAAAAAATTTGTCTCAGGAAATTAGCTGTTGTTTTTAATCTTGTCAGCAAGTTGCAGACAGCTGACTATCCAGATGTCTCATCTCCTACAGTGTGCACAGGTCCCAGTCACTTGGAACCTGTCCTCAGGACAGGCAGCTCCTAACCTCCCAGTGACGAGCATGCCCTGATCCAGTGCCTGGGACAGCCAAGGGGATACCTGGGCTCTCCATACCTGGCCTCTCCTCCTGGTTTTGTGACTAGTTTTTGATAGTGGCTTTGTAGCTTGACAATGTACAATTACTGGGTAAATTTAAAGATGGTTTTCAGACATCTGAAACTGTATCACTTATACAGTGCATGGTTGCAAGAACAGACTAGCGACTGCATAGTCCTTGGTACCATAAGTATGGAGGCTGAAGGAATACACGGGGCGTGTCCACAGAGATAAAAGATTAACGGTATCTGCTACAAAGTCAAGTCTAGATCTGGAGTTTGATTCTACCACTGGATTACAGGCCTTGGTTTGCTGAAGCACTCTCTGATTTCCTGTTTCCTAACATGGGAATCGCAGTGTGTATTACCTTCCTCAGCTATGACGGCTGGGTGAGAAACGGCCATGTTATTGTTGTCGTTGATGCAAAGCTGCCGCGGAACTCTTCTGTTGGGAACACACTTCACCAGTGCAGCCATTTTACAGAGATGCTGCGGGCCTGGTAGCCCTGAAGAGGCAGCTAACTAGGCAGCTGTTTCTTGCCCAAGGGACTCCAAATTCTTTTACAACCAGACATTTAAAGTGCCTTAGGCAGGCCTGGAGAGATGGCTCAGCGGTTAAGGACTCTGACTGCTCTTCTGGAGGACCTGGGTTCAAATCCCAGTACTCACATGGCAGCTCACAACTGTCTGTAACTCCGATCTGACACTCTCATATAGACACACATGCAGACAAAACACCAATGCGCATAAAATAAAGGTAAATTTAAAAAATAATACGTTTGATAAAGTGACTTAGACCAGGTAAGGTAGTGCTCACAGACAGACAGATCTCTGTGAGTTCGAGGCCACCTAGGACTACAGAGTAAAGATGAAGCCAGGCAAGACTACATAATGAGACTCTGTCTCCCCCATCCATCTGCATCCCCCCCAAAAGTGATTTGAACATGGCTCTGTCTTACAATACAGTATTGGCTAGGCGACGACTCAGAGTGCTCCTGACTCGGGTTCCCATCGCTCAGACCGCCGTTAAGTGACTCCAGTTGTTTACCTAGAACAATATTCTGGACTTTTCGTTTTCTACTATCTCGTACCTTTGCCATTGCTTCCCACTGAAGGTATAAGAAGCAGCTATCAGTAGCAGCAGGGGGAAGAAGCAATGGCCACTCCTAACATCAAAGCCAGGCGTGGTTTACCCTGGCACATCATCTACTGTGCTTGGTAACTGAGGCGCAGTTTATGTGGTCGAGACTCTCACTTTGCTGACACAACATATGCTATAAATCTGGGTTTTGAAAACTTGGAGTCTGTTGCAGCCCTGGGGCTCAGAATGCGGAGGGCCTGCCACTTATTAGCATGGAGGCCCTGTTTCTCTCAGCGCTACTGCAGATGCTTATCACCCGCCCCAGACCCTTGAGAAATAATGTCAATACACGCCAGACCGAGGCCAGTCAGGAATTTTCTGAGATAAGATTACACCTTTGTCCTTAAGGAGGTCCCAGCAAATCCCCAGATGTTCAGTGAGCGGCCCTGTAGGTTCCTCTTCATACCAGGGAGTCTTAGGGCCTCCATGTTTGTACTTCTAAACACAGATACTCTGCTGCTGCCTTCCAAAGCATGCGCAAAGCCCCCAACAGTCTCTGAGAAAGGCCAAGGCCCAGCGAGCCCAGCATGGAGTTCAGAGTATCGGCCCCTGGGAGATGCTGGAGATCTCTTTCTCTCTGTCTGTCTGTCTGTCTGTCTGTCTGTCTGTCTGTCTGTCTGTCTGTCTCTCTCTCTCTCTCTCTCTCTCTCTCTCTCTCTCTCTCTCTCTCTCTCTCTCTCTCTCGGCAAGTGCATTTGTTAACATTGGCTTCACCTAAGCTTGAGGACTTCCCAGGCTAGATGAGATCCCTTGTCTAGGGCAGAGTCACACAGAAAAATGACAGTCTCCAAGTAGGTGTGGAAAGCCACCAGGGTACCATTTAAATACCCAGTCATCTGCCTGGTTTAAATACCAGTATACAGGGGCTGGAGAGATGGCTCAGAGGTTAAGAGCACCGCCTGCTTTTCCAAAGGTCCTGAGTCCAATTCCCAGGAACCACATGGTGGCTCACAACCATCTACAATGAGATCTGGTGCCCTCTCTGGTGTGCAGGTGTACATGCAAACAGAACACTGTATACATAGTAATAAATAAATCTTTTTTTTTTAAATACCAGTATGCAAACTGGCGGCCATGGGGTTGGAGTGGGGACCAGCTATCTCAGGACCTTGGGCGTGAAGAGCATTCATGACACATTCACCGTTAATCTAACACTAACACTATCAGTGTCATATTCCCTGGCCAGGGCACAGCCCTCATAGAACCGTCTAGATTCCAATCCCTTCTTCCCAAGATAGTTATCTAGAGCTGCCAGATGAATCTGAAAGACAAACATTAGCCTTTTTCTGTCACATCGTTTCCCACCAGAATCTCTATTATAATAAAGTTCGCATTCCGGCTTATTATCTAATGCCTTCACAAATGTTTCCTTCCACCCAGTTTCTCTGCCCATTGACCTGATTCCCTTCAGAGGACCTACCTTGGGCTAGATAACTTCTTTTACATTCCCCTGACTGTGTTTGGCCTTGCTATCCTACCATTTAGGAATGCCCCCTCCCCAAAACATCTCTCCCCTTAAACCTTCCCAGGCGAGTCCCTCCTCCACAGTTATGACCTTCCTCTGAACTCACTTATCAGGAGAGTCTGTCCATACCAGCCTGCTGGCAATTAATCACGCACTGCTCTGTGGAAATATCTTTATCTTCTCTGCTCCGTCTTGCTGTTCTATTCTTTTCTCTCTCCCCACTTCCCTCTGCTGTTGTACGCATGGATATGGGTATATAGCTAGCCAGGGATAAATGAAAGTGCAGCCTGCATCTTATATTTCTAGAGTTCACTCTCTACTACACTCCCCATGACATTGTTGCCGGTTAGTAATTCTTGCCTGGCACTTGACTTGCGTGCCAACATGCTGGTGTTGCTGTACAACTCCTAGAAGTCTCGGGACCCTAGTTATCTCAACATGAATGGAACCAAAACAGTGCCATTGAGCAGTGGGAGCTAGAACAACACCTGAAGCAGACTGTAAATGCTTGACTTTTACCGTATTTTCTGGCGTATAAGATGACTTTTTAACCTCCCCCCCCAAAAAAATTTGTGCAAAAGTCGGGGGTTGTCTTATATGCTGGGTACTTAACCTGCTGCACTGCCGCACAGGGTGTGCATTGGAAGAGAGGTAGTCTTGTATGCGAGTGTATTCCAAACTATATTTTAACTGGAAAAGTTGGGGGTTGTCTTATATGCCCAGTTATCTTACACACTGGAAAATGCGGTAGTTAGTCAGATATTTTGTAGGCTAAACTCTACATGTAATGCTGACCTCCTCAAAATATTAGAGGGTATTCAGATGTCAGGAATTGGAGGAATTAAATAAGCATGATCTTACATGCTTCTCCTGCACTGTGCTTTCTCTAGCTGTCCGCTCCGACAGTGGGCTTCCCTGGGTTTGCTTTGCCTGTAGGCAATGGGAACTGATATACTGGGCATGGACAGGCATGAAGGGCTAGTAGCATAGTTTATTGCTCAAGTCTGTCTGAACAGCATGCAGATCTCACCCTATCCTAAGAGCTGTATGTCCTTGGGCAAATTAATTGATGTCTCTAAATCAGCCATTTCCTCTTCCGTGAAATGAAGATAATAAGGCAACGCCCCCCAACCCCTGTGCTCCCATAGTGTTGTCAGAGAGTGAAGTAAGACGGTCCGTGTAAAATGCTTAGGCTATTCTCACTTCATTAAAGCATCAAGATAGTCGACAAATGCCCTAACAACTTACAGACAATATGCTGATTTCTCCTATTTAAAAGAACAGAACAAACTCTCTTGATCTCCAATCATTGTCCCTTTAAAACAAAACAAAAATTCCCTGTGCTCCCTGTTGCCTTCCTCTCTCCCATTCTCTGCCTCTCTGTGTAATCAGGCTTGGCCCCTCCATCGCACGACAGCTGCTTTTTTGCGAAGTCACCAGTGACGTCTTTGTAGCTAAGTTAAAGACTTAATTCTTTGGTCAGTACTCTTGACCTACCAAGGAGTGTTTGACACAGCTGTCATCTCCTTCCTCCGTGCAAATGCTTTTCCACGTGCAGCCCCCATGCCCGTTTACTACTGTCGCTCCCCTGCCTCTCTGTCATTTTCTTTGCCTTCTCATCCTCCTGCTTCTTGCTGAGTCTCCCGACTTCTCCCTTTCCCGTACCCATGCCCCTTGGTGTTTTCACTCATGGCTTCCAGCACCTTCTCTTCACTGACGACCTCCGTCACCTCCAGCGCACCTGAGCTTCCTCCCCTGAGCTCCAGCGGCCCAGTTAGCTTGTTTGCTACTATCTACCTAACAGCATTTCTGAAGATGCCTACAACCGACCTGCTTTCAGTCTACTCTCACAGCCACAATTCCCGTCCTCTGATGTCACCCTAACAGTTGTTCTGGGCAAGACGGAAGTTAGCTCTTGTGTGTACCTGGAATGGCACTGGGCAGTGGTGCTGCACGCCTTTAATCCCAGCCCTTGGAGGGAGAGGCAGGCGGATCTCTGTGGGTTCCAGGCCAGCCTGATCTACAAAGCAAGTCCAGACAGTCAAGGCTACACAGAGAGACCCTGTCTCAAAATAAATAAACAAACAAACAGACCCTGGAATGGCATCTCCCATGTGAACATTTGAATAAGTGTTGACTGTTAATTGCTCTCTCTTGCCTGGGTCCACAGCTGGCCCTAACCTTCTGCCTTACAACCGACTTTCCTGAGGGGGAAAGCTGTCTTACCCAGCAGTTCAGAGCTGGCTTCAATGGCTTCTGACATGAAGTTTCCGTCTGTCTTTCCTCTTTAGATTCATACTCTCATTCCTCCGGCGAAAATGGAGGCAAGTCAGAGTCCGTGGCCAACCTGCAGTCTCAACCCTCCCTGAACTCCATCCATAGCTCCCCTGGTCCCAAGCGTTCCACCAACACCCTTAAAAAGTGGCTGACCAGCCCCGTGCGTCGGCTCAACAGCGGGAAAGCAGATGGAAACATCAAGAAGCAGAAAAAAGTGCGCGATGGGCGGAAGAGCTTTGACCTGGGATCACCCAAACCTGGGGATGAGACGACCCCCCAGGGAGACAGCGCTGATGAGGTACCCTCCAGAGCCCGCTTCCCTCTGCCACAGAGACCTCCCTCACAGTCATGTAATCAAGCAGGCCGGCCGTGTCTAGTAGTTTGTCATCTTGACTTTACAGTCTTGAGTCTTGACTACTTTGATTTGTGCCCCTTTCATAGACGAATAGGCACTAAAACCACCAAGTAGACAGGAACTTGATTGCAGAGATTCCAGAGATAGGGTCCTGGCCAGAGACGAAGCCTTTGAGCCCCTGCCTCTGCCCAAGAGGCAGAAACTAACCAGACCTAGAGTAAGAATGCAAGGCCAGAGACTGTCACTCTGAAAAAACCAGAGACCAAGCTGCAGTCGAGTGTTTTGAGCAATGCCACCTGTAAGGGGCGCTACAGATGTCCGCCGTGGTGGTACACTCCTTTAGTCCCAGCACTCAGGAGCCAAAGAGAGGATCTCTGAATTCAAGGCCATCTTTTTCTACATATTGAGTTCTAGGCAAGCTGGGGCCGCACAGCTCCAACAGATAAATAACTGTTGCAGAGGGGTAGCTATGAAGAATACATGAAGGTCACAGTGGGCAGGCTTCAGCTCAGTGAGGAACTTTAGAGATAGCTGGTGATGATGAAATGGGACCGTGTGACCTCACATTAGTCACACAGAACTGGGCTTTAGCCAGGAAGTTAGGCTGGGTGATCTCTTGAGTTCTTGCAGAGCTGAGATTCTGTAATAAAGATAGAGGGAATTCATTTTGGCTTGGGGAATAAAATGCCCATTTTGTCTGCATAACTAACCTGTCCCGATCACTGGTGAAGCTAAGAACACCTTTCTCATGCATAACCACATTGTCTTGTAGTTTTGTTCTGTCACTTCTCAAGTTGGAAATGGCACAGAACCCTGGTGGGATTTGGATAGTAATTTAATAGCCGTTCAGAAAAATGTGAAGTTAGGCCTGGCATGGTGGCATATTTACTCCTGTAATCCCTAAGCACCCAGGATGCTGACACAAGAACCACGAGTTCAAGGCCAGCCTGAACCCTGTGGGATGGGGGAGGGCAGTGGGGGTTGGAAAAGGAGGGAAATCTTCAAACTTCCTCCCTTCCTGAGTATTCTTCCTTAAGAATTGTTTTTTGGACATCAAGTCCTGAAGTACTGGCATCTTTCATTGGTGTAGCGGTACCTAATGATGTTCTTTTGTTCTAGAAGAGCAAGAAGGGTTGGGGCGAAGATGAGCCAGACGAAGAGTCACACACACCCCTCCCTCCGCCCATGAAGATCTTTGACAACGACCCCACCCAGGATGAGATGGTAGGACCTCCGCTGAGGTTTCTCTTCCGGAGTCTGTGAGACAGTGCTGCCTCCCCCATCCCTGCTTCCCCCTCATGAGCCCTCAGTGACATACACGCTGTCGGTTAGTAGATGTCATCTACAATTATGGAGGCTTGGCCTTGTTCTGGGCAGTGTAGGGATATGCAAAGACTGGTCAAAGTAGGACTCTGCCTGGAAACATCTGCTGTTGATAAAGAGTCCCGTGGTTCTGTATTTGCAGACAGCAGATCCTAAAAGGAGATGCTCATCGCTAAAAGGAATACATGATGGCCCCAGGAGGCAGTCATTGTTTAGTGCCTGACGTGCAACCTGTGTTTTAGTTGCCTTCTGCATTTAGCTCTAAACGTCTAATCACCGTCGCTTCTGCTCGAGCCAGTGCTGTTAAAGCTGCCATCTCAGCGTGTGGAGTAGATGTGCTCACAGTGGAAGGGTTGGTGTCAAGCATGGGAGAGCAGAGCATGCCAAATGGCCACAACCCTTTGTTTTGTAAAATGCTCTCTTCACTGGTGTCGGAAAGGTCCATGTCCACTGCGCCTCGAATGCCCCCGTGGACAGGTCATTCTCCTTGTCCCTGAGCAGAGAGAGGCTTGACTCAGATGGTCCTGACTCTCAGGCACTGACCTGCAACACAAGGCTGCTTTTTTCTTTTGACACAAGGTTTCACTATGTATGTAGCCTCGAATGGCCAGAAACTCATTGTACCGACCAGGCTGGCCCCAGATTCACGGAGATCTTCTTGCCTCTGTCTCCCTAATGCTGGGATGAAAGGCATGCACCACCATGCCCGACTGGAGATTTTATTGTGTTGTGTTTCCTTGCTCTGCTCACAGCCATGTCTGTGCTCCATTGAGTTTTTCTTGCCTTCTTAGTGGCTTGTACTGGTCACTCTGGTCATTGTAGGAGAAGTTCCAGCACTTTCTGTTATCTTCTAGAGTGCAGTTTTTGTGGTGGTAGTGGCAGATTGCCTGGTTGTCTCTGGCTCTGATTGTGTTCTGCCCTGTGACCTGTGCCCTGTGCCTCCTTCGACTCAGCAGGCCAAGCATGTATAGGCATCAGGCTTCATAGGCTATGTTTATGGACGTCCCAGAATTTCTGATTTTGATACCGTCTGCTTTGCATTTGGTTGTTAGCACACAGTAGATATGCAAGGTCTTCCTCTGGGTAGGCTAGAGGAAGAGCCAGGGGTTACAATATGGCTGCCTACCATGGTGCTCAAGCTAAGAAGCATACAGTGTGTCCTTTCTACAGAGATGCTTGGACAGTTTCTAGGGCCAGTTGACTCTAGGCCACTGAGAAAGAAAAAAATACCAGAAGCTTGACACTGTATCCAAAGGGATTCCCAAAGGCAGAGGGGTCTGTGCTTCACTTTCAGAACTAGCCTGCTTGCTGGCTTCTGCATACACACACACACACACACACACACACACACACACACATACACACACACACCCTGCCCTTGTAAAATGTCCTATGAACAGTACTAGTGGGGGGCAGGTACAATTCCCAGGTTCCATTGCCTGCATAAAGCAGAAAGGTCATGAACCCTCTCCTGGTCCCCTCAAACAGTTTGTTGGGGATGAATGGATGCTAAGTTGTTCCTGGATAATTTTTAACTAAGAATACAGATTTACCGCAGGCATCTACGTGGTCATTTTTTCCACTGTAGGTAGTACATGGCAGCAGTCCCATTTCAGATACGTTAAATGTCCCCAGACTGGTTTATTTGATTCTGTCCTCCTGGTCTTTGTTAAAATATTTAGGGTTGGACTAAGTCTTAGTGCTCCCAGCAAATACAGTTAAAACAACTTTGATTTTTGAACACAGAGTCTCACTAGCCCTTGCTGGCCTAGAACTCATTTTGTAGACCAGGCTGGCCCTGAACTTCCTTCAATCCTGCCTCTGCCTACTGAGTGTCAAAATTCCAGGTATGCCCCACCAGCCCTGGCAGGGACTTGAATTTAAAGGTCAACCGTTTAATAGGAGACTCCTTTGTTCTCCACGCCATGTGTCCTTTGCTCATGTGCATGGATGTTTCCCACTTACGCTGTGTGCATAACATGTTCAGTGCTTTATCTCTTCCTGCTTTGTGGCGTCTTATTGGTTTTACCTGTATAACTGTAATTTCTGTAGCTGGAGGTTATTTTTACTTACTTTATGCTCCGTAACTGTCATAACCAGCCCTTTGTGGGACAGCCCAAGGTGTTTCCGGTCTTCGTGCCTCTGAGTAACTCCCCTGAAGATCACTGTGTAGTTCTAACATCTATCCCTCTGACATCTGACTCCTGAATGAGTTCCCAGAAGTAAGACTTCCAGAATCAAAGATGGGAGCTTGATTTTCCAAACCAAGAGTTTTTTTTTTTTTCCCCTGCATCCTCCGCAAAGAGGAAAGACAGTCTTGTTACATCTTTCTTCCCTGCCTTTATTTGCTCTCCCCCCCCCCCCAATCTTAGAAGCAAAGACTTACAAGTCCTTTTTGAAGCTCCTTCCTAACCCAAAAGGAGAAACTGAAGCCCGACCAAGTCCAGGACATTGCTCCTTCTATGCTCACAGCCACTGTCCTCATGTCCCTGCCTGGGAACACCACTGCCTTCTGCCCTGGTACACTGGGATAGAAGCACACACGTGGATACAGAGCTATCCATCCGTCCCTCCCCCCAGCTTCCCATCAGGAGGGTGGAAGAAGGAAAAAGCAAGCAGAGTAATAAGCAAACACAGTCCTTCAGTGTCTGGGAAAAATACCGGGCCGCTATGCGAACAGCCAGTACACAAAGCCTTGCCACTGGGTCAGAGAGAGGAAGGGCTCAGAGAGGCCTGTGCTTGAGCCTGCCTTTGCTATGAGCAGGGTAATCCCCAGGAGCCCCAGCACGTGACACACCAACCCCTTTCAGAACTTACTTTCGGAGGGGTGCACGTGCAGTGGGAGGGGGTGGAAAGGAGAAGGAAAAGAAGGGAGAAGATTCGGGGAGAGGTATCAAGCTTGCCTGACGTGCCGTGACGACCCAGAGCTAAGGCTGTGGCAGAGCAAGGGCTTTATCTCCTTTCACACACTTTTGAGTCTAGAACTGTTCATACCTTCCAGACCGTGGAAGAGCAACAGGCTGCCACAAGAGGCCGGGCTCTCTCAGAGCAATTCCCCCTGCTCTGCTATCAGCAGGCATAGCCCTTGCCGGTGGGTTTCCTGGGGGAGTCAGTGACCCCATCCCTACCTGCCCTCAGCCTCTAAGGAGAACCAGGCCCATCCATACTCTCTCCCCGACCAGAACTCCTCACAAGGAATATGCAAGCCTGTGCTCTGCTGTCCAGCCCCCCACATTACGCCCCCCCACCCCCCACCCCCTCCCACCCCCGTCTCCCTCTGTCGTCTCTGTTCCCCAAACACAAAGCTGTGCTTTCCTAGCCTGCCTTCAAGTGTTGTGCTGTCTGGTTCGCTTCCTAACTGCTGCTCCTCGCTTCTCGCTAATCTGCTTTTCCTTTGCTGTCAATGTCTTGCAGTCCTCCTCTTTGCTAGCAGCCCGGCAGGCTTCCACGGAAGTACCTACTGCTGCAGACCTTGTCAGTGCAATAGAAAAGTTGGTCAAAAGCAAGCTGGTAAGTGGGCATCCCGGCGGCAGTTCTGTGTTCCACGCCTCACCTCCACGTGGCTCCCGGGACCTGGAATCACTCAGCCACATCCTTATTTCACCTAATGGCGCTTTCTAAAGAATCTGCCCCGGGGGGCCTTTTCAAGCTTTATGTGGTAGATAGTCATGGGGAATCAGCAGGGCCTTTAGGAGTGTGAGGTGGACGAAAGGTGAAGTTTCCAAAGCAAATAATGCTTCGCTGAAACTGACCAGCTGGTCCCCAGACACGTGGCATTCAGGCTAGCCCTGAAGCCAGTGTCCTGTGCTGCTGAGACAGAGCATGGGTTGGGCTTTTTAAAGAACTAGGCAGTTTTGTTTAGAGACTTAGAAATTAGGCCACTTTTTATAAAGGAGCAGAGACAGGTGCGAGTAACCTTGCCACAAGAAATTAAGAGAGCCAGAACGTGTCTCTGTCACGGGAGGGGGGTGGGCGTTGGAGGAGGAGCAGAGTGTGTGACAAACATGAGCCACTAACAACTGGTCTAGCCTGTGACTATCTTACAGTTTATTCATAGTACCAGAAGGAAGGGCAATTAGCCTGAGCTGGCTTAAGACTGGGGTGCCAATGCTCCTCCCCTGGCAGCTTACCTGGATGGAGCTGTTCCCCCCCCCCATCCCCCTGTTTTTAGGAGTGTAAGCACTAGGATGAGGTTCAAAGCATCTTCTTCTCTTCCTCTGTCCCCCACACCACTTACTTGGCTGTTTTTCTGCTACTCTCTGCTCTTCCACCATGAAACCTCTTTCAGTTGGGGTGGGGGCGGGGCTTAGAGGAAAGTGGTGCATTTTCTCTCAGGCAAGCTGCCTGATGGTTGAGTCTAGAGTAGAGACAGTGGTTGCAGGCCAGTAGTGGTGGTGGCCTTCACTTATAATCCCAGCACTCAGAGGCAGAGGCAGGCGGATCTCTGTGAGTTCGAGGCCAGCCTGGTCTACAAAATGAGTCCAGGGCAGCCACTCAAAAAACAAAATAAATAATAAATAACAAGATAGGTGGTGGTTGTAGATGGTGGTTTGGGTAAGAAGGCAAGCTCCTGGATGCTGTCCACGTCACGGCCTTCTCACCTTCCCCTCCCTGTGGTTCTGTTGTTGTTTTAGTTTGGTTTTTTTATTTGTTTGTTTTCCCCCTGGGCGCGACATTGACTTTATAATGACACAGGTTTGTTTTTCTCTTCTTTCAAGTTTTTGTTCCTGTCACCCCCATTTCTGTGGAATTTTCTCCTTCTTCTTTTTGCTTCTCTAATGTACACTAGCCCTTCAGGGTCCCACTCAGTCTCACCTCACAAAGGCTTCCCTTGCCAGGCCTGGCCAGATTTCCTCTGAAGTCCCACTGCAGTTCCCAAAGCTTCTTGCTGTGAGAGACAGCTCTGTTGTCGTCCGAATAGCTGAATGTTGGGGCTTCTCTCCCCTGCTCATAAGTTATTTAAGGAAGTATTTTTTCTTGCATTAATATATAGTAATCCTTTACACTTAATAAGTTCTTCATGAACACTCATTTCCAAAGAGCCATATCTGCTTCCATTGGGGGCAGGGGGGACCTTTACCTGATTCTTACCATCGCTAACCTTTGCTTTATGTGGCCAATGGGTCTTGTGTTAGACACATGAGCAAAGCAACTGGGAAACCCCACAAGGGCAAATGTCCAGAGAGAAGGGAATATGGCCTGAGGATGGAGTTCACAGGCCTGATCACAGACTCTAGTATCTCATGAGATGAGCATTAACTCCTCCCGCCAATAATCTCCTCTTGAAGATCTACATGGAGCCCACAGTCACCGGAGATGTGTTTGCCTTAACATAAGAAACCAAACCCATGTTAGGAAAAGAGCGAGGGAGCAGCGGTTCGGTTTCTTAGAATTTTCTCACCAAAATTTGATTCTTCTTTGATGGTTGTTTCGAGTCCTACGATTCTTTTCTCCTTCTTTCTTTCCTGCTGTGCTCTAGCCTCATAGCAACAGTGAGCGGAGGATATCTTACCCATGTTTGAGAACACCAAGTTGCAGTTTTACTTCCAAGCCGCATTCCCATTTATTCCTCCTTAGCTTTTCACTTCAAGGAAAAGAGGCAGAGAGCTCATAAAAAGTTCTCGGTCTTATTTGATGGAGCACAGCAGCCAAGAGGCTGCCAAAGTAGCCTCAGTAATCACAGATTTGTCCAATCAAAGGTCAGTGTGCAGATCAAGAGCCAATGGTGCCACTGAACTCCAAGCCCTTTAACCACACCTTTATGAGCTAGACATGAGTAATCTATTTATTCTAAATGCAGTCCTCTAGAGTGTTCTCGAAAGAACCGGAAGGGCCCTGGAGAAGGTAGGCAATACTATATGGTCCCTGTTGTTTGAATGAAAATTGAAGAAACTGAGATTAGGTTTGGGGAGAAACCTGTGCGGAGGACTGTGTGCCAATACCTGACGCTCTGTTGTGGGAAAGAAAGGTTGGTCTAACACTTTCTCTGAAGAACAGGACCTGGCCCTGGAGGGGTTGTTATCTTTGTGTGGCATGAGGAAGAACTAACAGTTCTTTCCAATTAAGAGTAGCCTTTAATCCCAGGCTAGGGTAGCCTTTAATCCCACCAGAGGCAGAGGCAGGTGTTTGAGTCCAGCCTGGTATACGGAGGGAGTCCAGGACAGCCAAGGCTACACAGAGAAACCCTGTCTTGAAAAAAAAAAAAGTCTAATTCCATTTTACAGGAGTTTCCTATATGCCGGGATTTCGGTCCAATGTCTGTCTCTTTCTGTATTAATTGTTCAAGCAATGGCATCAAATTCTGCACTTAGAATTCATTTGGTTCCCCACCTCTACCTGAGGACCATGAGATCCCTCATGTCCTAGGTCCCAGGGCTGTCCCGGTGGAGTCCCCTGGTCATGGCTGCAGCGTGGTTCCACTTCTGCTGCCTCAAAGCTGCTGTTAGAAAATGAAAGGAGGATTTGCAGCCTTGCCTCCAGTGCGGGCAAATCTCCAGAAAGCATCCACTGCCACATCCTGGGCCTGGTGGACCCGTTGGAGTCCTTACCGGCCTCTTTGTCTTTAGCCTGTGTATCTGTTTACTATGAGAGGATGCCCACCTCCCCCCAGCAGAGCTAACTCACTTTTCCTGGGTTCTGCCTTAAACTCTGAGCCAGAAGCAAAGCACTTTTTCTGCTTTCCCTGTGTGAGTCTGGATAAGACTTCGTTCTTTAGCAGCTATGGTTCTGGGACTGGTAGCAAGTGTGTGATGAACTGGAAGGTGAAGGTTCAGTCCCAGGCTCCCACTGATAACACAGCCCCAGAGAAGTGACTTGTCTACTCTGGTCTGTTCAGCCCTTCCTGATAGCAATGATGAATCTGTTGGCCTGACTCTAATCTCAAGAGAGTAAAGAAGATTGCGTAGGCAGGGCCATGCCTCACACACTGATAAGCAGGCACCTACAGAAGTTAGCTCTTAGGGCAATCAAAAAAAAAAAAAAAAAGCTGCGTTGTCTCCAGCTTCCATGACCTACTGTGGGCATGTGGAAAGTTAGTACGCGTCAGCCAGGAGATTGGTGAATGTTACAGGGAAACAGATTAATAGATGACACCATTTGATTTTATCCTTCAGATCTAAGGAGCGATAGCTTCCTGGACATGAAAGAATCTAGGGGGTCTAGAATCTACTAGTGTCTAGTGTCTAGAATCTACTCTTCTGCCACCTGCCTGGCACCCAGGAAAAAAGCCCCCCTCTCAACACCTGTCGCAGGTGGCATGCCCAAGCAGTTCACTTGACCCTGACAACCCGGTGGATGCTGCCTGATAATCCCTCACCTCTAGGGAAGTGGGGAGGGTGGGGGTGGGGTGGGGGGCAGAACTGGCCAGCGGCAGCTCTTGTCTACCCTCCTGCTCTGAGATCACTCACCTCCCTGGGGCAGCCTCGTGGCAGAGTGTGGCTTGGGCCAGGTTATGCGTCTGTCTGTCTGTCTGTCTGTCTGTCTGTCTGTCTGTCTGTGTTTCAACACCCCTTTACATCCATCAACTTAGTCGGTAAGAGTTCTGAATCTGGGGGAGCTAAAGCAATGGCCCCCACCATATCCATTCTGGAGGCGCAGGTTTTCAGGAACTGGGCCATCTGGCCTTAACCCTTCTGGGAAGGGTTCCCGAGGTTCAGAATAGGAAAGATTAGAATTGCAACAGAAATTTAAAACCCAGAGTCACCAATCTGCAATATTGCTTGTCTGGAAACCCCACACCTCAGTTTTTTAACTGTGCAAGTGTCCTATAGCTGCCCCTAGTGAGAACAGTTTAGCTCTAATGCTTTTTATCAGTGGGATATTATACATTTTTAATTTAAACTTGTTTTCTCTTAATTTAATCATAGCCCCCCCCCTCATCTCCTCCCAGTCCCACCGTCCCTCCCACTTCCGCACTATGTCGCTCTCCTAGGGGAAAGGGGAAGCCCTTCTTCTCTATCAACGGACCTCAGCCCACCAAGTCTCATTAGGACTGCCTGCATCCTCTTCCTCTGTGGCCTGGCAAGGCTGTCCCGCCAGGGGGAAATGATCAAAGAGCAAACCACAGAGTAGTCCATTTCTGAGACAGCCCCTGCTCCCCTTACTAGGAAACCCCTACGGAGACTGAGCAGCCTATCAGCTACATTTGAGCAGCAGCCTAGGTCCTCTCGATGCATGGCCCTTGTTTGGTGCACTGACCTCTGCTGGTCCCTCTGGGTCCAGGTTTGTTGGCTCTGTTGGTCTCCTTGTGGAGCTCCTGTCCCCTCCAGGTCCTTCTGTCCCCCCTGCTCTTCTATAAGATTCCCTGAACTCTGCCCAAAATTTTAAAAGTGCATTAGTGTCTAAGTGTGAGGTTCCCAATGTGAGGTTATGGATATATATATATATATATATGTATGTATATAGTCAGATGTTCACTCTGCTGTGACACAGAGCTGTTACTTTCTTTGTGACAAGACACCTAAATCTATCTATTTAATAAAGGCCCCTAAAGCAAACACCATGTTAAGTGCAGCCTTCAGGGGTGGCTTGGATGTCTAGAACTATTCATGCCGCACATCTGTACCCTTGTACTGATGGAGTTCTACTGTCGCGTGCCTTCCTTGCCCTCGCTGTCCTCCCACCTCTGGCAGCCTCTGTTTCATAGTCTAACTCCATGTGAACTTGACTCTTGCAAAGATTTCCTTTATAGGAGAGATGATGCGATATTTTTCTCTGTGTCTGGCTTATTTTATTTGGCATCACGTTCTCCAAGTTTATCCAAAATGTGGCAAATGGCAGAATTTCCCCTCATAACTGAAAAGGTGTATGTGTGAGTGTGTGTGCATGCCCTTTGATCCATTGATCTATCAGCAACACTTAGATTGTAGTCTTGTAAACAGTGCTGCTGTGGACACAGATGCAGATATCCTCACCTACTCCCTGACATTTGGTTTACTCCCAGTAGCAAAGAGTGCTGTGTCCCCCTCCCCCCACCTACCCCACCCCAGCCCACCCCCTTTTTAAAAAGTGGGGTCTCTCTACATAGCTCTGGCTGTCCTGAACTCACTATGTAGACCAGGCTAGCCTCAAACTCACAGAGATCCTCCCACCTCGGCCTCCCTAGTGCTGGGATGTACCAGCATGCATCACCATACCTGGCTGGAGTGCTGAGCCTCATGGTAGTTGTAGTTTTCATTTCTTTAGGAACAGTCACATCATTTCCCCCAGTGACTGCATCCTAGTCCTCATTCCCACTGACAGCATGTGGGAGTTTCCTGTCCTCTCCCCTCTCAGCAACCTGCACTTGTTTTCTTCCCTGACCCCCACTTCTTTCTTTTCTCCCCACGTCTTCCTACCCAATATATAATACCTATGCTAAGGATGTGGTGAAGAAGTTTTGATAACAGGAACAGCTAAGAGGGGACTGGATGGCTTGGTGAGTGGTGCTAGGCCAGCAACTTCCCTGTCATCTCATTAGATGAGCCTAGATCTCTACTCTGGAGGCCACAGCATAGTCACTTGAGGCCTGCCCTGCACCTGTCTCTGAAATCCAGCATGGCGCCTTCCTCACAGGGTCCACAACCTGAGACCATGTTGAAAAGCCCCTCCTGCCTGCACTGCTACAGTCAGTCCCTCCTGGAGTTTAGTCTGGCATCTCGACGTGATCGCCAAAGGCATGCCTTCCCTTCTTAAACAACTTAATGAAAGCATTGTATGCTCATTCAGACAAAGCTGGAAAGAGGACAAAGGTCTAAACAGAGATCGTCATCATCTGATGCATTCGGCATTAGGGTTTCAGGTGTTTTCTTTCAGACCCTTTGGCAAATAATGTAATCGTGGTGTTTAGATTTTAAATCCTGCTCTCCCTTGCTGTCCAGTGGGAGATGGACAGCTCCTTGGAATGCTGAGAGTGATCTTTATAAAACTTAAGCCCAGTGTTACTCTCCTGCTCAATGCTATGGAAGAGTCTTTAGGATCTCATCCGTGCATCTCCAGGATCCAACTTCACTGCTCATGTCTTCCTTCTCTAGCACCCGCCCCCTGCTCACTAGCATCCTCCTCACTAGCACCACACACACACTCACTAGCACCCACCCCAGCTCACCAACACCTACCCCTGCTCACTAGCATCACCCTCACTGGCACCCCCCCCCATACTCACCATTACTCACCCTCTTCACTCGCACCCACACACAAACTCTCTAGCACCCCTCCCAGCTCACTAGCACCCACTCCTGCTCACTAGCACTTACCCCAGCTCACTAGCACTCTCCCATGCTTACTAGCACCCTCCTCACTAGTACCCCCCACACTCACTAGCACCCACTTCTGCTCACTAGCACCCACCCCTGCTCACTAGCACCTGCACTAGCACTCATCCCAGCTCACTAGCACCCACTACCACTCACTAGCACTCACCCCTGCTCACTAGCACTTAGCCCAGCTCACCAGCACCCACCGCCACTCACCCACCACTCTCTAGCACCCGTAACACCCCACTCACTAGCACTGTCTCCTGCCATCCAGATCCTCACATACCCAGTTCTACCTGCAACAGGTTTTCAGCTTGCCCCACGTGGTTTCACTCAGTGACCTTTCTCACAGTGCAGTTCCTGCCAGGAATGTTCTCCTGTTGCTATATCCAGTGAAGTCTTTTTTTTTTTTTTCCTCAGAACAGCCAGTCCCTCACATCCCTGGGTTCCTTGTCTGTGGATTCACCCAACCTCAGATCAAAAAAACTTCAGGGAGAAATTGCATCTGCACTGAATATGTATTGACTTTTTTTTTTTTTTTTTTTGCTTGCTCCCTAAGTAAGACAGTGTAATAGTCATTACACAGCACTTACATTATACTCTATACTGTAAATGATGCAGAAACCAGTTAACTGTATAGGAGATGAACAGAGGTTATATGGAAACACTAAGCCATTTTATAAGGGACCTGAGCATCCCTGGGTGTGGGGAGCTCAGGGAGCCTTGAGCCAATCCCTCAGGACACCAAGGAATGATTTCTCTCAGCTTCACCTTCCCAAGAAGTCTTTCTTTTCCCTCTCCTTCCCACTGTGGAGCCACCTGCCCCTTCAGTCACCCTACATGGTCCTTCTGTCCGAACACCCAGGGTGGGTTAGATTACAGAGCTCTGGACTGTTACTCATACTCATTTCTTCAGCATTTCTAGGTATCCAGCATATAATAAAGTAGATGCTTTATTTTTTAAAAAATATGCAAACAAGGTGTTCATTACAATATTGTATAATGAATGATGTTCAGGGAAAACAGAAGAGTGCTTATAGGGAGGGCATTTGATGGGCATGTGGCCCAAAGCCCAGTCACTGGGCGACGTGTTCATTTCACCAGGACAGTGGCCTTCCTCTGTAGCAAGCCGTCTATTTGAATCCTCTTTGCATTTCTGCAGTGAAATGGGCTAGCTATCGGGCCTTGCATCGCTCCCTCCTCGTTTCTTTCTACCCGCTGGTAGTTGCGGCCCTGAACCACGGGTGGGGCGGAAGTCTTTACTGTGGAGACAGACTGGCAACCCCTCACTGTCTCTTTCCTCTTGGGGACAACACTGATGATAGGTCACCCTGGGTGCCCTAGGCTTGATCCCTGTATTCAACTCTGGCACGGGCCCTGAGTCCTCTTACGGGGTCACTCTGGAATTACTATAAGCAAAAGAGCCAGCTCCGTCATTGCAGGCAGACTGCACGGCGTAAGAGCTTTGCCCTTTATTTCCTTCTCGCCGTGTTACTGTTCTGCCTCTATCCCAGAGTCCTCCCCAAGAGACAACCTGGCTTATTTGCTCATAGAAAATCTAGAGAGAAAGGCAGATTTTTCCCGTGTGACACTCTGGACTCCTTAGAGGCCCTTCATCCTGGACCAGGCCTAGCTGGTCATGCCACACACCCTAGAGGCAGTGATATAGGCTGCTTGCTGGGCCTGGCATTCGCCTTCGCACCAGCTTCCAGGCCTCAGAACAAAGGCCACGACAGGACAGTGAGGAGAGATGGGAAGTAAAAGCTACTAATCAGATCCATCACCAGCTGGGTCCATCTGTGCTGGAGCCTGTCTCTGGTGACAGCACCAGGGGACATGCAGTGGAAAGCTGCCTGTCCACTGGCTGGCCAAGCCTCGGCACCAGACATTCTAATTTCCTTAATAGCAGGTTACAGATCCTGTGTCTATAAATGTAGCTAAACCCTTCTCGGCCTTCCTTTATTTTTAGCCTATACTGCTGCTCTGGATATAACAGCTTCCATGCTTGATCACGTGTTCTGTAAACACCTTTATGTCAAGTGGAAAGCAGTTGTCTCCCTCAGGCTGGAAGACAGCATCTGTGCTCTTAATTCTAGTGTTGGGGACAGATTCGTATTTGACCCTTGGCATAGTTGATCAATTTAGGGGGTGCTGGACAAGGCCGATGTCATTGTTCAGCATTCAGTTTTGTTTTGTTGTTGGTTTTTGGGTTTATTTTTGGTTTGCTTGTTTTTGTTTTGTTTGTTTGTTTGCAACATTAAGTTTTGAAGATTCAAGTCTTAATATTCTCCATCTTTTCTCCTATCAGATACCACATTTGCTTTACTTCACTTCCCCAGAGTGGCCTTTCCTGACACTGTTTGGCTTCTGTTTGAAACACAGCAGCTAAGAAAGTGATGGATGTTTAAGATCAGGCCACGACCTTTAGCTCTACCGCCTTGGTGGCCGGCACCTTTTGGGCTTAGTATCTTGTGTCTTAGGACTGGTGTTTCCAAAGACTACTGAATGAATCCTTTCCATGTAGAAACCACAAGGGCTGGCATAGCTGGGCACCTTGGGTAGTTGACCTTGGTCTTTCATGCTTGTGTTACGGGTGTCCACCTTGGCCTTGATCTCTAAGATTACTGTTTCTCTCGTTGCTTTACCCATCCCCAGAGCACTTGTGTGGCACACAGCCCCACTGCAGAGAATGGGATGGAAAGTGCACAGGAGCTGGAAGATAGGGTGGAATGTTGCAGGGCATTGTCTCCTGGACGTGGCAGAGCTCTTGCACCCGTGAACTCAAAGCAGCTGTGGTTTCTCTGATAAGACCTGTACGAGATTGGACCCAGCACCATTTCATCATGAGCTGGGGAAGGCCTCGTGAACCCCCTCCCCCAAAACTATTAACAGTTACTTGGGGGAGATGTCACTTTCTTCAGTGGTGTAGCCACTGATGCATTGCTCATACTCAAGTAAATAGCCACCCCCACCTATGCTCATGAAGCAGCCTCATCTATCTGTCTGTCTGTCTGTCTGTCTATTTAGCTGTCTATCTGTCTATTTATTTGTCTAGCTATCCGTCTGTTTGTCTATCTATCTATCTGTCTGTTTATCCATCTGTCTGTCTAGCTGTATGTATGTATGTGTGTGTCTATTTCCCTATCTGTCACACAGAGAGATGAAAGTAGGAGGCAGGCTTGTTGGGAAATAAGAGTTGCAGCTAGAGACGGGGTGGTGAGATGGGACGAGGAACAGGAGCTGAGAAGAACTAGAATTCAGTGCAGATGTGTATGAGTCTGTCAAAAATGTAATATAAAAATATCCACCGACCTATACAGTATCCTAAACATACACTAAGCAAATGAACTTGATATATTAAAATGTTAGTTTGGCCCCAAAGACTATTGCCGGTTACAACTTGAGTGTGTTACAACTTGAATCTGTTACTGTTAGCAGTGCCAGGCACAAAGAGACACTCACCACTGTGGAGCACTTTTAACTTTTCCTGGAGTTTATACAAATATCATCCCTGTCCCTTAGAAATTTCCTAAAAGGGTGGATCTGATCTGAGAATCCAGGGATGCACAGGACAGACAGTCTCATGTGTCCTCCAAGAGCACGTGTGCTCATCAGATCTGGGTCTAGACCACTTTCTCATTTTTCCCAAATAAGTAAGCACTTTATGTAGCATAGTGATTAACAGAAATGAGGATTAATGAAAGAAAGCCCTTGGTAAATAACATTAGCAGAGATGTTTTTAGAAAAGGCTCCATCTATTGGCTGTTTTTTGACTACATCTCGTCTTCTTCCAAAGTATTGCAGTTCATGTAGCAAAGTATGATTTCCACCACCTAGGTCTGTCACTTCCCTCCGCCTATCAATTTGCATGAAGTGGTCCCACAACTGGTTTTCCTTTCCAATGCCTTATTTGGTATAGAATCACGGTGGTTGGCTTTCCTGCTGGAGCCCTCACCCAGGGATAAGTTGCCCTGACAATTTCATTATGTCTGGGAAGTTGGTGGCATATGGATACCTAGTGTGCTCTGATCACACGGGTTCCTGGTGTGCCCTGACCACACGGATGCCTGGTGTGCCCTGGTTGTGGACAGCAGCTCCCTGCTGTGGGAAGATGGATGCCTCTGGTCCCCTAGTGCTTCGCTGTGGTTCAGAGGAAACAGTTGGCTGCTGGCTTTCCTATTGCCTGTGGCTAGACTGGGGACACAGGGCTTGCAAATAACGTTCCAGGGCTCACTCTGAGGCTATTTATCCTTCTCTTTTTCAGACTCTGGAAGGAGGCTCTTACCGGGGGAGCTTGAAGGACCCTACAGGCTGCCTGAATGAGGGGATGACTCCTCCCACACCACCTAGAAACCTGGAAGAAGAACAGAAAGCCAAGGCTCTGAGAGGCAGGATGTAAGTGGCCAACCATTCTATCCTGGTGCATGCGTGTCCTGGACATTAGCCAGGGTGCTACTAGACGGCTGCGTGCTGTCAGTCAACTCCTCCCATCCTTTCTAAGTGAAGATGGCCCAGGTCTATACAGTGCGACACTGATCATCAGTAAGCCACTTCGCTACTGGCTTAATGAAGCTCTGGGCTGAGGGAATATATCACTGTCAATATCAGTGATACAGCTGATGTTGACAGAATGTGGCTATAGCCAAGATCTAATACAACTGTGAAACATGGTTTTTTTGAAAATGGAAATAATCGAATTCAGAGCAAGGGACGGTTACCATGGGTCTGCAGCAGCACCAGAGAGTCCCTGACTGTGGCAGAGGTCTAGTGGAGGGGATGCTCCCCAAATGAAGGCAGGAGAAGCATAGAAGGAGAGGCTCTGCTGCCAGGTGGGGCCCATTTCTGCTTCTTCTCCCAGGTCTTTAATTGCACATCCACCTGTAGCTTTCACAGTGCCAGAACCTCCTCTCAGTTGGCGTTACCAGTGGTAAGATAACCATCCGCATCTTGCAAAAACCCCACGTGCTGTGTAAAGTTTGAGTTCTCTGAATTCTATTATTTCCGTTTTTTTTTTTTAAAAGCCATGTTTTACAGTTGTATTAGATCTTGGTTGTAACCACATTCTGTCAACATCAGCTGTGTCACTCAACAGTGATGCCAAGTCAGTCTCCTGGTATTTGAGATAGTAAAGACCACAGCAAAGCGGAACCGGAACTCCTCCAGAACTGAAGTCTCCTCGTTTGGGGCTGGTTCCTCTGGAAGCAAGTTGCCAGTAACTCGGTGTGTGCGCTTATGAGCGGCACTTGGAATGGGCGAGGCAGGTGTGAAGGGTCTCGTCCTACTGTTGGGTTTCCCTTCCGTTCCATCCCTCCTTTATCCGGGCCACAAACATGAAAAATGAGCAGAAATAACTGAGGCCAAGTCCCTTTACTGCTGGCAAGTATACAAAGTAACATTTTAGGGCTTTGTCTCCTTGGAAACGAGAGTAACATCATAGCAAAAGCCTGGCATCCAAGCCCAGCTGCCATCACACAGTGGAGAGGAGTGCTTGTAAACTAATACCTGTGTTTGTCCCCCAGAACGTTTTGAGGGTCAGAAGGACCCCAAGAATTACATGAATGAACTGTCATCTCCTAAGTGAAGTTTCCCGGGCCTTGCTGCCATCACACAGTGGAGAGGAGTGCTTGTAAACTAATACCTGTGTTTGTCCCCCAGAACGTTTTGAGGGTCAGAAGGACCCCAAGAATTACATGAATGAACTGTCATCTCCTAAGTGAAGTTTCCCGGGCCTTGCACAGCACGGCCCTTCACTGGCTTCTCCTGTGACCGTTAATCTAGGGTAGTGCAGCGGGTCACAACTGGTTTCTAGTCCTTTGTCAAGGTAAAGCATGGCTTATGTAAGGGAAGCAACCTGTGACGTTAACAGGTGGTCCTTGGGAAAGCCAGTCTCTTCGATTGTCACTCTTGACTGAATGGACCTTAATAGCGCTTGTCATTATCCAAATGAGACACTGTTTGATTTTGTTTTAACAAACCAGGGACAGTTGTTGCTTTTAGCCCACCCTAGTGGTGCTTCTCTCATCAGAGTCTCCTCAAGGCCTCCAACTTGCCATATCCTTAACTCTCTTGAAAACTGACCTGTTGAGTGTCTCTTATGTTTCCGCCCTCACTGTAACCTGCTGTAATTTGTAGCCAGCATGAAAGAGCAGAGGCATTGGTGTTCAGCCGCAAGTACTGTAAGAGGCCAGAAGCGGAGGTGTAGACTCCCATCAGGAGAGACTCCATACGGAGATGGCGGGACGACACCAGAAGAGTAAAATGAGAGCCACACGGAGAGAAGATGAAACTGGTGTCATTCATATAGAAGGAGGAGGATGCTGGGGTGGACTCGCTGCCCTTCAGTTCTAGCTCCAGGGTCACTCACCAGATGCCTGCTGAGCATGTCTTCTGTCCCGCCAGTGGGGTAAACCAATGAATGAGGCAAACAGTAGTGCAGCAGGAATCCTTCACTCATGGCAGGTTTCCGTCTTAGTGGGAGAAATCAGACAGACAAAATAAACTAAGTGGTAGATTGGAATCTGGAGAAGAAGAAAGAAAAGAGAGCAGAAAGAAGAAAACCAACGGCGGGTAAAGCCGCGCTGCAGTTTGAAATGACTCTGGCTGCGCGTAGAGGAGGAAGAAGTAAGGAACTGGCCAGGCGGAACAGTGTCTCAGCAGTGCCATGCACACCCGGCGCCAGAGCTCACAGCTCCCTGTGGAAGGCCACACACCCCCTACCAGTGTGGAAGAGGGCAGGTTGCAAGATGGCTGGCATGCACTGTTAGCTTGTCTGGATGAAAACCCCCTGGGGAAACACAGCCCTGGCTGTGTCTCTGAAGACATTTCCAGAAGACCGACCATGAGTGTACAATGGTGCCATCCCATGGGATGGGGTTCTGTACTGAATTTAAAAAGAAGAAGAAAGGGGAGACTGAGCTGAACACCATTGTTCACCTGCATGGATACAGTGTGACCAGCTGCCTCCCTCTCCCAACCCCCAACGCCCCCACTGTGGTAGAATGTACCCCCATTTAAGCTATAGGCCAAAATAAGTCCTTCCTTACTTTGTCAGTTGCTCTTGTCAGATATGTTGTCATAATAAAAAGAAAAGTAAATAATATACAACCTGTCTGTAGCTGGGAGAATTTCAGGTAGACCAAGAAATAACATTCATTTGTGAGTGACTTTTACTGTAGGAATTTACCATGAAAAATAATTGTGTTCTTTTCAGTTCACTGGGCAGTTGACCATGCAGTGCTTTGAGATGCGTGTATATCCATCTAGTCTTGTTATGTAGCCCAGGCTGGCCTCAAACTCTTGATTCTCCTGCCTCTCAGGTACTGAGGTGATAAGTGTGTCCCCTGCCAGACTTCTTTATGTCTCACCTCCCCCTGCACCCTATTAGCCCTTCACGGGAACCCAGTGCACCTCCCTTTCCTGGAGACTAAAACACCAACACAACCTCCATTGGTCAGCAAACAACTAAAGATAAAAATATCGCTGCCTGGCAGCAGGGAGGCAGCTCTCCTCTCCTAAGGGCCATCCCGGCCCCAAATTCCCACTCTCACTTTCCTGTGGGTTTTCACTCACCACTGTCTTCCAGGAAGTAACTTGGGCCCTGCTAAAGATTTATCTAAAGGCTTCTATTTGTCCTTGCCAGTTCCTTCCTGTGGCCTGAAACACATGCTCGTGTGTTGGAGGGAGGGAGCCAGCTGGAAGCGCTGAGCACACTGATAAAGCATGTGTTCATTGCTTCCTCCGTCCGAGGCCCCAGACCCCCTGCATTCAGTGGCTTCCCTGTGCTGTATAGGGCAAGCATTTCAGATGAATTGCTTCCTGAGTTTAGAATAGCTGTCTGGTTGTAGCAGTTACAGCTCCTCTTTGACATCTCAGAATATTATGCCTTCTGTCACTTGGGCCAAAAAAAAAAAAAAAAAAAAAAAAAAGTGCGGCTGTGCCTCCAGGCAAAACTTTTTTTTTGAGTCCCATAAACACAAGACCTCTGTGCCCTGTGCATAACCATGGTGTCTTCTGTATAGTGTTTGACTCTCAGAACTGAGTAAAGGAGTTGGGTAGAGGTTTCAGGGGTGCCAGATCCCTAAGCAGTAGGCTACTAGGAAAGGGTAATCCTTGGACCCTTAACACCTACTGCTCTTCACTTGGTAGGCGTGGGCAAGTCACCTAGCCCTTTCATCTGTCTCAGTATTTAAATAGGATTGTAATAGGATTTTACAATTCCTGCCTTGTTATAAGCATGAGAAAACCCAGATGGGGTAATTGGTATATAATAAATGCTCTAAGATGGAAATAATTCACAAAGAACCCAAGAAAGCAAGTGCCCTTGTTGTTATCAGTCCCATATCCTAGGGTACAAAGTGCTATAGTCAGAGGTGTGAACATGGAGTGTCTGCAGCCAACCTTTGTTCTTGGGCCTCGTCTCAGGATCTTCCAGGCCAGTTACCATGGATACATTCCCAACTGATTGCAGAATATGTATTGTAGGGGCTTTACTCTCTATCTGCACCTCCACAGCCTTTGAAGGCTGCTTATCACACAGATGTCTTTTGCTAAGGTAAGAATGGAACCAAAGTCTCGTGTTGATCCCTCGGTCTCAAAGCTCTCATAGCCCAGTTTTGCAAAAAAAGCGCTTAGTTATTTCTATCCTGTGTTTCTACCAGAGGGGACAGTGTGTGGCTTAGTTCACAGAGTGCTTGCCTTGCGTATGCAAAGTCCCGGGCTCAATCTTCAAGCTTTATCACCATCTTTGGCCATATATGGAGTTTGAGGCCAGCCTGGGAAATATGAGCTCTTGTCCTGTAAGGGGCGGATGAGATTTCTTGCTTCCCAGCCTCACTGTCTTCGTCTCTTGCTCAGGTTTGTTCTGAATGAGTTGGTACAAACAGAAAAGGACTACGTCAAGGACCTGGGGATTGTGGTAGAGGTAAGCAGATGCCAGGAGGGCCGCATCTGCGCCCGCCCCGCCAGGAGCACACTGGACCCTCCCTGGGCCCGGGTGCTTTTACCTGCTGGCTATACATATTTGACATTCTGGGAATTTGCCAAAATGAAAAATAAAGTGGTACAATTTAGCCAGAGCGTGGAAGCAGATTTTGTTTGCCTCCTGCAATATTTTAATGCATTTAGAGCGAGGCGGGGCCTGGCCAAGCAGGAGAAACTACCACAGTGCTGCTGTCACACCCACACCAAGTGTGGACTAACTAAAGTGTGGCGCATGGCCCAGAACCCTGTCTGTAAAGCCTACCGCTAACGTCACCTCCACCGTGCAGGGTTTCATGAGGAGAATCGAAGAGAAGGGGGTCCCCGAGGATATGCGAGGAAGGGACAAGATCGTGTTTGGAAACATCCACCAGATTTACGACTGGCATAAGGAGTAAGTTCTGTGGCGCCCTGAGAGTATGGCATGTGTCCCTTGCGTCTGACCTGAGGCAGAATATTTGAGGGGATTCCCCCCCCCCCATCACTTATCTCAACATTGAGAGATGCTGTCTCTTCAAGATGTCTTTTCCTCTCTCCTTTTAGTTTTTTCCTGGCTGAACTGGAAAAATGCATCCAAGAGCAAGACAGGTTGGCGCAGCTCTTCATTAAACATGTGAGCGTCACCCCCGCTGCTTCCCGTCTCCCCGGTGCCAACACACTCATTACAGAATTCAGCTCTTCTGGAATATCCCCCCCCCCTGCCATCTCACCACCCTGTTTTGTCCTTAACTGCCTTTGACTCTAGGGTGGGAGGGGGCACCATGACAGCCATGGTGCCTGACTGTCACATCCTCTTCTGTACCAGGAGCGGAAGCTGCACATCTATGTGTGGTACTGCCAGAACAAGCCACGTTCCGAGTACATCGTGGCCGAGTACGATGCCTACTTTGAGGTGAGCTGCTCCCTATGGGCGAGATGCTCATGCCAAGGCAGCCGCATCGAGACATACCCCTGGTCCTCCATCCACAGGTGCCCCTGCCACTGGCCTTCAGGACAAGAAACCTACCTCCACAGAGCTGTTACCTTCTCAGCTCCATCCCCATATGCACCTTTGCTCGAAGAGGAGCTGACGTAGCTCTGTCTGCACACTGTTGAGAAGCCTCCGTCTGTGGAAAGCTTCTGCCACAGGCTATCTATGGAGGCTCTTGTCCTTCTCCCGTGACCACTGAGCAGTTTGTGTCCACACTCTTCCCCATCCGTCCCTAGGAATACCCTCTGGTTAAAAGACTTAGAGTCACTTCATAGCTTTTAGCTAGCATCACGGCTGGTCCCTCGTACCTTTGAACTAGATCCATCCTCAGCACTCCAGCCTTGGGGGCCTTTGTTTCTAGTATCCCTCCTATGTACAGCACATCCAAGTGTGTGGTTGCCTCAGCCTGTCAGGATCACTTCTGTTGAAGAGACAACACCAGCCCTGAGCAGAGTTCAGGGCACAGCCTTATAGACCTGTCGCGTCTGAGGGGAAGCCCTTGGCAGATTCCACCCTGGAGTGGTGGACAGAACACAGTACCTGTTTCAGTTTTTCTCCCAGGACTAAGCCATGGTGCGACATGTGCCCACTGTGAACATTCAGGAGCCAAGCAAGGCCTTCAGGGCTGTGTGACTCACTGCCATAACGTGAGCAGGGGGACAGGCAGCTGTAGGCTGACGTCTCACGTTTTTCCTGGAGAGCTTTAAGACTAGCAGCTGCTCACCCCTTTGGCCCTTTGTGTTTCAGGAGGTGAAACAAGAGATCAATCAAAGGCTAACCCTCAGTGACTTCCTCATCAAGCCCATTCAGAGAATAACAAAGTATCAGCTGCTACTCAAGGTGAGAAGCTTGGGAGCCAGGCTGGGGAAGTGTCTCCTCAGCCTGCAGCAGTGGGCACGGAGCTTGGCATCATCGCCGTCCTGCTGGAAAGCTGCTAGCCCCCTTCAGCTTCGTACCTGAATGGCTTGCATGGCCCGCGTTTCCGTCCCAAGGCTGCTTGCTCCTTGTTTTTCTTTCTTTGATTTATTTCATTCCCCACACCTATCTCACTCTGTCTTTCATTTGCAGAACTGAGCCAAGGGCCCTACCTCCAGACCAGTGGTTCTCAGCCTCCCCAACACTGCGGCCCTTTGATACAGTCCCTCATGCTGGGGTGACCCCCAACTTCATAACTGTAACTTTGCTACTGTTATGAAGCATAATACAAATATCTGATATGTGACCCCCCCCCCAGAGTGGGTGTCATGCCTGCACCCTGAGCTCCTTCCCTCATTGTGTTAGAGCCACTGACGCAACGCCTTTAAAAACTAAAAGCATAAGCCAGGCATAGCGTCACTCATCTGTACCCCGAGCTTTGAGGACGCTATGGCAGGACGGTCATGAATATGTAGCTAGGCTGGGCTGTGAAGTGAGACCCTATGCCAAACAACAGCAAAGCCCTAGAAAATAGCAAGAGTATAAGACCAGGAAATACGCGATAAGGGGGGGGGGGCGCTGGATCCTTTATATAGTCCCTAAGACTCAATCATATTCTAAACAATTTGATTTTTTTTTTTTTCCTTTCTGGAAACCAGAAAAGAAAGTCAAGTGGAAGAGAAAGACTTGACTTTTCGTTCTCCTCTCTGTCTTGTCACGGTCCCACTTTGCTTCGCCTTCCTTCCCTTCCCCCCAGCTTCTCTGTCATTTTCTGGAGTCTCTCCTCGTGTCCTTGCGTCTCCCATGACTTCATCATCTCATTTCTCAGCTACTACAAAGCTTTGCCGCCTCCGCTGGGAAGGGAAGTCTGTGGGGTATTGTTGCATTTTTATGATAAGTGCTTTTTTTTTTTTTTATGGTTCTCTGGCTATTTTATTATCTGATTAACCCCTCCCATGGCCTTCCTCGCCAGGACTTCCTGCGATACAGTGAGAAGGCTGGTTTGGAGTGTTCAGATATCGAGGTAGGTGTCCTGCTGGTGATGATTGCTGGTTCTTAGGGACCAGATCGACTGTCTTGTCCCTTAAGGAGATCCAGGACCCAAGCCACTCCCCTCTTAGTCAGCAGCAAGAGCAATAGCAAGTGGTGCTGAGCACAGAGTGTTTCTAAGAATTCAAGAATCCTGTCCCGGGCCAGCCCAGAGCCTAGTGCTGTGGTGTTTGTGGCTCTTGCTGGGTGTCCAGGGGGAAGTGTGGCATTTGACACTCAGTAAACGTGCAGAGATTCAGTATGCAACTCCGTCCCTGGCTCCAGGTGCCTTTTGACCCTAACGCATAAATTATTCTATTTCCACTCCCCCACACCCTGAGGATTACCCACTAAGTGAGTCCTTTGCGCCACCATAAGGATTATTTTAAGCCAAAGAGGTTGCAGCCATTTCTGGCAGGTTATTTTAGGTCAAAACCTCCCATGTTTCCACAGGCAGGCTAAGCCGTTACTTGGGCATTCTGAAAGCAACACTGAAAAGTAAGAAAATAGAAGGGGAAGGGGGAGGGCAAAAGCCGGAGGTAGAAAAAGGATGGGCTGGGTAACATTTCCCCACATGTTGTCACTGTTGACACAGAGCCCCTGTGCTAATGCCAGCCTCTCTTATCTAAGAACCCCACACAGTCCTCAGAGAGTGGGCAGCAGGGACCCCACCCTCTCTGAGAACAAAGGGACTAGGGGAGATAAGTCCCTCTTTCCAGCCCGAGTTCTGTGAGCTTCCTGCTGAATGTGAGTCTGCCATCCTGAGCGATGTGTTCTTTCCCACAGAAAGCAGTGGAGCTAATGTGCCTTGTTCCCAAGCGCTGCAATGACATGATGAATCTGGGACGCCTGCAGGGCTTTGAGGTGAGCCATTTAGGAGTGCTTCTAAACACACGCACATACGCGCGCGCGCGCGCACACACACACACACACACACACACACACACATACAGATGGCAGGAGCCAGCCCACAGAGGCTAACCCTTTGAAGCTCTGAGTCCCTGCCACTGCCCATCCAGTTCACAGACCTTGACGGATGGAGCTATTGCAGAAGTTAGGTGATGAGGGAGAAATAAAGCTCCGGGCCAAACTGGAATCAGAGTTCCAAGGGGATTAGAAAGAGACAGCGTTCCTTATGACGGAGCCACAGTCTCTTCCCTCATTCCTCCTGACTGAGCAGTGTGAGGCACTGCAGGGTGTGTGGTGAGCCAGGAGCCCAAGAGAGAGCATGAACTGTTCTCTGGGTGATGGGTCTTTATAGAAGTCTGCATAGTGGTTGGATTTTAGGTCAGTGAAAGTGTGGAGCTCTAAAACGTCACAGGATATGTTTCTGTCCCTTGACAAGGGAGCCAAGTGTGTATACACACACATAGTTATATATATATAGTTATATAGTTATAATTATGTATATAGTGCTCTGTCTACATGTACACCTTCAGGCCAGAAGAGGGCATCAGATCACATTATAGATGGTTGGAAGCCACCATGTGGTTGCTGGGAATTGAACTCAGGACCTCTGGAAGAGCAGTCAGTGCCTTTAACCTCTGAGCCATCTCTCCAGCCCCAGGAACCAAGTCTTAAGAGAAATGGATAGATGTCTAGTGGACACGCTGGTTTGGGAGAGCCGCCATAGCAGAGGACTATGCACCGGGTGGTCTTCACAACAAATGTCCCTCCCACAGTGGTCTGGGGCCTGAGCAACTATGAGGAAGGGCCTGCTCCTCCCAGTCTCCCTCCTTAGTCCACTGGTGGCATCTTCATATTCTTGTGGCATTTCTGTGTCACTTCACTGTCCCTCTGGGTGTAGTGTTATGTCTGTATCCAAATTTCCCCTTCCACAACCCTACCTCCTGGTAGTTCTGAAGTGTAAGGTTTCCTCCTCCTCCCCCTCCTCCTCCTCCTCCTCTTCCTCCTCCTCCTCCTTCTCTTTTGGGGAAAGGGGATTCCTGGAAGTTGAGATAGTTAGGAAAGCAGTGCTACCCAGGCCAGGCTTGCCAGAGTATCACAGATAAAGTGCAGAAGGAAGGCGGGCTGCTGCGGTGTCACTGAAGGTGGGAGGTGCTGCAGCCCAGTTATCCTCCTCTGCCTTCTAGTCCATCCTTCTTCATCCCATGCTTTGTTGCCATAGGAACCAGGTGTCGCATGTTCATGGGGTCCCAGCTCTCTAAGGTAGACCTCAGTCAGATATCAGCCTAAGTTGAGTCACTCAGCTCACATTGCTCTCCAGTTCCCTGGCAGTTTCTTGTTAGTCTTCCTGGGGAGATTTTATACTTTTCTTTCCTGGCGTTATACCAAGCCTGAGGCTATTGTAAGCAAATCAAGCACCTGGCCCTACCTCTTACCCTTTAATCTCCACATCATGGTGTTTTCTGCATAGGAGTCTGGCTAACTTTCTCTGAGTGCCTTCAGGATGTGTGACTACAGAGGGAGGGCCTCCATCTGTGCTGTCTGACCCACCTGAGACTGGGCATGTGTCCTGTAAAGCCACGCAAGGGAATGTAACGTTCTCTCTTGTAAACCAAGCACCATCATCCAGCATTTTCACCATTCAGCAGAGTCTGCTCTGCATTCCCTCAGCTCCCTGTGAAAGACGGCAAACATATGCCTCCTACTCCCTCTTGGGCCTCTCACTCCCAGCGTCTCCCTCTCAGATCTTGTGGGTTTTTCCCTTTAGTGCTGGCTGCCTGCGCCCCTGCCTGAGTTCTTATGTAATGTCAATAGAGTGTGTAGAGCTTTTCCAGCTAGCTGGTCGCTGGCTTAATATTAACTTTGGACCAGGGTCGAGATAAGCCTGTTCTCCCGCTGACCTTGGCAGTCAGGGGCCACAGTCCAAGCACAGGGCAGGTGTTTCTCAACAACATGAAGGAAAAATGACCTCTGTGCCAGGAAATGCTTGGAAGATGATATCACGTGCAGGGCATGACTGAAGTTTGCACTAAAGGGCAAAGTTGTCCCTAAGAAAAGTGTATTTCATGGACCCTCTGACCTCCGTCCCAAATGTC
Organism: Acomys minous; assembly: GCF_964271855.1. Taxonomy (NCBI): domain Eukaryota; kingdom Metazoa; phylum Chordata; class Mammalia; order Rodentia; family Muridae; genus Acomys; species Acomys minous. The sequence continues at coordinate 57,695,708 of NC_140492.1, forward strand.
AGAGTCTTCTTATTGCAGAGCAATTAAATAAGTGATAAATAGCAAGGCTTTCTGATTGGATCTGTGACAATATGCTGGATGGGCACATTGCCTTTAAAAAACATCTCTGGGCAGCTGGTTACAAGCTGGCAACCCAGATGTGCTTTCCGGCCCCAGCTGGACAGTATGTAGCTTGATGGCCGAAGAATCACAGCATCCAGGGAAATGTCTCCACCCTTATGGAATAGGGTCTATTCTGTTATGAAATAGGTCTATGTAATCCACGCTCACTTGCCAACCTTAGCCAGAAATTAAAACGTCAGAGCATCTCTATCTCAAATAACAGAAGGACGTGAGAGGGACCCACTTCATCAGGTTATTTGAGATCCTCTCTATACCCTACTCTTTGGCCACAGCGGGAGTGCTTGAGTTTCTGTCCCATGCCACAAAGACGCCAGGCAGACAAGAATCAGGAAGTTGCAAAGGAAGATAGGCTACTTCCAGCTCCAAGCATCATTACTCCCCTTTAGTTATTAAGCAAACAAACAAAACATAACAAACAAACAAACAAACAAACAAAACCAGGAAAGCACCAGGCAAGGAGGCACACACCTCTAAACCCATCACTCAAGAAACAGAGCCAGATGGATCTCTGCGAGTTCGAGGCCAGCTTAGTCTACATAGCAAGGTTCAGGCCAGCCAAAGCCACACAGTGCGGTCCTGTCTCAAACAGGGAAGAAAGATAAAGCCAAGATTGCTCATTCGTTTTCAGCTGTTTTCCTCTGGCATTTTGGGGGCATTGTTTCCCATGGATTCTATCACCTACACCCCTTTTTTTTTCTAGCAACCTAATACAAACAGGGAAATGTCCCATAGCCTGTTGATGGATGAGTAATCGGATTCCATTTCAGCGTCTTGCTAGAGTTCCAAGGCTTTGAATATCAGGTCTATTGCCCACATGCCCCAGAGGTAGGAAACATGTAGCCCAAGAGGGCCGAATCCATCTCCCTGCCCCTTGTCTCCACCAGGGCACCCTGACCGCCCAGGGCAAGCTTCTGCAGCAGGACACGTTCTATGTGATGGAGCTGGATGCTGGCATGCAGTCCCGGACCAAGGAGAGGCGCGTGTTTCTCTTTGAACAGATCGTCATCTTCAGTGAACTGCTCCGGAAGGGGTCCCTCACCCCAGGCTACATGTTCAAAAAGAGCATCAAGGTGACAAGGGGCAGTGGGGGTGCAAAGGGGCAAGGGACATCATGAGGGCTGCAGCTAGCTGGTGAGGACAATGAGGAGCAGTGGCAGGCCTGGTGATCCCGAAGGTTCCCCCGTTTGTGTCATTCACCCAAAGACAGAGCCTGAGACTTTACTCTTACATCCAGAGTGAATTTGGAAACTGAAATCTTTGAGAGAGAACCTGGATGGAGAAATGTCTTAGCAGTTAAGAGCACTGATTGCTCTTCCAGAGGGCCTGGGCTCAGTTCTCAGCACCCACGTGGTGGCTCACAGCCGCCTGCAGCTCCAGTTCCAGGGGACATGATGCCCTCTTCTGAACCTCTATAGATACTGAGCATGAACATGGTGCACAGATTTATGTGCAGTGAAAACGTGTGTGTGTGTGTGTGTGTGTGTGTGTGTGTGTGTGTGTGTGTATAAGTAAAAGTGAAAAGTATAAGTTTAACAAAAACGACTATGAAAGTAGGTTGCTGATTTATTTTTAACTCCTTAAAGTCTGAAAAGGATAGACTTGGGGTTTTTTTTTTTTTCATTTTTTTCACTTTTATTAAATCATTCATATTACATCTCAGTTGTTATCCCATCCCTTGTATCCTCCCATTCCTCCCTCCCTCCCGCTTTCCCCCTATTCCCCTCCCCTATGATTGTGACTGAGGGAGACCTCCTCCCCCTGTATATTCTCATAGGGTATCAAATCTCTTCTTGGTAGCCTGTTATCCTTCCTCTGAGTGCCACCAGGCTTCCCCACCCAGGGGATATGGTCAAATATGGGGCACCAGAGTTCTTGTGAAAGTCAGTCCCCACTCTCCACTCAGCTGTGGAGAATGTTCTGTCCATTGGCTAGATCTGGGTAGTGGTTCCAAGTTTACTGCATGTATTGTCCTTGGCTGGTGCCATAGTTTGAGCAGGACCCCTGGGCTTAAATCCGCCCGTCATAATGTCCTTCTTGTAGGTTTCTAGGTGGGGAGGAATGGCCCCAGTTAGACAAACTTGTTTTATTTCAGATGAATTACCTGGTCTTGGAAGAGAACGTGGAGAACGACCCCTGCAAGTTTGCGCTCATGAACAGGGAGACTTCCGAAAGGGTCATTCTGCAGGCTGCCAACCCAGACATCCAACAGGCATGGGTGCAGGACATCAGTCAAGTCCTGGAAACACAGCGGGACTTCTTAAATGGTATGTGATCGGCCTGCTTCTAGCCAGGCCGTTTGAGTGCACCCTGCCTCTGAGCATCATGGAGACTAACGAGGCCAGATCACATTCTCTTTGGTCTCCGACCTCATATCGCATCAGAGACCCTTCTTAACTTGGAGGCATAAATGAACAAATAGGCGTGAGAAAGAAGCCCCATGTTTTTATTGGAAGTGGTATTTGTTTTGTAGGGTATTATGTATGTATGCCTTTGTGTTCCCATGGTCAACCGGTAATAATGTAGAGAAAGTATAAGGCACATCATTTCTTTTATAACATTTCTTTTATTTTATTCTTTTATGTGCATCGGTGTTTCGCCTGCATGTGTACAGTGTGAGCATTTTTGGATCTTGGAGTTACAGCTGTGAGCTGCTATGGGGTGCTTGGACTTGAACCCTGGTCCTATGGAAGTGCAGTTAGTGCTCTTAAGCTCTAGGCCATCTCTCCAGCCCCAGAGTCAGGCACATCCTGTGTTGTAGGGGCCTGAGTTCTCTGCTTCCTGTTCTCTTGCCTTGCAGCTGGTGCTAGAACTCTCTAGGATTCCATCGAGATAACTAGGAGTTTGGTAAAGCAGTTCAAATCCTTCCTCTTTTCCCAGCAGGTGAGAGCCTGGCTCCGCTTCCCATCCAGCCGACCTTGCCCCTTTCCAATGAGCAACAACTACGAACCACCCAAACTTCCCAGCACCTAGCCGGTGGTTACTCAGATAATGTGGACCCTACCGGCATCCGTAAGAGGCAGACGTAGAATTGCTGTCTCGCTTCACTTTTTTTGCCCCTGCTGGTATCTGCTTACCTTTAGTTAGCTTGTGAGGGGAGGTAGAGAGCTGGAGCATAGTCCTGCTGTGCTGAGCTGGAGCCTGAAGGCGAAGTAAAGTGGAACCAGGGATGCAGTGAGCGAACAGTCCCACACAGATGCAGACGCACAGGGCATCCCTTTCAGGTGTATCACCTCGGCTTGCCTGTGAGGTCTGTACGGTATGCACGGCCACATGCCCCTCCCCCCCCCCCCCCCCCCCCGTACATACATGCCTATGTGTGTCTACCAACCTCAGCTGCCCCATCTCTCAGCAAGGACTGCGGTAGATGCCTTTTTTGGTTTCCACATGCTCTGAAACATGCATGTGCACATAACACGGGACCAACTTGGGGTACTTCTTGCCTCTATTGAGGTTGTACCTCCACATACACATATACTCTCATGGGCCCACCTCTATCCCCTCTTCCTGCCAGTGCAGTTCTAGACTCTTTGAGATGATCCGAACATGGCATTCACCAGGTGTCTAACGTGGGACTGAATGCTATGGGGAAAAGGTAAGAGGTACCAGCCAGCCTAGCTGAGACCTTGGGTAGGATGTGATGCTTCTCTCTGCCTCACCCAGAACGTTGTATGGAAAGGAGAGACTGAAGCTGGATCTGTTCTGACCGTGCTGGTGTGTACAGCTGGGAAAGCAGCACGGCCACGGGACGGCATCGCTTTTCTCCATGGTGAAGAATGTAGCACAATGTTTTCACAAAGCTCCATGGTTGAGCGCTTGCTTAGCATGCATTCATTGGGTCTTGAGTTCAAGACAGTAACTCTAAAAGAAAAGCTTTCTGGGTATTAGCCAAGAGAAGGCTATGAACAGGATCCCACGACTTTTGTTCGGATTGGTTGGTTGGCTTTTCTGTTTTGGTTTTTCAAGACAGGGTTTCTCTGTGTAGCCCTGACTGTCCACCACCGCCTGGCTCAAGAGCTCATGACTTTTGCAGACAGAACGTGGAAGTCCAGTGTGGTTCAAGCTTTCAGAGAGTATTTAGGGGCCGTGTCCCAACTGGAAAAGGTTGCTGGGAAACAACACTAAGCGCTCCCAAGATTCATTTCATTCTGAAACACTGACAACTAAACAGCACAGGTTAGAGCTGAAAGCTGTACAGCGTACAGTGTCAGACTGTGCAAGTTTGAATGAACTTGGCTGTTGCTAGGGTGATTTAATGCAAAAACAGGCACATGTGTAGAACAGATTCATTTGAATTACATCCCATGAAGGATTCTGGTGGACAAAGTAGGAATGAGGGGTTCAAGCTCATCACTTCAGAACTAAAGTAAAATGAAAAATAGTTAGCTCAAAGCAGAAATAAACAAATTAACAGTAGTGCCTCCCATGAATTCACCCCCTCCTCTGCCTCAGAAGTTAAATTAAGCATTTTGTCTGCTTCCTTCTGCTTGTTCCCCATGTCACCACAATATGGCTGTATTATCACCCTGCTTTTCAGACTAGGAAAAACAGAATTGGAGCCTTTAAGAAACTTGTCTAAGGCAAAAGCAGTAGGTATTAGAAAAGGATCTGAACCAGGCAGTGGTGGTACACACCTTTAGTCCCAGCACTTGAGAGGCAGAGGCAGGTTCGAGGCCAGCCTGATCTACAGAGTGAGTTCCAGGACAGCCAGGACTACGCAGAGAAACCCTGTCAGGAAACCAAAAGAAAAGAAAAGGGTTTGAATTCAAATCTGTGACTTGAGAGCCGGTTCTTCCAAGCAAAGCAAAGACAGAAGGAAGGAAGGAAGGGGCTGGGGAGAGGGGCAGCCAGGCAGGTGATCAGATCTTGGCGTGGAGGTACATGTCTGTAATTGCAGCAGTCACTGAGGCAGGATTGAGAGACAAAGACATTTCCTAATCTCAAGACCAAGTTATTCCAGTGATGGATAAAAGGCCTAGCTTCTTCATAGTTTATTGAAGAAAACAGCATTTTCCAGTGCTTTAGAGTCATCTCAGCATATAATCAAGTAGCACCCCAATTCTGAGTCATAGGTAGAGTTCGTACCTCAGTTCATAGCAACAAAGTACTTAGCCTTCTGTGATGTGCTTAACCTCAGAACCACATTGCTTTCAGCAGTCAAGCATTCAGATTTTACATGGTCCCAAAAGACCTTTCTCCTAATTATAGTGAATGACGGAGGTGTCACTGAAGCAGGTAATCGCTAGCTAATTATTTAATGCCCACAGTGTTCTCCCCAGGAGCCACAGGGCCTTCGCTCTGGCACGGCTGCTGTATATTTGATACACTTGAGAGAAGACGGTGCGGCCGATAGAACAGGACCAGGCTTCGTAGCGACACATGTACAGGCGTCTCCGCCAATCTTCCCCTTTGAGACCTGCTTAGAGAGGAGTGTGTGACTCCTGTCAAACCTGTTGTGTCACTATGTGCTGGGCTGCAGCAGCTGTTAACCCATGTAAACAGTTGTTGCAAAAACCCCTGACAAATATGGCCTAATTGTGCCCAAAGTCCTTCATACAGCAGTCTCCCATGGCGGCTTTTCCTGGCTGTACCTCTTTAGTGCTCAGACCCGGGACGTGAAATCCCAGTAAAGCAAAGCAGAGCTCTCATCTTTCCCTCCAAGCCAGTCGCTCTCCACCCTCTGAGTTGCTCCCACGGACCACTTTGCCTGATCTCTCACTTCCTATTTTCCATTCTCAAGTGCATTTTCCAGCTCGGCTCTCTCCTCCCTCCGCATCCCCCGACGGCTCCTGTTTGACTTTAGCCTCAAAATGGCTTCTGAGTTAGACGGGGCGCCTTCTGCCGGCTCCTTCCAAATCTGCTCGCCAACTGCTGCCAGGTTCATGTTCCTCAAACGCACCTCGGTGATAGGATCTGAATGTAAACCGTCTAAGGCGATTTAATCCGGCTGCTTCTCAGTCCTCTTCAGACGACCGTGCAGCTTCACTGAGCCTTCTAGATTCTATGCACCCCATCTCCGTTCCGTGCTTGGTCCCCCACAGGTTTCTGAGAGCTACCTATTCCCAGCACTTGACCTGTGCTTCTTCTGGCAGATTTAAATGTCCGAGTGGCAGCTAGCCCCCACACACACGCACGCATGTACGCACGCACGCACGCACGCACGCACGCACACGCACAGCCCAGCATAGTGCTGATACCTAGCAGGTCCCCGCACCCTTGTAAGATTCCTGAAGTCAGAGTGCCTCCCTTTTCTAACCCTGCAGCGCTGCAGTCTCCTATCGAGTATCAGCGGAAGGAGAGGGGCACAGCTGTGATCCGGTCCCAGCCCCCCAGGGCTCCACAAGCCAGCCCCAGACCCTACTCTTCTGTCCCCGTGGGCTCAGAGAAGCCCCCCAAGGGCTCCAGCTACAACCCGCCCCTGCCACCCCTGAAGATATCTACCTCCAATGGCAGCCCAGGGTTCGACTACCACCAGCCTGGGGACAAGTTTGAAGTTGGCAAGGTAAGCTTCAGCTTGTTACTCATACCCTTACGACCTCGAAGACCTCAGAGGTCGCTTTAAGGAACCAGCATCTTTCCCTGTCAGTTATTGTAGCAGGAGCAATCCAATTAATACAACCAAGACTTGCTTATTTTTCTTTCTTTCCTTGGAGCTAACTGAAACCAGTTTTCTCCGGCTGGGGTACTGTGTGTTAGAGGGCCATTAGCATCTAAATGTGGGAGATTCCTGTGGCAGTAGGGAAAATGGGTACTTTATACCACAGCTAGCTCCTGTGCCAGACTAGAAAGATGTAAGGTGTGCCAGCACCTACAGGAGGAAGCTCACCCTCCGCTGGCTGATGTGGCAAGAGGAAGCTGATCATGTGATGAGCGCGTGGGAAAGCTAGGCTCCATAGCCCACACTGCAAACACCGCTGAGGGGTGTCGTACCACAGGCCTAGTCCACTAGCTGGCTTCGTCCCAGACCACCATAGGTACAGGAGAGAAATGGGAAAGCACTAGCCAGATCAGGAGTCGGGTGACTCGGGTTCTACTCCAACCCTGACGTCTACCTACTCTAAAACCCTAGCGAATTTGCCCATCAGACCTAAATCTTCTCCAGAATCCACTAGGTCTAAGAATCGGAGTACCTGTATTTTTCTTTCTTTCTTTTCTTTTTTTTTTTTTTTTTTTTACCTACATGGTCTAATTTTATAGATGTAATTCTTTTTCCAAATCATTAGTTGATGCTGATTTTGTTCAAGTAAATGGTTATTGTATAAGTTCAGTCCTGTACTACAGTCACTGTCCCCACCTACTTCACCATATCACCTGAAATAATTTTCTGCCCTAGAAAAACCCTGCCTGTGTGAATCAGTTGAAGTCACTTTGGCATTTTGTCAGCCATATGGAAGATTTTCTGGCTCTCACCATGCCCTAGGAGGCAGCCTGGCCTCCTGGGGAGTTACAGGTCTGTTTAGACGCAGCTGCCCAGGTATAGACGCGCATGAAGAGGTCACGTGGGCAGCGCCTCCTGTATTAATAGGTCCCGTGGTGGGGAGACTTCAGGATTTCGATTTCACAGGGTAGCCCAGGACGTTACCTCTGCATTACCATTCTTCCTCCTGCGTCAGAGAGAGTCAGGACAAGGAACACAGGCAAATGATGTTTCTTACAAGGATAAAGAAGCAAGCTGGGCATGGTGGTGCATGCCTGTGATCCCAGCACTTGGGGAGGCTGAGGCACCAGGACCAGGAGTTCAGGGTCCTGAGTGACACGTCAAGTGAGGTCTCAAAAAAGAGGGGGGAAAATATAGCATCACAGGGTCTGTGTTTTTTCCATAGAGGAGGATTGTGACCCCCTGACCTGGCATTTGCCCTGACCTCACTCTGCCCAAGTGCTTACATGCCCCCTGTGCTGATAACAGGTCCTTCCTGCCATCAGCAAGAGGATGATGCATCAGGAAGGCTGCATGCTAGAAAAGAGCTTCCGGTCGAGGGTGTGCCCGTAGCTTTCCCCGGGCACCAGCTGAAGCCGTCCGCTTTGGTTATAATACTGTATCGCCACAAAATGTGCTTTTGGAGCATGTTCACAAAAAATGTCCCCCCTCAGGAGTGTCCTGCTTGCCCTCTCTCCTGCCAGCGGGCCGCCTGGCCTCTAGCCACGCAATAGGGTACGGAGCAAAGCCATGCGAACCACCCCCCTTATGTCTGTGTGCCTCCCACCCCTGTCTCCTAGCAGCACGACTTGGGAGGCTGCAACGGGACCTCGTCCATGGCTGTAATCAAAGATTACTATGCCCTGAAGGAGAATGAGATTTGCGTGAGCCAAGGCGAGGTGGTCCAGGTCCTCGCCGTCAACCAGCAGAACATGTGTCTGGTGTACCAGCCCGCCAGCGACCGGTCTCCAGCAGCAGAAGGCTGGGTCCCAGGCAGCATCCTGGCACCCCTCCCCAAAGCCACTGCAGCAGTAGAAAGCAGTGATGGAAGCATCAAGTAAGTGTTCCCTTGGCTTCCTGAGGGAGGAGCATATATATGGATTTTTTTTAATCAAATCCCCCCCCCAAAAAAACCCACAAAATGCAAACACCCTAGGGAATCACTGCTCCTTATTCATGATCAAGTAATGTGGGATCAGGGTGCAAACAATGGAACTGCCTGTAGCTCGGGGCATCCAGGCTAGATTGCTGTGGGGTCATGGTGGTGGAGGTGATGGTGGTGATGGTGAAGTTTCTTTCCCTTTCGTTTATAATTTTCTGTTCATTTTTCCCCTTCTTTTTCCCCCCCAACTCATTAAGAAAAGAACCCTACTGAGACCGTAGGTGACAAAAGACATGCCTTCCGTTGCTACATTTGACCCACCATGGGACTCACTGGACTGGACTTCTATTTATATTGTATGAAGTTACTGATATATATATATTTTTTTTTATTGACACCCAAAAATGACCTTTAGCACAAATGCCAGGCCTGGACAGGTCAGACCTGCTGCTTCTCCCAAAAGAGAGGGGATTTTTTTTTTTTGGGTTTGGTTGTCCATGGCAATTTCTCTGTACAGATTGTAATTTTTAATCCTTATTTCTCTCTTCCCGTGTCACTTTAATATATGTTCATGGTAATTTGTAAGATATTTCTTTTCCTTATTTTGATTGCAAAAACCCTTCTGAACACATTCCTGTATAAAGTATTTTGCACTATTTAAAGAAACCCATACGGATGAAGTCAGGTTGTGCAATATAATGAGGACCCACAATGTTCATCATTGTACCTGTAATGTAACTAATAATTCTAAATGTACTATTTTAAATATGTAAAATAAATTTTCACCATGAGCATGTTTTAACGAAGGTAAAGACTAGTTGGCCCTTTTTCCCCATCTCATTATATCAGACTTTTGAGTGTGAAAATTATTTTTTTTTCCTTTCTTTTCTATAGTTTACGGGTTGGTTGACTGCATTGGCAGGCTTTTTTCCTGTGTAGAAAGTGCCTTTGTTGCTAAATCTTGGACCCCACCCTTTCCTCTAAACAACTCCTCCGGGTTTTCTCAGACTTCAGCCAAGGAGACTAATATAGTCAATACAGTCCAGAGGGTTCCAGCGACAGAGCGTCCTTGAGGTGCTGGTGTCTAAGGATGACTAGCATAGGGTGGCGTTAGCCTGCTTTTCTCACAGCCCGCGGTCACCCATGGGAGGGTCTCAGACACTACAGTGAGGTGACAGAACAGCGACACCAGCAGAACTGTTCTGCTTTGGCACTTTTCTGTCAGGGAATAGAAGCTACAGATGTCACCTGGCCTCTCCAAGTGACCACAGATATCAGAAGTGTGGCCCCACGGTGAAATAGGCCCAGCCTGTTTTTAGTCTAGAGATGAGTATTTCAGAACAGAAAGGCCATAGAGCCCTGATGCAGCCAAGCCTCACAGAGGTAGCCCTTAGTGAACAGTGCTCTCGTTGCCCAGGCACCGAGGCCACCGTCCTCTTCACCTTTGGATGTCTTGGCCTCAGAGAGAGGAGGAACAAAAAGATTAGATAGATGTGCCCACTGGTCCCCCTGGGTTCCTTGCAAGCCACGGTTTCACAGGGGTTGGCCATGACTAAATAAGGTATTTGTGATAATCAGCAAAGGCCATTCACTCCCCCTTCCCTGGGCCTGCTATGATCACAGGGATCAGAAGGATGCCTACAGGATAAATGTCACAAAGACTGTGTCCACATCAGTCGCTGGGCTTGGGACCAAGCGATGGAAGCTCCCCAAACCATGGTGACGTGTCTTCTGGGAAGAAGGATTTGAAATTGAACCTCTCCGGCCACTTGAGTGCCTCTGAGCTCTCTCCTGCACTATTTTTAACATTTCTCATTTCTCACCAGGCACACTGAGGAGCCCAGAGGGTGACACCCCACACGTGCCCAAACACACACACTACATATACCTTCTGCCTTGGGATTCTTTTCAGCAGGGACCTCCCTGACTCAGGATATGCCCAGGGGAGTCAGGGACATGGATTTGGGAATGAAAGATAAGAGACAAAAGTCTGCAGTCGGCAGTGTGGTATCATCTAGGAGGATCTTCCGTGTCTGATATTCACTGGGGTGGAGAGGTTGGAGCCAGGCACTCTGGGAAGTCCTGAAGAGCTTCTGGTCACGGGGGCTCTGAGAAAAAGCTCTGGCCTTTGGAAGGATCCCACTTCCCAGAACATACCAGAACACAATTGGGTTTATGCTTTTTTTTTTTTTTTAAGATTTATTTAATACACTAGTGTTCTGCCTGCATGTACACCTGCACACCAAAAGAGGACACCAGATCTCATTATAGATGGTTGTGAGCCACCATGTGGTTGCTGGGAATTGAACCCAGGACCTCTGGAAGAGCAACCTGCACTCTTTACCTCTGTGATGGATGTTTCTAGACGTGTGCATTGGATTCCCTGGCCTCCTGGTGGCTCTGGAATGCTGTGGAGGAGGCATTTAAGTATTATCCTCCTAAATCTCTCCTGCCTCTCCCTTCCTGAAGGTTCTTCTCTTTATGGAGTCCCACCTGCAGAGCCCCATATTTAACCAGGAAACAGAAGGGAATACAGACCTTACTCAGACAAGAACTAACTTCACACAAGCCCTGTGACCATGAAATACAGCTAAAGCTCAGGGCCCTGAGGCTGCTTGGGTCTTGGCCTTTGCTGTCCTTGATTCTGACAGATATGGAACTCAAGGGCTCTGCCCTGAGCCTGTCTTACGTGACTGTAAAGTGGAGCCCAGACCCCAAGTGGAGTAGGAGATGTGGACACTGCCACTGTCGCCTCACTGGGAGCACACACTGGGCCTTGTTCCATTGGGGAAACTGGTACCCTTTAGTGGCTGATAGAGCCCTACGGTCACAACCACTGAGTAATGTGGAGGAAACGGTCTGAAACCTTACCCTGAAGTGTCCAGATATGTGAAGGGCGTACCTCCACTTTCCTCAGAAACCCTGGCAGTTCCCCAGCGCTCAAGAGTGCCATCCCCCAAATAACAAGACGGGAACCTCAAAACTATTCTGTTGGGGCTTCTTTACACATGAGCTATTATGGAAGGTGCCCGTGGCTTGTTTATACAGAATGAAATAGATTTTCTTTATCTTTCCTGTTCTATACCTATTTCATCCTTCCCCATCCAACCATGCCTTTGTCAAAACACCACCTCAATCCTAAAAGGCTTCTTCAGATGATCAAAATATCCTCCCTGGATTTAGTGACCTGGTCCCCCGCCCCCCCCCACACACACACACTTTTTTTTTTCCAAATGCCTCACTTTTCCTGGCATACCTTCCAGAAAGGGTCAGAGGTCATCCTCACTTCCAGGTGGAGGTGAGGACAGCCCCAGCCACCACAGGAGCTGGCGCGTGCCTCGGGTTCCCTGGAGTATCTCATCTGATAGGCAGTGGTGGTGAGCCCACCCACCACCTCACTCTGCCTCGTCCTGCCATTTTGATTGGTGCATTTCTTGGTATAACAGGAAGTCATGCTCATGGCATACTCTACGCATGAGAAAGCGGGCAGAAGTGGAGAACACTGGTAAAAATGAAACTACAGGGCCTCGTAAACCCAAGGATATTCTGGGCAACAAAGTCTCTGTTAAAGTGAGTAAGGTGTTTCGGAACGGGGTCCCTCCCATCCACCCCGTCCCCTGAAGCATTCTCACAGGCAGTTTGGGTGGGTGGGGACTGACTCCTTACTTATCCACCAGCCAGTATGGGGACCAAAGGGGGCGTAGTTTAGCAGGATTTTTGCATGCAAGATCAATTTGTTTTTTTATTTTTTTATTTCACCTGGCACCTTCAATTCAAGTAAGTACCTCTCTTTTCCTTTTCTTTTATGAGTAAGCAGATGTTTTACAGCAAAATTATCTGCAGCATTCTTTTCTTAGAAATGCTTGGTTCATATTAAACTTCTCAAAGATACCCACTCAGTAGCCTAGGTTGGGGAACACATTCAGGTTAAAGGAGTACCCTCCAAACCCCTGATCGCGTGAAGGCAGAGGTTTGGCACTTAATGTCCATTGCACCCTTAGTAGAGTTGTATTTCTTTTCCCCAGAGTTCACACATCACCTTTAAGCATTTGCCTTCCGATCTGTTGGGCCTGGGAACAATAGGGAGGCTGGTTTTTTTAAATTATCAGTTTCTTTGAACTCACTAGCCATGAGCTTGGCAGACCCTGATTTCTCCCATCTAGAGACAATGTGGGTCTGATCTGCCTCGTTAGGTGACCCTTCTGAAAGGCTTTGCCTCGAGGGACAATGGAAATCACTCACTGATTATCTCTTCTTGGTCTCCTCGCCTTCCCAAGAAAAGAGCAACCAAAAACCTAACTCAGGATCCCTTTTGGGGAAAAGAAAGCCCAGCCTCACCCGGGTGGGCAATTTAATTCCAGCACTCATGCCTCATTCACTTCCATTGCTCTTCCCCGGTGTGACAGGCAGGTGTTCACAGTTCCTCCGCAAAAAAAAAAAGAGCATGCTGCTGCCATGGCAACCGGTTGTTTCTCCGCCCACTTTGCCACGCCCATGCTTCTCTGACAGTCTCTTCCCTCTAGCCAGACTACTGTGTTCTAACTGTGTTCTCTTTCTCCCCCCTTCTTCATGCTGCCAACCAAGGAGACGAACAGTTCCGAGGAGTCAGAGTGTGATGATCTTGACCCTAATACTAGTATGGAGGTAGAAGCAGCTATGTTGTCCTATGTCCTACCATGATTGCCTTTTCCAGCGTATTCCATAACAGTGACCTTGCTAGAGGCCAGGGTGGACATGCTTCTGTAAGGTCAGGGCACCTCAGAGGGGGTCCCATCCAAACTACAGCAGCACGAAACAAAAACTGAGTTCACCTCTATCTGATCAGGAAACTCTGCGTTGGTATCTTCTTAAAAACAAAACCGTGTGCTTTTCTCTCCGAATGCTTGCTTAATATTTCCTTCCTTGGAAGGTTCGGCTTTATGTAGAAAATATGCAACTTTATTCTTTGAAACCTTGAATACTCTTTTTCGTAGAAAACAGCTGCAATTGGTAGTTGGTTCACAGCTGAAGGAGAAGAGACTCCTGGTGGTTTGGGTTTGGTTTGGTTTGGTTTGGTTTTTCTCCTTATAGTTTTCTCTGCTCTCTTTTCTCTTCCCCTGTACCCCTTTCTCTTCATCTTGGTCTTCTGGGTTCTAGTTCTTCAGTGCTCAGTGGTTTCTCTGGATGACCTGGCTCATAGTTACTATGGGCAGCTGGATAAAATCAAGAGCCAGGTACAGTGCTGCACACCCATAATCCCAGCACTTGGGAGGCAGAGGCAGAGGATCTCTGTGCGTTCGAGGCCAGCCTGGTCTATAAAGTGAGTCCAGGACAGTCAAGGCTACACAAAGAAACCCTGTCTTGAGAGGAAAAACAAAACTAAACTAAACTAAAAAACAAAGGAAGGGAAGAAAGAACAAAGCAAGAGAGGATTAACTCAGGCATTAATGCTCTTTGCCTACCCCCTGGGCCTAGGGCCAGTGGCTGTGCCTACCATGTGAAGAGGCCTGCCTTATAGCCTCTTTCCTAGAACCATGGTGGGCCTTTCCCACACTTCAGGTTTGCATGAGTATGGGAATTGAAATAGCACTCTGCCATTTTTTTTTTCCGAGACAGGGTTTTTGTGTGTGTGTATCCTTGACTATCTGGACTCAGTTTGTAGATTAGGCTGGCCTCGAACTCACAGAAAGCATCTTGCCATCTTGACCATCCATTGCCAAGTCTATAATGATAGAAACATGGCCCCTACATGGTTTCCACACAAACCCTGGAGAATCAGAGCAAGCATGAGCTAGCTTGCCTTGATGTTTAGACTTTCAGGGAAGATTGAAATGTCTTTCTCCAAATCTGTGTCCCATCCCTAGCAACAGATTTTAAAATACGGATTTCCTCTAATACAAAATAATTTCCCTAATTTTTAAATGTATTTTGACTATTCCATGCATATATAGAATGTATTTTTTTTATTGCATCTACTCCCACCATTGCTCTTACGTCCCCCTCCCAAGCTCCTCTCTTTCCAACAAGTCACCTTCCTTCTTTCATGGTTTTTATTTTATTCTTAAATACCCACTGAGTTTAATTAGGGTTCCTCTCAGGAACACAGGCAATTTACCAGTGACTGAAGAGTAAAAGAGCAATCCCCAGCCCCACCTCAGTATTGACAATAACTCCTCAGCTAGGGGTGGGGCCTTATATGCCCCTCCCCTTTTCCTGATGTAATCTTGTCAGGCCCAGTCTTGTGTAGATAACTACAACTGTGAGTTCATGGACGCAAAGGGCCATATCGAGTCCCCAGCATCCACCAGGGTCCTCCATCCGAATCCTCCAGATCTTATGTTCTCTCTGTCCCCTCTTCTAGGATGTTCCTAGTGCCTTGGGGTAGGGGTACAGGACACAGGACACAATACATGTGCTATACATGCCTCAATTAGGACTGAGCATTTAGTGGACATTTATTCCCAGCCCGATAGGTAAGCTTCTCCTTTGCAGTGGGCATTGGTGGTGCACACCTTTATTCCCAGTACAGGCAAGTCAGCCTCTGTGAGTTCAAGACCAGCCTGGTCTACAGAGCCATTTCCAAGGCAGGCGCGCGCACACACACACACACACACACACACACACACACACATCTCAGGAAAAAAAGCAGAAGCTTCTCTGGCCAAGGTTGAAAGATGCACTGCTCTGTGGCTGCAAACATAAATCTTTAGAAGACAGCTTGACAACATGTCCATTTAGCATAACAGTGATAGGCTCTCCCTAAACCCTCCCTAGAGTGTAGCCAGAACCTAGATACTTATTATTGTTGTTGTTGCTACTATTACTTGGCATAATCTCTAAGAAGTCCACCACCATATTACGAAAGCAACCAAAAAACCCAAGGGTAACCAAGAAGAGATAAGGCAGCTGTGGAAGAAGCCAGCTGCATTGAACTGAGCCAGAGGCTAGTGCTTGAAAATGGGACCTCTGCCCGAATAGAACAGTCCCCCGCGGGTGCGGGTTCTGCCACAGAGCCAAGTCTGGCAGGTGAGGGTCAGCAGAGCGCTGGCTCTGCTGTGGCAGGAAGTGGTGATGGCATTCACAGCCTAGCTGTATCTTAGATGTGGAAGGCGATTCTCTACCCTGCTTTCCTCCCATCCCATAGGACAGGCACCTGCATGCCTTGGTCCCACACCTGTCAACGCATAGGCACAGGTGGCGCTTCACCATCATGCCTAGGTGTTACTGACATGTGCTGAAGTAGTCAGCTGCAAGTGGAGGAAGGCCAGACAGAGGGGAGGAGCCAGGCATCTGTGTTCGGAGGCCACTTGCGACTTTGTCTAGCTCTGGCAGGGTAGGGAGAGAAGAGTGACGGTCCCACACTGTGAAAGAAGAGGCGAATACAGAGGGATGTGCAAACTGTCATCCACTGAGAACGCTAAGTGGGCTAGGTAGCTGCTGCTCTATACTTAAATAAGAAGCATGTGCATTCGCTCATTCAAGAGCGCGCGCGCACGCGCGCGCGCGCACACACACACACACACACACACACACACACACCTACCTCTTAGCCCTGCATGCAAGTAAACCCATTTTTAAGGTTCTTACTATTCAAAGCTGGGCAGCCTCTTTGTGAACTGAGAGCCCCCACCCCCACCCGCAGGAGGTGCTACTGGCTACCCAAGCAAAGACATCAGGAAGTTCTTGATGGCGGAATAAAGCCCCAAAGGTACATGAACAGGAAGCTTTTAAGTACAATAACTGAAGCTCAAAGCTTCCTGTAGGCAGAAAGTTCAGTTAACCCAGGGGGAAGGTGGTTGGAAGCTGTGAATACCCCAGTTGCTCCAGGGTGCCCAACGCAGTTGCCCCCACAGCTGTTGGCATTCCATGCTGACTCTCCCAGATGTCCACGAGCTCTTCTGAATGTGTCATCACCCTGATGGTAGCTGTCATCTCCGATGCTGGCTTAGTCACTTCAAATACAAAGAGCAAATAGGATCTTGAACCTCAGGCTGCCAAACATGGAGGATATGAACAATGAAACTTAATTGCAGCAAAGATGGTAGAAGAAAATGGCTGGTCGTGCGTGCGTGCGTGCGTGCTGAAGACCAATTCAAATCAAGATGGCCTGTGGCTCCTCCCAAAGGCCTCTTGCTGCTAAGCTGATAGTTTGGAGCCTGTTCCCAAAGCTTTCCCAGGCCCAACCTCACCCTTGTCTTCTGGAAGTGTATTCTGTGAGCTGAACAGCAACCCTCTCTGGTCCTATACTCTGCTTCTGTCACTGGGACCCTGAAACCTGGCACTGTGCACCCATGTGCTTGCTCCACACCTGGACTCCAAATGTCAAAGTCCTGCCCTGCTGACCGATCACCCTTGACCTGATGGCAGGGTGTTCATCCTGGGCACACTGTAAAACACACTCATATGCCCCCAGAAGATTGACATCGCCAAAGCAGCTTCTTCTACCTTCTCTCAATTGGGGACTGTGTTCCTTTAAGAGACAGTTTCCTGGGGTCTACACTAGATTCGTCTTATCTGGACATACATTTGTCTTGCCACATAGGCGAGACATAGGTTGTCCTTGAAAACAGCTTAAGAGGAAAGTAAAGCACACAGGCTCTCTCTTGCGCTCTCTCTCTCTCTCTCTCTCTCTCTCTCTCTCTCTCTCTCTCTCTCTCTCTCTCTCTCTCTCACACACACACACACACACACACACACACACACACTCCAAGCTCTGCAGGCCATACCACCAGCCACAGCAAGGCTGGCACAAGGTCCCTGCATCCCCTCTCAGCCTGGCCATCTCCATCTGTCACCATACCACATGGGGAACTGTTTTTAAAATGAATGCCTGCAGTTCATCTTTTCCCTTGCACTCTTGCGCACGGTGTGGGGGGGGGGGGCAGAGTGAATGGGGACATTATGTGTGAAAGAAATTTACATGCAAAAAAAAATCCAAATGAGGATAAAAATGAAACACTTGGGTCTGTTGGGAACAGCTCTTCTAGGCGTAGAGCCACATGGCTGCCTGCCAGATTCTTCAGTCCCATGACTCGCCCCCCCCCCCCATGTCCACAAGTGACACTCCAGGCTAGAGCTGGGACCTGGGGCCTGAGTTCCCCGGGCCCTGCATCTGCCCCCAGCCAGGGCCTGTCTCTAAGAAATCCGCATCTTTTCTGACCTGGGCTAGATTGCCTTCAGAGCTCACAGATGCTGCCAGGAGGCTCCCACATCCACACCACCTCTGAAAAACCGGGGACCCCATTCCTGTCTTTTCACAGCTCCTCAACCCCACACTGCCACCTTTCTGAATCACTCAGTGAGGCTGAACCAATTTCCAGAGTTGGGTCTTTATCTCCAAAAAAAAATCAGAATTCTCAGCCGCCCGGCTCTTACGTCAAACCTAATTAATTACGTGCATTTTAACTTCTTGAGTAAAGCTTCATAGCCCTCTTAGCAGAGGTCAGTCCATCTGAGAAAGTCCCCCTCACCCCTGCAGACTGTGACCCTCTTTCAGCTGCCAACTGCCAGCTACTACTTAGCATAGGGAGCTGATAAGGGCAGCTTCGCGGAGAAGGGCTCCAGAGGTGCCGTGGCAAGACACTTGAAAAGAGGAAGCTAATTGAGAAGGATATTTCTGATCAGGATGAGAATAACATTTTCAGCAGAGCCTTGGGAGCCTGGGCTTCCATGTATTCCTTTTACCACTTTACAATGGACATAGCACAAACAAGCATCCTTACTATTGGAGGAGTGAGGTCCAGTCCCCGTGTTGTGAGGTCATCACCGCCCATCATGTCTGGATCTCTGCCATAATCTCAAACATGCTGCCTGCTCTCCTTTCCTTTCATCTCCCCAGCTCTTTTACTTTTTTTGTCTTGTTTTGTTTTGTTTCGTGTGTTTTATTTTGTTTTTTCAAGTCAGGCTTTCTCTGTGTAGCCTTGGCTGTCCTGGACTTGCTTTGTAGACCAGGCTGGCCTCGAACTCACAGCGATCTGCCTGCCTCTGTCTCCCGAGTGCTGGGATTAAAGGCATGTGCCACCACACCCAGCTCTTTTACTTTTTAAAATGGAATTGAAGTACAAAAAAAAAAATCATAACCTGGGGCTGGAGAGATGCCCCATAGGTAAAGAGTATTTGTTGCTCTTTACCCAGAAGACCTGGGTTTGGGTCCCAGCAGCCACCTGGTGACTCACAACCATCCATAACCCGGGTTCCAGGGGATCAGATGCCCTCTTCTCGCCTCTGTGGGCACCAGGCATGCATGTGGAACACACGTACACACACCTATGCAGGCAAACACGTGCACACAATTTTTTAAGCTGTAACTTTCAGTTCAGTCAGTAAAATGCTTGCCACGCAAGCACAAGGATCTGAGTTTTAATTGCCAGCATCCATGTAAAAAGTTACGCATGGTGGCATCGGCCAGGGATCCCAGAGCCCAGGCGACCGACAAGAAGATCCATGGGCTTGCTGACCAGCCAGCTGAGCTCAATCAGTGGGCTCCCAGTCTCGTGAGAGACCCTGTCTCAGAAATCAGGTGGAGAGGAATTGAGGAAGACGCTGAGAGCCAACCGCTGGCCTCCACACACACATGCACACGTGTGTGCCTATGACCATGTATACACACATGCACTGATTTAAAAAGGGAAGAAGAGAAGAAAAGAAAACTAGAAGGTGCCCTTTGCAGCAGTCCTTGCACCAGTCTCAAGGCTGAAATCAGATAGAAGCAGGAGCCACAGAAAGGCAATGGGTCTAAACCGGAGTCAGAAAACCTGGACTTCTAGGTACTGGCAGCTGTGTGACCTTGGGCCAGTTAGCTTTCCTGAGCTCTGGGCTTCTCTGCAGGCAGCTTATACAGTCCCTAGTGTGCGGGCCTTTAGACGCTGACATGTAGTCCTTCAGACACCGTGTAGACCTAAAGGACTTGGCTATGAACCGCATCTGACCATGACAGAACAAACTGAAAGTGACCACGCTCAGTTCTGGGAATGGTGAGTGCTGGGAGCTGGCACTTTTTTTTTTCTTCCTAAAACACAATTCCAGGTCCCAGATGCCCCAGTCTCAAAGAGCCATCCTGTCACTCCCACCTCAGACACTGGTATCCTTGTCCCAGATTCAGGCCTTCAAAATAACCCCACCAAGGACCGGGCGCGGTGGCGCACGCCTGTAATCCCAGCACTCAGGGAGGCAGAGGCAGGCGGATCTCTGTGAGTTCGAGGACAGCCTGGTCTACAAAGTGACAGCCAAGGCTACACAGAGAAACCCTGTCTTGAAAAACAAAACAAAACAAAATAACCTGGCCACACAGATGAACCGTCCACACCCCAGTCAGGCGCCTGACCTCCTGACACAGCCAGTATGTTTCCACTGAAAGCTGTTTTTGTATTTTAGTAACAGAATTAGTGAAAAGAACCCTTTAAAGAAACAGAAAGTAAAGCATCACATTCCTCCTGTTTTGACAAAACATTTGCTTTGTAATGAATCTGATGGATTTGGCAACCAGACACTCTCTTGCTGCCCAGATTTGTTCTGAGTCCCTATAAGGATGGATGGATGCTCTGCCACTGAAGAAGGGACCTCAGCTGAAGCAAGGGAGGGCACAATTGCTTACCTAGGCTAGCTTTGTTACTGACCAAGTCCCCAAGAAGAACTATCGTAAAGGGAAGGATTGCTCTGCCTCACCGCTTCCGGGGTTTCTGTCATTGCTCCTTCAACCCTGATGCTCTGGGATGGAGGTGATGCTGAAGCCGATGGGGGCAGGAGTGTGGGGGATAGGAAGCTGGTCACTCATGGTGGCCAGGAAGAAAGGAAATGGAGGACGACCCTGCTAGAGGGCTGGCTCCTTTTCTCCATCTGTCACCCGGAGCTGTGGGATGGTGCCACCCACAGTCACAGCAGGTATACACACACACACACACACACACACACACACACACACACACACACACACGCCCTAATTAATCATCTCCGGAAGTGCCCTCACAGACACGGCTAGAGTTATAACATACAAATCTCCTAGGCACGTCTCAATCCAAGTTGACAACAAGCATTAAGCCTCACCTCTCAGCACTCCAGAGGCAGATGCAGGAGGATCTCTGTGAGTTTGAGGCCAGCCTGGTCTAAATTGAGTTCCAGGACAGCCAGGGCTCTGTGTACAGAAAAACCATGTCTTGAAAAAAAAATAAATAAACAAAACAAAACAATCACCTCTGTTAGAAAAAGCAAGTTTAGAGAGGTTAAGGTCACACAGTCGATACAAAAGCAGGTCTTGCTGGTGACCTTTGTCCTCAACTCCACCTGTGCCAAGCAGGAAGTCTGAATGCAGAAGCTCAGGTCCTTTCCTGTTGCACATCAGCTTGTAGGAGGATTTCTTCAACAACTTTTACAGTCCCTTGACTACTGGGAGGACGGCTGGTCCTTGGGCACACCCTTCCTCAGTCAGTGACTCAGGGGCCCAGCCATTGCAGCCACAAAAGTAAGTCAAATTGGAAATGTCTCAACTGTCGGCTTGGGCCAGCATCATTCGCTGTACCCTTAGTCATGTGTGTCCTGAGGCACGTCACCCTAGTCTGAGGGCCTGGCCCACTTCGTTATGTTGCACACTTATGAGCGTGCAAGTGCCACACTGACCTAGGAGTTTCCCTGAGAGTGTACCCACCACTCCCGTTTACCTCTGCACACAAACATTCCTACACTATCAGAGCTCACCAGCAAAGCTCAGTGCGCATTCCTCACTGTGCATCGCTCAGTGACTCATAACACAAATCGCAGGAAAAAACAAAAAAGGAATCAATAGCACACAGACAGACCAAGTTCTCAGATCACAAAGATAATTAAAAAAAAAAAATTGGAGGGAGCTGGAAAGCTAAATACTAGAGTTTGAACCTATTATAGGCAGCTCACAACTTCCTGTAACTCCAGCTCCAGGGGATCTAATGCCTCTGACCTTCTTAGGCCCCTGTATTTACATGCATTACACACACACCACCACCACCACCACCACCACCACCACCACCACCACCACCACCACCACCACCACACACTTTTTAAAAATGATTTGAAGCCAGGTCATGGTGAATGCCTTTAATCCCAGCACTTGAGAGGCAGAGGCAAGTGGATCTTTGTGAGTTTGAGGCCAGCCTGGTCTACAGAGTGTGTCCAGCTCAATCAAGGCTACACAGAGAAACCCTGCCTCAAAAAATAAAATTAAAAAATAAATAGATAAGCTGGGCAATGGTAGTGCATGCCTTTAATCTCAGCACTTGGGAGGCAGAGGCAGGTGGATCTCAAAAACCCAAAATATAATAATAATAATAATAATAATAATAATAATAATAATAATAATAATAGATAAATAAAAAATTAAAAACAAACAAAAAGAAAAGAAATTGGAAAACTATTTGCCATAGTTAGATTGAAATAACGAACAGCTAAACCTTTACATCAGAAGTCATACGCAACCCCAGGACCACACACACAGGAAAGGTTTTAGACATTTTGTGTTTTGTTTTGTTTTGTTTTGTTTTGTTTTGTTTTGTTTTATGCTGTGTATAGAACCCAAGACCTCAGGCACACTAGGCAAGTGCTCTACCACTGTGCCAAAACCTCAGCCCAGAAAATACTGTCTTTTTACTATTTGCTCATTTCCTAAGTATTACCTAGCATAGCTTCCCTTCCCTGCACCCAGATTTACATGAAGCAAACACAGAAGCAGCAGGGTTGGAGGTGCAGAGTGCAGGGTTTTGTTTCACTGTGGGCAGCTCTAAGATGAGATGGTTGGGGCACTCAGTGTGAGTTTCTTTTGCCATCTTCATCCCACTAGCATCCTTCATCTGCAGTTTGTGCTGTGTGATTGGGTGATAAGGGGTTTAGAAAAAAATGAGGTCGGGTCATTTTCAGTTGATGAGCGCTTTTCCAGACATTATTTCACCCTCTTCCTGGGAGTCTGACTCTTGGGGGTATACTGGCAAGAAAAAAAAAAGGCCCAGCTCCCTTCAAACTCAGTTTGTTATACAATACTGGTTTATTTTACCTGCAATGTTCCCCCTGAACTCGCTGCTATCCCATTTTGAAGAAAAATCTAGAAGGAAAGAACTAAGTTGCTGTAGCCATTCCTTTGTAAGGTAAACCCTGTTACCTGCTGCCCTCTGCTGTTCAAATAAAACCTGATTGCCTGCCCCCCAGTTCATCCCTGCTCCCACCGCTGACTTTACATAGCTCCTGTGCTCTGTGTGTGTGTGTGTGTGTGTGTGTGTGTGTGTGTGTGTGTGTGTGTGTCACCAAAACACACACATCCTAGTTGTCCATGGTTTCCCATCCATCACTTTCTGTTGATTGCTCACCTGTGTGGGGGAACATTCAATTTCAGAAATACCTGAGACTTGCTTGGTGGTGGCGGCACACACTTTTAATCCTGGCTCTCAGGGAGGCAGAGGCAGGCGGATAGCTGTGAGTTCGAGGCCAGCCTGGTCTACAAAGAGAGTCTAGGACAGCCAAGGCTACACAGAGAAACCCTAACTCGAAAAACAAAACAAAACAAACCACAAAGAACCTCAGATCCATGCAGGTATCAACAACAGTTAGTAGACAAAACAGCCAGGAGACCCAAAGCCTAGGCTAGTAATTGAATGACCTCAATTAACGTGACTCAACAGCTTTTTGACCTGTTCTACCAAAGGTGCTATTTTTAACACCGTGACTGGTGTTCCTGATGGTATGTAAAACACGTAAGGGTTACCATCTGCTGAGGGTACGCATAAGATGCAGATAAAATGCTATGGTGCAGCTCATGACCAGAGGCCACAAGGTACCACCCTCTGAAAGAGCACTGAAGAAGATCGCCATTGGCTGAATCACAGACTTGGACTGACCAATGGGAGATTCCGAAGGAAGTCACATGTCCAGTTTATAGAAAGTGAACCGCACAACAGTTTCTTGGGAAGATGTGCTCTTATCTTACCTCCCCTAATTTACAATCCCACCACTAAAAATTGTCAGTGGTTTGACAAATACAGAACACCACAGGCCAATTTTTGTGCTAAATTTGGAGGCAACAACAATGAAGAAGACAGCACCGTCTTTGTCCTCGTGGGTCTGGGCACCATAGAGATCCGTAGACAAATACAGTCCCAAGTAGACCACAGTCGGAGAGCAGTGTCATGGCCACTTCCTGTCCATGCTTGGAGCAGAAGCGTCGGTGCAGTTCCTGCCCAGGTTCTTAGTCCCTGCTGGGAAGTTTATAGAGGACTGGAAAGAGATGGGACAGAGGCCGAGCAGGCGGGCCTTTGATATCTATGAGGAAGTGCAGTGCTTTCCCCAAGCACCCCCCACTGCGCTCTGCACTGTGATGGACAAGACACTGGGCTGAATCAGGGACACCCATAGGCAGCTCTCTGCCACTGTAGGACTTCCCTGCACTTCCCCGTCTCCTTTAGGAGATGAGGATCAGTAATGCTGCCTGCATGTTTCACTGGGGCTCTGGAGGATCCAAGGAAGATATTCCTGAGGAGTGTATACCAATTAAATAATGCTGCCCAGATCAGTGATGTCACTACCATGGTCAGCAACACCTGCTCTCCTCCCTGGGCCAGCCAAAGAGCAAAGAAACGAAGATGGGTGGCTTCCCAGGTCGTTCCAGGTGAAGAACCTACAGTTGGACCACTCCCCCGCATTCCCACTAAAATTCACACCTCAACTAGCAATCGTCATTTCTTTTTCTTTTCTTTTCTTTTCTTTTCTTTTCTTTCTTTCTTTTAGTTTTTCCAGACAGGGTTTCTCTGTGTAGCTTTGACTGTCCTGGACTCACTTTGAAGACCAGGGTGGACTTGAACTCACAGCAATCCACCTGCCTCTGCCTCCCGAGTGCTGGGATTAAAGGCATGTGCCACGACGCCCAGCTTGCAACAGTCATTTCTTAAGCAGAGTGTGTATTCAGTGGCATACATGATACAGTTAGGGCTCCGTGATGAGAAAGAAGAATAAGAAAATTCTCTGTGTAGCCATCTGGGTTGTGTTCTCATAGGCTTTTGAAGCCTCGCTTCATTTTTTCCTACTAGGACCTGAGAATGTAGCTCAGTGGTGGGGTGCTTGCCAAGCACGCAAACGTCCTGGGTTCAAGTGTATACGAAATATATTAGCCCACCACTTGTTCCGTTCTCTTGTCTGTGAGACTCCTGATAGGGACGCCATATCCTTCTCTCTTGGGGGTCACCATCATGGTGGGAATTACCGGCCCCCAAACAGAGTCTGTTGGGCAGCATTCTCACTTCTTTCTCCCCTAGAGTCCTGATCCAGTAGGGGGATGGGACGGAGCAGAATCCGAAACTCTGTTGTCTAGTGAGGGCTGGTCCTTACCATCCACCAAATTCGGAATGCAAATGTCATTGAAATTCCATCTTCCCCACCGTAGTGATGCCTTTGGATTACAGTGCACCTGCCTACCTTGTTCATTCCTATGGGTAGCCTCAAGGAATCTTTACCAACATCCAAACAACCCTTCCATGTTGGCATTATAACCCCCAATTTACAGATGGAACTGATTCCCATGCTGTTTGAGAGTGGTAGCCAAGGCTGGGTGGTAGTGGTGCACACCTTTAATCCCAGTACTTGGGAGGCAGAGGCAGGTGGATCCCTGTAAGTTCGAGGCCAGTCTGGTCTACAAAGCGAGTCCAAGACAGCCAGGGTTCCACATAGAAAAACCCTGCCTTAAAATAAAACAAAACAAAACAAAAAAGAAGGAAAGAAAGGTGGAAGGAAAAAAGGAAAAGATGAGGAAAAATCACCTAAATGCTATATATTGTTTTATAAATACAGAGAGTAGAGTTCTTGTCTTCATATGTCTTTGTCCACAAAACCACACACACACACCAGCCAGTGTTTCTTGGATGGGAAGAAAAGCCTCCTGTAAGCCCAGGTCTGAGTAACCATAATCAATATCTGGAAATATTCTTAGCTTCTTTTCTGTGTCTGCCAAATAACTAGCCCAGACAGGGTTCGCCTACCTTGCCTAAACCAGGCCACAGATTAATGTACGACCTCTTTGGCACCCCCTGCTGGTGAAGTGGTTAATCCCTGAGGAAAGTTTTACTTCCCTCTACCACGGGCCAAAATATTTTCACACAGAGAGATCTTAGGTGTGAGACTCAGTAGCTTTTATTTACCACATCCTTCCACGTGCCACACATCCACAAAAGCCTCAGGGACAGGAAGTGGGCAGGTTGGAGATCGACTCATCCACCAGTGCCTCTTCGACCAGTGTGTCTGGTAATTCGCCTGAACGGGGCTTTAAAAATGGACTGTCGAGGGGGCGTGGCGGCACACACCGTTCATGCCAGCACTCGGGAGGAGAGGCAAGAGAGTCTTTGTGAGTTTGAGGCTAGCATGGTCCACAGAATGAGTTCCAGGACAGCCAGGGCTACACAGAGAAACCCTGTCTCAAGAAACAAAAAATGAAGGGCTGTCCCTCCTAATTCCCGGGACCAACAGATGAGTACAGCTTCTAATTCCCACCAGATGTGAAGTGGACAGTTAAGACGGAGACCCCCAGCTGGCTACAGTTCTGAGCATGGCTAACTGTTGAGTGCTCAACCCTGAATGAGAAGTCTGCGTCACAGCCGCTCCGCAGCGGGAACACTGAAGAAAGGGACAGAAAGATTGTAAGAGCCCAAAGAGCCAACGGTTGAGGAAGAGGACTATGAGAAAGTGTCTTCCAGCACACCGAGCCATTGCTTGTATGGCTTCACAACAGCAGTGGTCCCCTGAACAGGATAAAGCCAGTCAAAAAGCTAGCATAGCCGGCGTGGTGGCGCACGCCTTTAATCCCAGCAGAGGCAGGCAGATCGCTGTGAGTGCGAGGCCAGCCTGGTCTACAAAGCGAGTCAGAACAGCCAAAGCTACACAGAGAGACCCTGTCTCAAAAAAAAACCAAACCAAAAAGAAGAAGAAGAAGAAGAAGAAGAAGAAGAAGAAGAAGAAGAAGAAGAAGAAGAAGAAGAAGAAGAAGAAAAGAAAAGCCAGCATAGGTAGGGGAGGGACTCACCACCCAGCTTTGGCAACTGAAGGCTGCTGGAGTAGGCAGTCGTCAGGAAAGTGGCTCCTGGTAGGCAGCCTGTGCTCCTGTGGATGGCCCAGCAAAGTGCCATGCACATGAACAACACTGACTGGACTCAGTAGGCTGGGAAAGAGGACACCATGTTGGGAGGGGGACATGGCGAATAGTTCTGAAGGAGGTGGAGTTGGGTGATATGATCAGAATGCATTGTATATGTGTATACAGTTCTCAAAGAGTGGATACTCTGTGTGTGTGTGTGTGTATGTGTGTGTGTGTGTGTGTGTGTGTGTGTGTTTAAATGCCAGCCAGACATAATGGCACATGCCCGGAACCCCAAGTATTCAGAAAGCTGAGACAGGAGAAGCCTTATTTCAAAGCCTGCTCTGTGCAATTTGGCAAGGCCCTACATCAAAATTTTAAATAAATTTACAAAGGTTTCTAGGTCGGTGCACTTGCCTAAAGTGCAAAGCTGTGCGTTCAATCCCCTCCCTCCCCTCTCCGTCTTCCCCCCCTCCCTCCCCTCCCCACCCCCAACACACACTCACTCTCCCTTGCTGCAAATACCTGCACACTACTTCACACCAAGCCAGGCAGGAGCTTTTGTCCTGAGGTCCAGGCAGTGGCTGGACTTTCTGTTTTTAAGCTGTTTCGGTCAAGGAGCAGGAACCACTGACGTGAAGGAGCTCAGGGTAGCGTTTTCAGTCTAACGGAGCAGACTGCATAAGCTGGAGTTCCCCACCCTGTTCCAGAATCAGCATTGCAAGGGTGCCTACGGCCTATGTTGTGAAAAATCTCTGCGAAGATGGGCAGTTTGTGTGCAATGGGGGAACCCCGGGGAGCAAATAGCCTCTTCCAGAGAACTCCTGCACACCACTCTATCTGAGAACACGCAGAAACTGTGTGTGTTCACCAGAGGGCAGAGACAGACATGGGGAGACAGTGAGATAGCGCCACCTAAGCGTAGGTTTTCTGTGCCAATTGGAAGGAAAGAGCCTTACATGATAAAGTAGTGGAGGTTAGGCACCTCAACAGGCAACAAGGAAGGCCTTTAGGACTTCACGTTGTTATCTGAATAGCGACTAAGCCCTCCGTATTCAACACGCACTTGGCACACGTAACTCTCCTGATCTCTGCACTAGCAAAGCACACTAGGTGTTTTTGTCTTCTTCCACTTCACAGCGGAAGAAGATTAGTACCAATCAATGCTAAGTGGCGGGCATGCAGCCACATCGAACAGAGTAGGTGACACCTGACCCTTGTTTTACTAAAGCTTTTTCACAAGCCAGATTTTATGAACTGGGCTTGCCTTTGCCTGGGGAGAGGTGGCACAACAGGGATGGGGCAGGCCAGAGTGAACAGCCTTGAGAGAGGACCGCTTTCCCGGCTGGCGAGAGTGGCCAGATGTTGCGTGTATAGACTGCTACTTTCTCCTACGACCAGCCCTGGATTTGGAGAATCATTTGGTGGGCTTGAATCCTTTGTGCCTTGAGTATGACAAAGATCAGGTGTTTATCCATCCCCTGCAGAGGCCAGGGCCACAGAGGTGACACTGGGACCAGATAGATAGCTTGGATCTTCTGATCTTTTTCTTGAACCAGGAAACCGCTGCTTAGTGTCAAATAGGGGAGGGAGGGGACCTTTGGAAGGACCCCTGGGTAGGTTCATTGCTGTGACCCAGTTTGAGTGCTCTCATGTCTTTTGTTTCTGCCAGAAATTTGTGGGGGAAATCGTAGTTATGGTATTAGCAGAGGAAAAGTCGAATGGGAAGGGTGTGGGGTTGAACATGGAGAAAGGGCAACGGAGAGGAAGGGAGAAAGGCGGCCACAACCACCAGCAAGCAATAAGCCTGCCCAGTAGCCATCTTAGACAGGAAGCAATTCTCTATCCTTTAGTGCTGAAAAGGGTCTATGACTGGGGCAGGGTGGGCTCCTGATGTCATTGCCCCAAACAGTACTTGCTTTTGGTTCAATAAAGTCCATACAAGTTGTAAAGGTTCAAGCAATTTTTCTGTTCTTTTTCTTTTTCTTCCCTTCCAGATCTTAAATCCAAATTTCATCCAAGAAGGTGAGTTGTTAAAGGGGACAGAATTGGAAATGTGGGGACTGGCTAAATAAATTATGTAATATTTAACTTTAAGGTAGGGACTTTAAGCAATGGTGGTTATGCATCTGTATTTATGGACAAGGAGAGACCATTAAGATAAACTACTAAGTGAAAGGAGAGCAGCTTGTAATAAATGTAAGGGGCTCTACTTTGATTAAATAAATAAACATGTTTGTATAAAGCCCAAAGACTGAGAGCGAAATGGTCCCAAATGCCACCTCTGCATCATGTTGTCATGGAGCTCTTCCCTCTTTTGTTTTTGTTTCTAACTTTCCTGTAAAACAGAGGAACACAGAGGTGGGCACAGTGGCACACTCCTTTAATCCCAGCACCTAGAGGCAGAGGCAGGTGGATCTTTCTGGGTTTGGGGCCAGCTTGGTCTACAGAGTGAGTGTCTCATAGATCAGACAATGTTAGGCGGAGGGCCATTTGAACCATGGTGCACCACCATCTCTGGGGATGGGACGACCACGTCTAAAATGGCTGGGGTAAGTTTGTTGTCAGTGATGCGAGTGTGTATCACTTCAATTGCAGTGGCTCCAGAATTCCTTGTGCCCTTAGTAGATGTCACCTGCTTGCTTGGAGACACAGTGATACTGCAGTGCAAAGTCTGTGGGCGGCCAAAGCCCACCATCACCTGGAAGGGTCCAGACCAGAACATCCTAGACACTGACAACAGTTCAGCCACATACACCATCTCCTCCTGGTAAGTGAATCACCCAGTGTCTGGGCCCACAGTGCCCAGAGGCTGGATTCAGGGTGAAATTCTCTCTGGGTTACTAATCACTCCAAAAGAAGCTATCCTAGTGTTTATTCCCTATCACACACTTGGCCTTAGTTAGGAGAAAGACTGAGTTAAAAGCATGGGTGATTTGGGCTGGAGAGATGGCTCAGCGGTTAAGAGCACTGGCTGCTCTTCCAGAGGTCCTGAGTTCAATTCCCAGCACCCACATGGCAGCTCACAACTGTCTTAACTCCAGTTCCAGAGGACCCGACACCCTCTCACAGACATACACACAAGCAAAAAACCAATGCAAATAAAATAAAGTCATCATTAAAAAAAAAAAAGCAAGCATGGGCAGTTTAGCCCCACACACCAGAGCACCCTGTGTTCGAGTCTTAAGCACAGCCTCAACTGCCCACTCGGCCACTGGCCCCTCAGCCGGAGCCTCTGGACTGTGCCAGCATGCATTGTGTGTGCTGCCCAGCACCAGGTGGACACACCCAAGCCTAACAGGAACCAGCTAGAAACACTCGGTGCTGGGCCTACAGAAAACAAATAAAGCATTATCCTTTGAATCACAGGCCAAACCTGAACTATAGCTATAAAATGCTTCTGTGGCCTGCCGTATAGCCATCCTGTTAGCTGATCTGTCCAAAGATTCCCAGGGAGATCTGTCAGAAGTACTGAATGCTAACTGAGCACCCCGGGATGCTTCCTGCCCATCAGGGTGCTTTGAGATAGTGATACAATTCATTCCTTATGTAAGAACTGTTTTGTGAGAAGAGGGAGAAAGGCGCATTTCAGAATGTGCAATGGGAGCTACAAGGTGCTCCTACACTAAAGGCTGTTTGGTTGACCGCCTCCCAACCAGTCTGCTAACTTGTTCCATCAACACCTCATGAATTCTAAGCATCACTGTGCCTTGCTGCTTATAGCGGACAAGCAGTACCGAGCTCTAATGGCTCTGCAGTCATTTACAGAAATGCCTAGAATCTAGCGCTGTTCACTGATTTGCTTAAGTTTTGTGTGTGTGTGTGTGTGTGTGTGTGTGTGTGTGTGTGTGTGTGTTTTGGGGGGTGGGGGCGTCTTCCTTGGTGTTTCCAGAAGAAATGCCTGGTCAGGCCATAAAACCTCATGGGCCTGAGCAGCACAGAGTGAGAGTCACTGTTTGGCAAAGGTCATGGAGATCTCAGAATGCGTCATATCCCAGGGATGGTGTCTTCCTATTGCTGTGAAGAGACACCACGATCAAGGAACCGTATAGAAGAAAGCATTTCAATTGGAGCTTATGGTTCCAGAGGATTAGAGTCCGTGACCCTCAAGGCAGGGAGCACGGCAGCAGGCAGGCAGACATGGATGGCTCTGGAGCAGTAGCTGAGAGCCCACATCTGATCCACAAACAGGAGGCAAAAGGAGATGGAGATCGAGCCTGGCCTGAGCTTTTGCAGCCCACCCCTAGTGGCACACTTTTTTCCAACAAGGCCACACTTCCTAATCCTTTCCAAGCAGTTCCACCAACTGGGGACCAAGCCTTCAAATACACAAGCCTATGGGAGCAGTCCTCATCCAAACCACCACCTCCCTATAATTTAACCCTTTCAGAGTAGTTCCTTCTGCAAGATGTTTCTGAACCCTGTTCTGAAGCAAAGGAGAAAGTTATCATGTAGGCACAGGAATTTACCCTTTCTTAGTTCACTCTGTGTGTGTGTGTGTGTGTGTGTGTGTGTGTGTGTGTGTGTGTGTATGCATGTCTGTGTGCGTGTGTGCAAATATGAGAGGGTGTGAGCATACCGAGGCCAGAGGCCCACTTCAAGTGTCTTCATCTACTTGCTCCCCGCCTATTCTTTTAAGGCAACGTCTCTCATGAAACCTGGTGCTTACTGCATCAGCTAGACAGTCTGGCTGGACAGCAAGCCTCTGGAGCTGCCTGCTCCCCAACCCACCCGGTTCGGGGGGTCACAGGCACATCGCAGACCCGACTTGTCACTAACTGAGCTTCTCATGCTTGTTACATCAAGCACTTTAACTGCGCCATCTCCCCAGACACCCGCTTGATGATTTTAAGGGTCTCACACGTAATATTTGAAACACTAAAACATTTTCATTATTGAATCTGTTTTAGCATTTTTTACTGACTCAAAGAGACTGAAGCCATTTCAACCCATGCTTACTTGTGTAATATACTCCCAATTACATTGCAAACAAGATTATGGGATTTTATTTATTTCTAATTCATATCTCATTCCATCGGTATCCTATTCCTTATTTAAGCACATTTGAGCAGTGAGAATAGTCAGAAAATACTTCCCCACATAAAGAAAGGGATGTAAGGTGCTCACCAGAGCTATAGAAGTAAGTGAGCTGGAGGCATTCGCTCAGCTTTGCACACCACGAACCAAGCCGATGGCATTTTACTTGCCCCCTCAACTGGCTGGGAGTCTAAAGGAGGTCCATTTAATGTCCTAGTGATTCTGGGGAAATCACCCTCAAGATCTGCAACCTGATGCCCCAAGACAGCGGGATTTATACCTGCATAGCGACAAATGACCACGGAAGTGCATCCACGTCTGCCACAGTTAAGGTGCAAGGTATGCTGTGATCTCTCTCTCTTTCCCTCCCTCCCTCCCTCCGTCCCTCCATCCCTTTTCTCTCTCTGGTTTTTCAAGACTGTGTAGCCTTGGCTGTCCTGGACTCACTCTGTAGACCAGGCTGGACTCGAACTCACAGAGATCTGCCTGCCTCTACCTCCCCTAGTGCTGGGATGACAGGGCACCTGGCTCACATATCTCTTTTATCATCTCTTTCTATTAAACAGTCACTCCAAATTCCCCCCTCCCCACTGCCCCGGCTGCCCCTGTTCTCCCTTCCTTATTTATGCCTCAAAGGCTTTCTCATTGATTATTTTGAGTGAACATGACCAGGACTCCCTGAGACTCAGGGAAGATGGAAGAGCTAAAAGCTCCTACCCAAGCCTCGAGCACAGTGCCTGATCCGTCTCTTTCCCCCCCCCCGCCCCCCACCTCTCCCCCCCCGCCCCCCACCCCCACCCCCCGCCGTGTGCGTGGTGTTTAATTGAGGGAGGTTGTCGTCAGGCAGCAGGTTCCATCTCCTAGGTCTCCCTTGAGCCTGGAGAAGGTTGTGCTGTTTACACAAGGTTATGGGCCAGATTTGGGACCGGTTTGCTCTATTTCCCGTTTTGGCGCACTAAAATGGTATGCATCTCCGAGTTCTGAGAAACCGCCCCGCCCCGCCCTGCTGTCTGTCTCCGCAGGTGTTCCGGCAGCCCCCAACCGCCCCATCGCGCAGGAAAGGAGCTGCACCTCTGTCATCCTCCGCTGGCTGCCCCCAGCCAGCACTGGGAACTGCACTATTTCGGGGTACACGGTGGAGTACCGGGAGGAAGGTGTGTTGCTCTGCTATTCCGTATTTACTTCCTCTCAGGAGGCCTTCAGGGTCGCGAACCCAAGACTTCATATATACCCTCCCGTTCACTGGAATCAGCCTGGCTACTGCACCCTGGGAGTTTAGCACGGAAGCAGCAGCTGCACGTGGTTCCCATATGCAAACCTCCCTGGTGCCATCCTGGTCCAGCCACTGGGTGGCAGTGTGTCTCCATTGTTTTGGCCAGCTTTCCCAGTTCAATCACAGAGATGGGACAAGTGAGCCCATTTTTACAGATAAGGAGGCTAACGAGTAAAGAAACGTTAGGCTTTAGTTAATAAGGGGCGAGCCCCCACTAGACCCAGCTCTGCGGTTGGCTAGTCTGTGGTTTTTCTCCCAGAACAGAAATCATGAAAGGATGATCAAAGCTGTATCCCTCCCCCTCTAGATAAAATCTATAGCATGTGTACACACATATATCTTTCATTGTGAACTAAGAGAGAGAGACAGAGAGAGAGAGAGAGAGAGAGAGAGAGAGAGAGAGAGAGAGAGAGAGAGAGAGAGAAAGGAAGGAAAGAAGGAAAGAAGGAAAAGTAAGTTTAAACCACGTGTGATGGTGCACACTTTTAATCCTAACACTTGGGAGGCATTGGCAAGAGAATCTCTGTGAGTTCGAAGACAGCCTGGTCTACATAGGTCAGCTAGAGTTAGCTACATAGTGAGACTAATAACAACAACAACAATAATGCTTTTTAAGATTTACTTATTATATGTACAGTGTTTTGCCTACATGTACACCTACAGGCCAGAAGAGGGCACCAGATCACCTTACAGATGGTTGTGAGCCACCATGTGGGAATTGAACTCAGGTCCTTCAGAAGAGCAAGCAGTGCTCTTAACCTCTGAGCCATCTCTCTAGCCCCCAATAATAGTGTTTTAAAAGGCGCTTCCAGGTAGCTATACTTGTGACACAGCTCCAAACCACATCACAAGGCAGATCACTGTGAGTTCCAGGACAGCCTGGTCTACAAGACAGCCAAGGCTACACAGAGAAACCCTGTCTCAAAAAACTTAAAAAAAAAAAAAATTACCCAATTAAGCTGAAAACACCTGCTTACCCTCCACCACCAAGACCTTTTGTTTCACTTTGCTTTCCATGACTGTCACTATCTTAATTCTTCTTTCTTCTCTTAATTAAGCAGGAGCTGTGCAGTTATAAAAATGATTTATTTCAGCCCTTTTCTAAAGCTGCCTGCAGCAGGGTGTGACTTCTGAGCCAAGGGATGTGTTTCACTATTTCCTTCTCTTTACCTTGCACATCTGAGAAGGGCTAGAGCCTACAGGGCAACTTCTTGCACGGCCATCATTTAATCTGTTACTTAGGAAACTGGGTGGAAATCTCCCATAGCCACCCTACAGACTTTCAGAGCTGGGACAGTGAGCGAACTGATCCTGTGTGTTTTCTTATCTCTGTTTGCTGACGGCCTTTGAAACAATGTTTCTTTGACTCTGTCTCTCTCCGTCTCCTTGGAACTGCACACTAGGTTCCCAGGTCTGGCAGCAGTCCGTAGCTTCGACCTTGGACACTTACCTCGTCATTGAAGACCTTAGTCCTGGGTGTCCTTATCAGTTCAGGGTCAGCGCCAGCAACCCCTGGGGAATCAGCCTTCCTAGTGAGCCCTCGGAGTTCGTGCACCTTCCAGAGTATGGTGAGTCCCAGCAGACCCAGCACAGCTAGCCAGCAGCAGCCAGGCAGTGGGCCACTGTCACAAAATCACTGGGGGCTCTGACCCAGCATGGAGAGGTGTCTTGGTGACTCATGACGGCTTCCGTCAGGCCACCTTTGAGAGATCAGATGAAGTGTCTCCAGGACATATCTTGGAGCCAGCATTAGGTCTACCACCCTTGCTGACCCTGGGTCTTTTGGGGGTCCTCAGGGGAACCTCGAGGGACAAGCAGGAGACCTGTGTCACAGGGTGCTTTCTGGCTCTGGCCCTCCCCTGAAACCTCTTGTGGGGTTCAAAGCCTGTTTTCCCCTGGGTGCCTCTTGCTGACATCTCTTTCCTACTGTATCAGAGACTCCTGTGTGCAACAACTTAGATAAAACACGGAGAAAAGCAGCCTGCTTAAAGGACTTCATTGCCAGATGCAATGTTGATACTTGCCACACCCTTCCAGATTTAATTTTCAACATGGATCTCCATAAAATAGAGACTGGCTGCGTCACACATGTAACTAGCTAGAAGTGACTGTTTTACCACACTGGTTCTTGTTTTGCCAGCCTTGCTTGGTGACCCACCTTGACTGTCCACCTTGGTCCCGTAGACATTTTAAAAGGAGAAACTTGCTGATCTGAAGAAATATCCCACTGGTGACACTTTGGTCAGTGCACAGAGGTGGCATGTGTATGCTGAGCGCAGGATAGGAAAGGGAGGGCGTTTCACCGCAAGATAGGAAAGGGAGGGCGTTTCACCGGACTTATGAAGCAGCAGACTTGTGTCTCTGTGGGTTAAAGGGAATCTGGGGTCCCCAGAGTGCCTTAAGCTTCTCACTGCAGTCCCAGGTCATGACCAGCCCAGTCATTTGCTTGCCAGTGCCCTTGACTTTGTTCTCACAGCCCTGTGACTCTGGAAAACCTTAGCCCTAGGTCCACACATCCTCAGAATGCACTGTGGGCACATCACCAGCTCGTGCTGGGGAGAGCCGAGGTGACTGAGCAGTGTGGGGTCCGAAGAGCTGAGTCACCGATGTGGTCCCTTTCTTTCCACGCCACTAACTCAGTGTGGGTTGGGATGGCCACCATTTTCACTTTTGTTACTTCTGAAACCTCATCCCCAGCAGACAGCACAAAATACATGTGGCTGTATGTGCTTGTGTGTGTGACGAGAGTGGACACATCATACAAGGCCAAGCTAAATCCCCAAAGCACCCACAAGAACCAGTCGTGAGTGAGGTTCCACGGGTCCATATAGAGCAGCCCCTCTCAGCCTGTGGATCTAGACCAACCGCCCCCCACCCCCACCCCCTGCCGAATGGGGTCGCATATCAGATATTTACATTTACAACTCATAACAGTAGCAAAGTTACAGTTATGAAGGAGCAATGAACATAATTTGATGGTTGGGGGTCACCTCAACATGAGGAACTGTGTTAAAGGCCGCAGCATTAGGAAGGTGGAGAACCACTGATGTATAGGATAAGCTTGCACAAAGCTGAGGACAGTGATGCCAGGCAGAGAAGTCTCTAGAATGCCTTCCTCACACTGCTTCCCTTTTTCTTCAGAATGAACTTCAGCTTGTCCACTCTCTCTGCAGCCTCCCATGGCCTTCATTTTCACTGACTTTTCTAGTCCGTCAAAGTGTTCTTACCCCCTTTCTGTGCCTTCTCTGATTTTTTGTGGAGCTACATTTCTGACCATCCCCTGTTCTCCCCGTGTCTGAGGAGATGACAGAGACGGTCTGACTCTGCTGTATCAGTTCCCCTTGGACATTTTAAAAATAGCATTCAGAGAATCACAGCCTTTCCCCCACTGGGTGGCCTCTGTATTTAGTCAGAAGCGTTTCCCTGGGGCTGTTATCCCGGCGTCCCTTCCTAATGTCACACGTGGATTCTCCCTCTCCCAAAGATGCAGCCGCCGATGGTGCCACCATTTCTTGGAAGGAAAATTTTGATTCTGCTTACACAGAACTGAACGAGATAGGCAGGTAAGGGCACCAGCCACCCCTCGACATGGCATTTCTTTTTGTCTTGTAGACTGTGTTCTCTTTGTAGTTGGAAAACAGCTGGTACATTCCGGGGAAATTTCTAGCATTCCTTTTCCTTACTGGAGCTGGAAGCTTGCCTTGTCAACACTTCCCCTTTCATTTTGTTGTTGTTGTTTGTGTTTATTTGGTTGGTTGGTTTTTTGTTTGTTTTTGAGACAGGGTTTCTCTGTGTAGCCTTGGCTGTCCTGAGCTTGCTTTGTAGATCAGGCTGGCCTCGAACTCACAGAGATCTGCTGGCTCTGCCTCCAAGTGCTGGGATTAAAGACCTATACCACCACACCTGGCCTAGCCTTTCATTTTCTAATATAAGGGTTTTTAAAAATGTTTATTTATTTATTAAATGTAACAGTGTTTTGCCTGCATGTGCATCTGCACACTCAAAGAAGGCACCAGATCTCATTACAGATAGTTGTGAGCTACCATGTAGTTGCTGGGAATTGAACTCAAGACCTTTGGAAGAACAGGCAGTGTTTTTAACCTCTGAGCCATCTCTCCAGCCCCTAATATAAGATTTCTAAGCCCCCAATTTTTTCTAAAAATGTAATTTTTAGTTACATGTCCCAAGTTTTGAAATATGATATTTTCATCATTGTTTCTATGTATTTTTCAGCTATGGTTTATTGTTGACCAATTTTAATGGAGTAAAAGTTGTATAAAATGCTTTAATATGGCTGAGTGTGGTGGCACACACCTTTAAGCCCAGCACTCAGGAGGCAGAGGCAAGTGGATCACTGTGAGTTCGAGGCTAGACTGGTCTACAAAGCAAGTCCAGGACAGCCAAGGCTACACAGAGGAACCCTGTTTGGAAAAAACAAAACAAAAGTTAAAAAAAAAAAAGCTTTAATATGTATGAGATTTTAAGTTCTATTTTGTTACTTACTTGTAATTTTATTTCACTGTGATCAAAGCACTTGCTCAGACTTGCTCAGACTTGATCAAACTTGCTCTGTAGGTAAAAACACGGCAAAACTTTGTAAAAAAAAAAAAAATCCAAAGGACCTGGATTCAATTCCTGGCACCTACATGGCAGCTCACAACCATCTGCAGCTGTAATCCCAAGGGTTCTGACACTCTCTTCCGACCTCTGCACAGACACACATGGAGGCAAAATAACCATACCATAAAATAAAAATAAAGGGGATTTTTTTTTTTTTTTGGTTTTTCGAGACAAGGTTTCACTGTATGGCCTTGGCTGTCTTGGACTAGACCAGGCTAGCCTTGAACTCACAGGGATCCACCTGTCTCAGC
The DNA here is from genome assembly GCF_964271855.1 of Acomys minous. Taxonomy (NCBI): domain Eukaryota; kingdom Metazoa; phylum Chordata; class Mammalia; order Rodentia; family Muridae; genus Acomys; species Acomys minous. The sequence goes on from NC_140492.1 coordinate 57,733,577, forward strand.
CTCCCGAGCGCTGGTGCGCCACCACACCCAGCTGCAATGAGGAATTTTTTTAAGTTTCATGTTATTTTCTTTTTTAAATTAACTTATTTTATGTGTATGACAATTTTGCCTACATGTATGTCTGTGTGCCACATGCACGCCTAGTCCATGCAGAGGCCAGAAGAGGGTGTTGGATCCCCTGGAATTGTAGGTGCAGATGGTTATGAACCCCCATCTGGTAGCTGGGAACTGAACCCTTATCTTCTGCAAGAACAAGTGCTCTAACCACTGAACCATCTCTCCAACCCCCAGCATTGTTTACAGAAGTATATTCTGCTTAGAAAAGAAAATAAACCTGTACTTGGTGCTCAAATGGAAGAAAAATATTTTTTTCTGAGGAAGAAAGGGTTTATTTGCCTTACATTTTCATGTCACTGACATAAAAGTTTCTATTTTCTTTGAAGACTAAGTTTTGTCACATGATGTTTTTCTCAGAAAAAGATCTTGACTGAAAATAATGATATCAGTTTACCTTTGGTGTCTCAAAGAGCCGAAGATGCTAAGAAAAAAGAGATGAATTTTTTGAATAATAATATAGTTTAAAGCTCAGGAGGAGCCAGGTGGTGGTGGCAGCGGCGGCGCACGCCTTTAATCCCAGGACTCGCTTTGTAGACCAGGCTGGCCTCGAACTCACAGCGATCCATCTGCCTCTGCCTCCCGAGTGCTGGGATTAAAGGCGTGTGCCACCACGCCTGGCTGTACCTGTATTTTCACTGTCACTCATCATGTAAAGTTAGGGGTAGAACTTTCCACAGAGATTTCATGTCTGCGCACAGAAGGTGTCAGATTTTAGAACATTTTGTATTTTGGATTTTTGGATTAGAGGTCCTCAGCCTGCAAGATGTTACTGTCTCAGCATGTACACACACATACACACACACACACACACATATACATACATGCATGCACACACATGCACACACACACAGGTATACACACACAGTCATACACATGTACACACATACACATAAACACACATGCATACATGCATACACACAGAGACACACACATGCACGTGTGCGCACACACACACACACACACACACACACACACACACACACACACACAAACATATCCTGGTAAACTACGCCCTGGTGACTGATGAACCTTGAAAAGCCTCTCCCCTTTTGTCTCGCAGAGGCCGTTTCTCTATTGTAAAGAAATGCATTCACAAAGCTACCCGCAAAGACGTTGCTGTGAAATTCGTGAGCAAAAAAATGAAGAGGAAGGAGCAGGCCGCCCACGAGGCCGCCTTGCTTCAGCACCTGCAGCATCCCCAGTATGTCACCCTCCATGACACCTACGAGTCCCCCACGTCCTACATCCTGATTCTGGAACTGTGAGTACGGAAGTCCTCCCTCCCGTGTGGCCCTCGTCTGCTTGGGTTGCCCATTCCACGATTAGTGGACAAGAGACACAGTTTGCTCCGTGGCTTATGGTTTACAAGGTGCTGCGAGAGCCACAGACTCTTTCGCCTCCAGCTCGCATTTTCAGTCTGCAGACTGACAGTATCAAGAATAGAGAAAGTCTTTAAAGCCAGCTCAGTAAAACCATGGATAGAGGAGTGAACCTTGAGACCACATCCTCTCACTCTACTTTTCCTCATTTTTCTAAGCTTTATTTTATTTATTTATTTTTAAGTTATGGGGTGCAGTGTTTCACTGCAGGTATGCATTGTGTGATCATAAAATCAGGCTATTAGCATATCCATCACCTTAAAGAGCTATCATTTCTTTGTGACAAAACATTTTGGGGGAAAAAGTCGCAGAGCTTTTTAAGTTTTATGCATGTGTCGTCTGTCTGTTTCTTTCCAAGCATTCCTTTCTCCCCCTCTTTGCTTTCAGGATGGATGATGGCCGGCTCTTGGACTACCTAATGAACCACGATGAGCTGATGGAAGAAAAAGTAGCTTTCTATATCCGGGACATCATGGAGGCTCTGCAGTACCTTCACAACTGCAGGGTCGCACATTTGGACATAAAGGTAATAAAAACTCAGGACCTGGTGCAGCAAAATAGAGGAGGAGTCAAACTTACCAGCCCTTTCCTGGAGGAATGCGATTTGAATTCTTTTTTTTTTAATTGTTGCCACTGTTGTTGTTGTTTTTTGCTTTTTATCAAGACAGGGTTCCTCTGTGTAGCCCTGGCTGCCCTCTTCTCTAGCTATTTGAAATACATTAACAGTTCATATTGTCAACTATAGTCACCATTCTGTAGACAAATCACCAGAACTTATTTCTTTCCCTCGCTATAATCTGCACTCACTTCTCACTCCCACTTTCATTTCCTTCCTATTGTGCACATTCAGGCTTAGCTGGTGTTTAGAAGACTTCGCAGGTGCTAGGCTGATTGACAGGAGTGGGTCCAGTGGTTCCTTATGGCTTTCAGTGGCACCTGTCTGTGCACACATGATGTACACTCACATAGGTACATACACAGACATAAAAATAAGTTTCCTTTTTGAGACAGGGTTTCTCTGTGTAACCCTGGTTGTCCTGGAGGACAGAACTCGCTCTGTAGACCAGGTTGGTCTTGTACTCAGAGATTTGCCTGCCTCTGCCTCCCAAGATTAAGGTGTGTGTCCCCACTGCCCAGCACACCGCCCCATACCCATATATATGTAAAGCTTCTGTTTTCTTAAGAAGCTATTTATTTTCTTGATTCAGTACACAAACAAAGGATAGGTAAGAAGGTACGCTTATGCTTTTCTGGATAAGTTAGGACTTAGTAGCAAAACACCTGCTTAGCATGCATAAGGCTCTGGGTTAGATCCATAACACTGGAGTGGGGAAAACACAGGCTGGGTGCAGCAACCCACACCTTTAAGCCTAGCAGCCAGGAGTCAAAGACAGGAGTATCTCTGTAAGGGCACGGTTAGCCCTGCACTCCTCCCCCTAAGGCACAATTTTCAATGCCAAACTACTTATCTGAAGTACCATCTAAACTCAGAGTTCCCTGAGGTCAGTGTCATACTTTGGAACCTCCTTTGCCTTTGCATAGGGAAGAGCCCAGATGCACAAGATGTATCAAAGAGTAACCGAACAATGTTTAGTTAACTGATTCCAGCTGGGGGTCTACAACGACCTGATCTTGCCTCTCTTGTCCCTGCCTTTCTGGGTCCCCTGTAGCCTGAAAACCTGCTCATTGACCTCCGGATCCCGGTGCCTCGCGTGAAGCTCATTGACTTGGAAGATGCTGTCCAGATCTCGGGCCACTTCCACATCCACCATCTGTTGGGGAACCCCGAGTTTGCTGCCCCAGAAGTGATCCAGGGCATCCCTGTCTCCCTGGGCACGGACATCTGGAGCATTGGGGTTCTGACATACGTGATGCTTAGCGGGGTCTCCCCCTTCTTAGATGAGAGCAAAGAGGAGACCTGTATCAACGTGTGCAGGGTGGACTTCAGCTTCCCCCACGAGTACTTCTGTGGTGTGAGCAACGCTGCCAGGGATTTCATCAATGTAATCTTACAGGAAGATTTCCGGAGGCGGCCCACGGCAGCCACGTGCCTGCAGCATCCCTGGCTACAGCCCCACAACGGCAGCTACTCCAAGATCCCCTTGGACACCTCCCGCCTGGCCTGCTTCATAGAGCGCCGCAAGCACCAGCATGACGTGCGGCCCATCCCTAACGTCAAGAGTTACATTGTCAACAGGGTGAACCAAGGGACCTAGCTGTCTCCCAAACCCCAAGGTTTCACATAGAAGAAGGGCAGTGTGAACCAAAGCGAGACTGACCGGTGTCTGTAAATAGCTCTGTTCATCGTTTCACTACATGTGGTTCTCTGGACCGAGAGGTGGTCCTCTCAAACCTTGTCCCCGTGGTTACGCTGGGTTCATCTTTATCCCAGGAGCATCCCAGAAGGTCATGCCGAAGAAGTAAAGATGCAGAGTTGCGGAAAGTATTAAAAGAAAGGGCAAGGCTAGCGAGACAGTAGTTGGTATAAAAATGTTAATTGTACCTTCCAAAATGAGCAGTTAAGTGGGTGAACAGTGCACCCCCACTGTGGGGAGTGTAGTAGGTTTCTGACTCCGTCGAAAATTTAAGCCAAAAGTTCTATTTAACAGAGATGTCAACTATTCTGCTTTAGATGGCTTAGATATAGTTTCTTAACAGGATACATATACACATACAATATAATAGATCCCATTCAGGATTCAGAGTTTTATAATATAGAGTTCTATATGAAATCAATCATAAGTAACTTTGAGTGCTCCCGTGAAGACAGTAATTTATTTACCGAAGCATTACATTATTTTGACTAAGCACAATTAGATGACGAGTTTTGTAGAGCATTTTATAAATCTTGTATAGAAATCTTTTATCAGAACCTGTGTATTACGAGAAAGCAATGTGACCCTTTTGCGATCTGTGAATGAGATATTTTTTTCTCCGTCATGGGTTGTTAAGATAGGTTCTGTATATCAACAGCTCCCACCTTGAACTCACTGGCAGCTCAAGAGTTCCTCCTGTGGGAAAGCCTGCCAGGAAATAAATCTGAATCTATTTAAGAGCTGGGGGAGGGGGTGTTTTTATGTCCACCCTAGGGCCTGACATAGGTAAAAGAACATCCCAAGTTCATACCGAAGGGCACATACATAGAAGCCTTTCCTACAGGTCCTGGGAACAAAGCAGCAGCTCTTTCTGACTTCATAGCTGTAGAACACAGTTTTCAGAAAGTTAGTTTGCTCTATTCCTAACCCCCTCATGAAGTTTCGGGGTGCTTACCACAAGGAGGCAGCCATATAAGCCTTTTAAAGGCTAGTCCTAAGTCCTTTCTGAAGCCATGGGGCAAAACTTGACCCATTCCTCTAACACAGCGTGGGCTTTTAACTGGAATGGCAGTACTTGTCACCTCACAGCCACCGACGTCTCTGGACTGAAAGGACTAGTTGTATTCTGAGGCCAATGCTGCTTTCTTCATACAAGATTATTGTGCCCGGTGCCCCTCTGGAGGGAAAACAAACCAACCAGGGCATTTCACGGTTTTCTGTTTTGTCAGGTTTGGTTTTTTGTTTTGTTTTGTTTTGTTTTTCTGTTGGAGGGGTGGGGGAGTTTTTGTTATTTTGTGTTTCTACATGATCCTCGCTTTGTTTTCTAGAATGTGTTTTAAAAATTTGCTCCGATGCAAATAATCTTATTTAAATAATATCACTTAAGTGTTTATGTAAATCAGGTTTCATGTCACCGTGTCTCTCCTGCTAGTGGGACTGAGAAAATTGAAGTCATGCAGCACAAAGTGCAAACAGAGAATTTGGGAAGGGAAAATAGATCTGCAAAATTGTTTAAACTGTTTAAAGAAGAAATGATGGGAACAGTCTGAACTTTAATGTATAAAAACACCTATTCCCATGGTGGAAATACAGAATTCAAATAATCATCAGCCACCCCATCCTCATTGGTTTCAAAGTCAGAATACTCATCTATTCTCTGTCTTATCTTATCCAAAATTATAGAGAAATAAATTAGTAGAAAGTACAAGCAATAAGACTAGTCAGCGCCTAGTATTTTGGGGATTAACCAAATATGTGGAAACCGACTCTGACTGTACAGTTTCCTTGTCTTTGGCTCTGGGCCATCAGGCCTCACTCCCTCAGAGCTCGCTTACCTCCACACTCTTCACGTAAGCCATGACGCATACACAAATGTAAAATCACATGATAGGATAGTTAAAACATGCTTCCTAAAGCTTTTTTAAGTAAACACTTCTCTATCATGAAATGTAGCATTACGGAGGAAGGCGTGGGCCAGAGCCTTGTCATAGGATAAAATGCAGGCTCTGAGGACTCCAAAGACCCAGGAAGTGACATGGCAAGGTCTGTTCTGTCCACTTCTCCGCTATGGCTGCCTTGAAAGAAGGGCTTCCTGTTGAGTCACTTAGAATTGTTATGACCGGCTGAGTGTCTGGTAGGGAGGAACGGCTGCCGAGGACAATGATGTTCAGATGCTACAGAAGGACCATATTGAAAGCACGCTGTGAGGTGACAGAACACTGCGCAGAGCCAAAGTTTTCACAGCCGTGTTTGTGTCAGAGTTGGCATGATCTAGATGTGGGCTGCATGAGATTGCCCCAAGTACACGGGGAAGAGAGGAAAGGAGAGACAGAAAGGACTTACTAAGAGAAAGAAAGAGAGCTTGCTTTGTGTAGTGGGGTGACAGAAATTAACAGGTGTAGGGGGAGGCTATTTACAAAGCACCTGATCCCTCCAAGAGCGGGCAAGACAATCTTGGCTCAAGAATTCTCCCTAGCAAGCTGGGAATTAGGAAAATTCCATTGATGGGGCTGGGAATTGCAGTTTGGAGTATATGCTCAACCTAGGCCCGCTCTCCTGTACCTGCTTAGGCAGAGAGGGTTAGGGCTAGGAGAGAAGAGGTGAGAGGAGAGAAAATGTCCCACTTCAAGTACCACCCCAACTGTTGTTACTGAGCGTGACCGGCCAGCTGACCCCAGGAGGACCACAGTGCTGGTGAAAGTGGCAGATCTCATGTTGGGCTTGTAGTCATCATTTTCTGCTCTTTTGTGTTTAAAAAAAGCGGGGGGGGGGGGGGGGAGGGTACAGAACGATAGAAAAGATCAGAGCCAACCCAGGATCCCTGATGAGAAATCTTAATTCTTGCACCTTTTACATTTGTTTCGAATTCAACAGATTCCTATTCACTTAAAACTGAATGTGGTTCAAACCTGTTAAGAAAAACCATCATATTGTTGGATGTATCCTTCGGGTCTCTCCCAGCCATAGGCAGCCTGAGTTGGGGGGGCGGGGAGTAGAGAAGGAGGCGGAGGGCAAGCTGGCCTCCTAGCTTTGTGCTTCACAAAGCCTCTAGAAGTAGCAGTGCCTTTCAGAGAGGAGATGGAGAGCGAAGATGTTAAGCTGAATTTAGATTTGCTGATAGTACAGTATTTTCTCCCCCTTAGGTTTAAGGTATCTTTTAAACAAAAGCATCTGAATGTAAAATAGAACCAAGAATTTCTGAGTACCGCGCTTAGCCGTTGCAAATTCATTCTTTCTCCCAGCAAGTCTTTGTTGTTTTCTGCCCCAGATGTCCCCATTGATAAAATGGAAGTTGGAGAGAAGGATCGAGAACGTTAATCTCTTAAAATGTTAAGAAAAAATGTCCTTGTTGGCACATCTATAAGATATCCCCCTCTCCCCCGCTGGGCATGGTGGCGCAAGCCTTTAATGCCAGCACTCGGGAGGCAGAGGCAGGCGGACCACTGTGAGTTCGAGGCCAGCCTGGTCTACAAAGCCAGTCTAGGACAGCCAACGCTACACAGAGAAACCCCGTCTTGAGGGGAAAAAAAAAGATTTTTTTTTTCTTAAAGTGCTACACACTGCCAGTGCTAAGAATTTTATTGACAGTAACTTTGAACATTCCGCTTTCCCACGGTCTTATCTTTGGAGACCATTCACAAACTCATGAGGTTAGCCTCTGTGAGTTGCCTTTCGCTGGAGGTCCTGGGTCCTTCCTGTCTACGTGTTATTTGTTCTTACCTTATGATTTCCACCCTTTAAGACCTTGTCTACAGGAAAGGGTTAGGAGAGCTGAGGAGGCCTTCAATGCCAGAAGCTGTTTTCTCCAGCATTTCTCATGGCGGACATGAGAGTCTGATGCCTTTTCGAGACAGACAGCCGTTCCCTTCTCTTTCTAAGCTTTAAGCTCTGCGGGGGTGGGGGGAGGGGAAGAAACGGACAAAGAAGAACCCACTTTCCTCACTGGGAGAGCCTATGTGAGAATCAAACACACTCCCTTGTCACAATTCATTTCCTTAGAGTCTCACAGAGCCTGCTAGTAAAGCCAGGGGGAGGGAGAATTGGATTTTGGAGGAGGAGAACTTTGGCTCTCGTCTTCGAGAGTGGTCCGTCCCCTGTTGTCCCCAAACCTTCATGTCTGAGAACCGCTCATGCCTTTTTTTCTTGCCTCTCTGGAAGAACATGGAAATGTACATTTGTGAGAATGTGAGGGAGAAAACACAACATAAAGGAAACAGTGGGCATGTTTCTGTGTGAATTGAAACTTTCTCCTCTATCCCTGACAGAAAGGAAATAAACTGAACACAGAGAGCCTCTGTGGCAGATAAAAGTACACAGTCACCACATCCCAGGATGGCCTATGAAGTGTACTGCCTGGGTTTTGAGGAATGTAAACTCCTCTCTGCTTGCCTGGGTAACATTCCAGTGGAGTCTGTACTGTAAGCTGGATATAAGCTTTCAACAGTTTTATGTGTAAAAAGTACTTCCTGATTTTTCTTTGCTATTTGCAATCTAAAGACCTTTAGGGAAGGAATTATTAGGCCCAGGATAGGCTAAAGGAAAAGCTCGCAAAGATTCCTCCAACAGAAGATACTATGATAATAATTATTTTCCAAAAACCTTAAGGCTCTCACTGTCTCTCTCATTTTAAAGAGATCAAAAGGGCTAGAATTTGTCCATAGACTTAGATGGTTTTTAATAGGAAATGTTATTCATGAAAAATCCATATGGAAATCAAATACAAAAATATCACATGGCTGTGTTTTTTTATGAAAGACATGTTTCTCTTATCTTTAATATAAGTTGAAGTTATAGGAGAAGAATACAGTCATTTTACTTTAATATTAAATGTGCTTTAATATTAAATGGCATTAATTAAAAGCCTAAAATTAACACTCTCAGGCTACTGTCTTTTCCTATAGAAAATTTCCTTGCTAAGAAATTCCAAACTCTGTGGTCAGAGTTAGTTTTTATCCAAATGACCAACCCAGTCCAGTCAGGTAACCTACTTCAGCGAAGGGGGAAGTGCAAGCAGAAGTGACAATAGCAAGACTTGGAATTCCTAAGTATTAGTTTAACCAAACAAATCTGCCAGCCCAGGGATAGGAGTTGCACTAATGCCCCACTTCCACGGACTTAGCTCCATTGAGAACTAAGTCCGCATTCCGGAGTCCGTGGAGACCGTTACTGTGACCTCAAAGACTGTAGCTACGAATCTGAAGTTAACAAAACTTTGGTCTTCTCTTACTCACGTAAGCCATATCTGTCACCTCTGTGTTGGGTTTTCTTCTTCTTCTTCTTCTTCTTCTTCTTCTTCTTCTTCTTCTTCTTCTTCTTCCTTCTTCTTCTTCTTCCTTCTTCTTCTTCTTCTTTTCTTCTTCTTCTTCTCCTCCTCCTTCTTCAACCCTGGTGCTTTCACTTCTGTTTCTGCTGAACTTCAGACTATTCTGTGGGGACGTAAATAAAACTAGAAGAAGTACAAAGAGAAAGACAGTGAAAAACTAAACATACCCTTGAGAAAATGCTATTTATGCAGAGACCAGCATTAATGGAGGGCAAACTGTTGGAAAATATGGATATATGTACATCTGTACATGTATATAGTGTATAATATGTATGTATATGTTATTGCTCATATACAGAAATCTATCCATTTGCAGGCAGCCCAGGTGGGTCAGTTTTTCTACTGGAAAACCATTTAGGACCATTCAAAACCATTAGGGGTAATACACGGAGAATTTTAGTCACATGGAATTGATTTGCTGTCCTTTGAAGTCCACATGGCCAAACGAACAAACTATGAAACACGTTGGGACTATAATTTATGTGATTCTGTTACTTAAGTGTCTATATTTGAATTATTTTGCCTGTGTATGTGGTTCTGGTTTTTGTTTGTTTGTTTGTTTGTTTATTGTTTTGAGACAGGTCCTGGCTGTTCTGGAACTGACTCTGTAGACCAGGCTGGCCTCAAACTCACAGAGATCTGCCTGCCTCTGCCTCCCAAGTGCTGGGAATAAAGGTGTGCGCCATCATGCCTGACCTATATTTGAATTTTAATGTCTGGTTTGCAAACTGTGCCAACACTTTTTGGTTTTGAGTGATCCCTTCCCCCAAAGCCTTTTAAGAATTAGTGGTGGGCTTCTCTGGCCATTCAGATAAAAGGCCTTATCCATAAGTGGACAATTTTCCCCCGTAGGGACCATTGCACATATACAAATAACTACATCTTCCATCAGGCTTGTAACAGTTGATTTAAAAACCACTCCACAGCATTGGCAAATAGCTATATATTTCCAAGGTGCAGAAGAATTTTACAGCCTTAATTATTTCAGTGTCTTGCTGGTCTGCCTTAAGTGTATCTTCCAGGGTTTTTTATTTTGGGTTTTGGTTGTTTTATTATTTTTAACTTTCCCTGCAGTTTGTTCATTTTGTATGCACACAGTGTTGTTTTGTAAAGGTAGGCTGTAAATATTTTATTTGTAAGTCAGAATCACTCACATGTAATGTTGTAAAGTGCCGACCTGCTGTCTTGCTATTGCTACTGCAGTGAACGTTCTAAGTTGTGGATGAAACTTCAAAATGTACATTTCACATGTTATGCATTCCTATAAATATAATATACTGAAGATACTACTTTTAGTCGCCTCCCCCTTAAAAAATGTTATAGAATTTATTTATATGTGTGTGCACATGCGCGCACGTGCGTGTGTGTGTGTGTGTGTGTGTGTGTGTTTGAGCCATAGTATGTGTGTGGAGGTAAGAGGTCAACCTGTAGGCACTGGTTCTCTCTTTCTACCGGGATCCAGAAACTAAAACTTCTGTCCTTTAACCCCTCCCCCCCTGGGTAATATTTTTGGTCTCTTTCCCTCAAATATTTGAAAGCCTGGCAAACTTTAAAAAAAAAAATCACCGGCAACATGGCTCATTGGATAACGGTGCTTGCAGCCAAGACTGAGGATCTGACTTGGAGCCACAGGACTGTTTAGTGACTGGAGGGAACTGACTCCCACTGGATCTCACTGGTAGGAGGAGTCCAGCTACCAGAAGACCTGCCCAGGCATGACCAGGCTTCCGCTGGCTCCAGGTGCTGCACAGGTGGGAGTGAGGCTGACCTATATAGGGTCCTGTCAATTAGCACACAGACATGAAAGTTGTTTTGATTTGGCAATAAGAACAAAATATTTTAACATTTGCATTCAATTTCATCTTTTTAAAATTTTAATTTATTATAATTTATTCAGAATGTTAGCCCCTCACTTGTATCTTCCTGTTTCTAGCCTCCTTCCTTCTTTTGCCCTATTCCCCTCCCCTAAGACCTCTGACAGAAGGGGACCTCCTCCACCACATAGCCATAGCATATCTGGTCTCATCCAGATAGCCTGCTTCCCCTTCCTCTGTGTGCCACTGTGTCTCGCCACCAAGGGGAAGTGATCAAATCGAGGAGCACCAGAGCTCATGTCAGAGGCAGTCCCGCTCTCCCCACAAGCGTGGAGAATGAGCTGTCCATTGGCTAGATCTGCATGGGGGGAGGGGGGGGTCTAGGTTTACTGCATGCATTGTCCTTGGTTGGTGCAGCAGTTTGTGCAAGGCTTTACTGTATTTACTGGTGATAAGAAACAACTGTCAAAACTATGCATTTCACTGGATGTGGTGGTGAATACTTTGAGTTCAAGCACTCGGGAGGCAAAGGCAGATGGATCTCTGTGAGTTCGAGGGCAGTCCGGTCTACATAGCGAAGTCTAGGACAGGCAGGGCTACATAAGGAAACCCTGTTTCAAACACAAAACAAACACAGGAATAGACGGGTTTTTTACACTGCGAGTTCAACATCATCATCTTTAGAGAAAACAAAGAATACGGAAAATAAATCTCGGAGTCTGTTTGATAAGTAGCATGGGGGGTATTTTCTTTAAAATAGGACAATACAGCCTTAAGGGATGATGACGACGATGATGATTTTATTATTATAGACACAAGCTCACTAGTTACCCAGGTCAGCCCTGAACTTGCAATCTTCCTGCTTCAGGTTCCTAAGGAGCTAGGGCTACGAGAGTGCACCACCAGAACGAGCTAAGGGATTTGTAAACCGAATATGCTTGACTTTTCAAACCGCCCACCACCATCCTTCCAGATAGCCGGACCCTGTCAGTTCATCCTCCCTAACTCCCACCCTTCCTCATCCTGTGCGCTTCAGATGGTCTAAAGAAAGCAAGCACGCGTTTCTCTGCCAGAGTGCACAATGGCCTGCTTCATATTTCTATGTACAAATTACTATGAAACTCTCCCGTGTCAACTGCTGTCAAGTTAATGCAAGAAAGGAGTCACCGGCCCTGTCTTAGAGAACTTTTATGTGGAAAAACCCTGAGAGAGTAGAGAAGTGGTGGTTAACAGTGGATGTACTAGATAAGGAAGCGCTAAGCTATAAATAAACAAAAAAGCCCAAAATGTACGGGGCCTACAGAGAAATCGGGCTTCAATCTAGCTTGCAGGTTTTAAAACCTCCACCACCTTGGAAACAGCACCAGCACGGATCCGCTGCGACCCAGGCCGGAAAGGGCGGCGGAAGAGGCGGGGCTTCTGGGTGACGTCACGAGCCCCCCCCCAAGCCTCTCGGCTTCCAGAGCGAACTGAGCGCGCGAGAATGGCGGTCCCTAGCGAAGTTCTGGGCCTCTTGGTCACGGAGCTGTACGACGTGCAGGCTTTTAAGTTCGGGAGCTTCGTGCTGAAGAGCGGTCTCTCCTCCCCAGTCTACATCGACCTGCGGGGCATCGTGTCGCGCCCGCGTCTTCTCAGTCAGGTACCAGCCCCGAGGGACAGGATGGAGCCGGGTAGCGGGAACGGAGACCAGGAGGTGGCGAGGGGGTGGGGTGGGGTGGCGGGAGTTGGGAGCGGCGAGGGAGAGCCACAGATCCGGCAGGCAAGGCCACCCTGCTGCTGGTCTGGAGAGTCTGTGGAGGAGCACAGAGGCCGGGAGTCGTCTGACTCTTTGGGACCTAGTTTCTTGACCGACCGGTGTCTACACGTGCTTTGCGGGAGTCAGGAAATCTTATGACCGGCGGCGAAGTCCTTGAGTGAATTCTGTGTACTTAGCCCCAAGAAAACGAGAATTAGGAAGGGAAGGAAAAGACAGAGGAGTGGAGTAATTAGTAGCTGGTCAAAGGATTCAATTTATAGTACATGGCCAATAGCAAGAAATTAAAGCCATATGGTGGACAGAAGAAAAGCAGATTTTTTTTTTAAGAAACAGTGTGCACATTGAGGGTTCTAACCTGGTGTTTCTAAACTTTGAGTGGGTTATGTATGAGTCGCCACAAAGTCAGCCGTGAGACGATGCTTTCCAGCATAACAAGCCGCCAGCTGAACTGCATATGGCACTTGGAGTAGAAGGGTGGAAATGCTGGAAGTGTTACCACCAAGTCCGTGTGAATATTGAACACTGAAGTTTTTATTACATTGTGTGTGTGTGCGCGCATGCGTGCGTGCGTGCGTGCGTGTCCCTATCCATATCCGTATATGTTCAGGGCGTGTGTGTGTGCGTGCGTTAGTACACTTGCAAAGGTCTAACGTGAGCGTTGAAGGGATTGAACTCAGGTGGTCAGGCTAGGTAGAAAACAGCTTTACCAGATGAGCCAGTTTGCCTGCCAGAACTGTTAAGAAAACACTGGGGCTGGAAACAGGAGAAAAGGTCATCACAGTCAGCTGCAGGGACAGCTTGAGGCCAGCCTGGGCTGCTTGAGACCCTGTCTCGAGAGCAGACAAACTGAATAGTTGTAAGTCAGGGTGGCTGCCCTGTTGGCTAGTAGAACTGTAGAATAGTTCTGTCATTGCAAAGGCCTACCAAGAAGACAACGTACTCAGGTATGGTGGCGCACGAGCTGAAGCAGGAGAATTGTGAATTTGGGGTTAATCTGGGCTAAACAGGAAGGCCCTGTTTCAAAAACAAAAACCCCAAATTACCGCCCCCCCCCCCATGTACTCTTTAAGTTCCTGTCACACACTTTAAGAAAGCTTTGCTTCTTGGGTACCACCTTTGCCCAATTATTGTTAAATAGGCTGCAGCCCTGATTGAGATGCCTTTTCACCATCTAGAATCTCACTATGATCAGGGATCTTTATAGGATGTGTGCCAGCAGTATAGAGAACCGTATTACCAAGAACTTCCTAGTGAACACTTTAAAGAGGTTTGTGTGAACAGGGGCTCAGTATGTACACACCCCCCCATCCCAGAAAAGTGGTAGATTATATGCTTGCTTGTAACTTCCTAGTTATAACTGATAATTGACCGGTTGTGCTTACACATAAGCAATTAGAGGGAAACTATGGTATTATCATACTAAAAAACAAATTCCCGGGCTGGAGAGGTGGCTCAGAGGTTAAGAGCACTGTCTGCTCTCCCAGAAGTCCTGAGTTCAATTCCCAGCAACCACATGGTGGCTCACAACCATCTATAATGAGATCTGTGCAGGCATACATGCAGGCAGAACACTGTATATGTAATAAATAAATCTTTAAAACAAAAAACAAGTTCCCCAACTCTCCTCTTTGTTTGTTTTGTTTCTCTGTAGCCCTGGTAGTCCTGGACTTGATTTGTAGACCAGGTTGGCCTCGAACTCCCAGAGATCTGACTACCTCTGCCTCCTAAGTGCTGAGATTAAAGGCATGTGCCACCACGTCTGGCCCAAATCTCTTCTTATACTCGTGATTTGCAGTATGTTTTAGGTATATGCCCATGCCAATGACAATGCAAAATAGTCTCTAGCAGGCTTAAGACCATGAAGTTTATTTTAACTCTAAAATTTCAATTAATATACATCTTGGCTTAAATACATTTAAAGAAACATGACCGATCAGTAAAAGCCCGCTGGAAGAGATAGGTATTGAAGTATAATAGTTCTGTGCGTACTGGGGTGATAATATGAATTTGAAAAAACACAAAATTTCCATTTCCATAGTCTACCTAGTGCACAAACATGGAGGGGGGGCGGGGGACATATGTTATTAGGCATTGGGTCCCAGGCTGTGAGTACACCAGGCAAAGTATTCAGTCACTGAACTGACCCCATACCTGCTTTCTCCCATATTCATTTCAGATAATGATATTATAGTTCTGGATGTGTCCGTGGTTTTAGTATTAGCAATTACACATTCTGCAACTTAAAAATAGTCACAAGCTTTTAAAAATACAGAAGAAGCTGGACATGGGTAGTACATGCCTAGAACCCCAGCACTTGGGGAGGCTGAGGCAGGAAAATCAACATGAGTTTGAGGCCAGTTTTGACAGTCAGACCAAGACAACAGAGCAACTCTCTCCACTCCCCAGGAGTAAGTGATAGATGTACAAAAATAAAATGTTTTAAAGAGCTAACCTGGTTTATGAAGCAACTGTGCACCTTTAAATTTTTGTTGTAAAATAAGGCAGTGTTGGGTGGGAGTATGCATTCTAACATTGAAATACGGTTGTTTTGGCCTGGTGTCGTGGTGCACGCCTTACATCCCAGCGCGCTGGAGGCAGAGGCAGGTGAATCTCTGAGTTCGAGGCCAGCCTTGGTGTACAAAGTGAGTCCAGGACAGCCAGGGCTACACAGAGAAAAACCCTGTCTTGGACATCCCCTGCCCCTTAAAAAGGAATGGTTTATGTGAAAGAGATAAAATGTATTTCACACAACACCACAACAGGCTCTATACTTAGGCAAGTCTTCACTGAAGAAGACTTCTTTCAGAAAATAGAAACCGTTGTGGGTCTAGAGATTGAAGGCATGGCGGAAGTCTGGAAAGCATCCTTGTCTTCTTCCTCACAGCTCATGTTGAACCTAGCGGAACAGGCTTATGGTGTTTTCATGTTTACATTGCCTGCTGGGTTTCAAGATTGTCAAGATGGGTCTAAATCAGTTGTTTAATATTTTCTTTCCTGAGTTTAGATATTCAAACCGTGAATTGTTATGAATAATCCACTTATATCTTAGGGTTTAATTTTAAAATCTCCCGGGGGTTGTATTTCTTTCCACTTCTATTGTTATGCTGCTGCACGACTCATGTAGCATTCTAAGTAGCAGTCATAATGGGACGTTGATGTGTTTGTTCCTCTTCTTACAGGTCGCAGACATTTTATTCCAAACTGCCAAAAATGCTGGGATCAGCTTCGACAGCGTGTGTGGAGTTCCTTACACAGCTTTGCCACTAGCTACAGTTATCTGTTCCACCAATCACATTCCCATGCTGATTAGAAGGAAGGAAACAAAGGATTATGGTAAAATAAAAATAGCATAAGCCTGTGGTTAATCTGTAACCCGTTAAGGTTTGTTGTCTTTCAGGCCCTGACGTTTACCAGCGCTCTTGAGTGCTCTTGAGAGGCCTGTGGGCTTTTCAGTTGTTGGCTCTTGCTGCAGAAGACCCTCCTGTACAGTCTGGGTCTGAAAGGCTGTGTGTTGACTGGGGAGTGGGAACAGAGTGCTTGGTGAATCCTGACCTCGGTAGCCCTTCCTTCATCAGCAGAGTGTTCTGGGAGAACATGCTTCTGGGTGTATTTACATTTAGATGCATGCAGTCATGAGGAGCAAGATCACTCTTGTGAAACCACATAGACACCTTGGGAACAGTTTCTGGTGGGTGGGGTCCATGACACTAGAGTGTCAGCTGGGTTTGCTTTACAACCTGAAAATCACTCTAAAAATACCAGGGCCCAGTTGTTGCTTAATGATCCTGGAGAATTAATGAGAGTTTTGTTTATGTTGCTATGGTATGCTCTGTTTGTTTTTAAAAGAGATCTTTTAAGGTAAACTATGAGGTATTTTGGATTTGCTTCTAAAAATTGTGAGAGGACAGTGAGCTAGCTCAACAGGTGGAGGAGCCTGCAGCTGACTGATGACCAGAGTTTGTTTGGGAAGGAGAGCTTTTACTACTGCAGGTTGCCCTTTGACCTCTCACATGTGGCCACATACGTAACATCGTGAGGGAAGGAAGGGATAAGGATACAGATATTGCCATGAGTTACTGAGTGGTGAGTTTGTTCTTACAATATTTTGAGGCTAAAAGTAAATTATCTCCCCACAAGGAACATGGTTCTGTTTCCGTGTGTTTTCACAAATATTCGCAAAACTCTTTATTTAATAATATCAGTGTGCCTGCAAGTAGTCTGTCTGAATTTAGCCTAAGAAGATTTATTTACGATAGGGAAAGATGAAAGTTGATTTTTGGGCTGGAGAGATGGCTCAGAGGTTAGGAGCACTGACTGCTCTTCCAAAGGTCCTGAGTTCAATTTCCAGCACCCACATGGTGGCTCACAACCATCTGTAATGTGATCTTGTGACTTCTTCTGGCCTGTAGGTGTACATGCAGACAGAGCATGTTAAATAAATGTTGATTCCTACAGTAAAGCCCCTTTTAAAACCTAAAATGTCCACCTATTTTGTTTCAAAATAATAGAATAGTCAGTATATAAAATGTAAAATTGAGTCTCAAGAAATGAAGTCTAGAGCCTGGGCTACTTACATTTGGTAGATTATAATGGGGCCTAAAGGTAGAGAAGTCATGCTGTTATGGTGGTCATGGTTACGGCGTCCACGAAGTTGTGGAATGTTTCCCGTCTGATTCAGTTTCTGTGTGTGAGTGTTGCCTGCATTTCTGTATGTGTGCCATATGTGTGCCATATGTGTGCAGTGCTGCATTTCCATATGTGTGCCATGTGTGTGCAGTGCTGCATTTCCGTATGTGTGCCGTATGTGTGCAGTGCTGCATTTCCGTATGTGTGCCATATGTGTGCAGTGCTGCATTGCCGTATGTGTGCCGTATGTGTGCAGTGCTGCATTTCCGTATGTGTGCCATATGTGTGCAGTGCTGCATTGCCGTATGTGTGCCGTATGTGTGCAGTGCTGCATTGCCGTATGTGTGCCATGTGTGTGCAGTGCTGCATTGCCGTATGTGTGCAGTGCTGCATTTCCGTATGTGTGCCGTATGTGTGCAGTGCTGCATTGCCGTATGTGTGCCATGTGTGTGCAGTGCTGCATTTCCGTATGTGTGCCGTATGTGTGCAGTGCTGCATTGCCGTATGTGTGCCGTATGTGTGCAGTGCTGCATTTCTGTATGTGTGCCATGTGTGTGCCGTATGTGTGCAGTGCTGCATTTCTGTATGTGTGCCATGTGTGTGCCGTATGTGTGCAGTGCTGCATTTCTGTATGTGTGCCATGTGTGTGCCGTATGTGTGCAGTGCTGCATTGCCGTTTGTGTGCCGTGCTGGCAGAGGCTAGAAGAGGGCATTAAAGTCCCTGGACCCGTAGTTATATAGGTAGTTGTGAGTTACCATGCACACTGAGCCAGGTTCTCTGCAGGAGCTGCTCTTAACCACTGAGCCACCTCCCTAGCTCCTACTCTGTTTGAGGCAGGTTCTCACTGTAGGTCCCTGGTTGGCCTTCATGGCCTAGGCCCATTGTAAGGCTCTGGCAGCCCTCCTGTTTCAGCCTCCAAAGCACTAGAATAGCAGGCAGGTGCCACACCTGGCTTTACATTGCTTTTGTTGTTGTTGTTTGGGGTGTTTTGTTGTTTTTGTTCTTGTTGTTTTCTTTTTTGAGACATGGTTTCTCTGTGTCTGTGTAGCCCTGGCTATCCTGGACTCACTTTGTAGACCAGGCTGGTCTTGAACTCACAGAGATTCACCTGCCTCTGCATGAGTGATGAGTTGGTCATGGGTGATAAACTTGTAATCAACATTGATGGGAAAGGAATGATTTTATTGATGGGTCTGGCTTATTCTGTTTTTCATTACTGTTTACATGACATTGCTTTAAGAAACTGCATGTTTGTTCACACACACAAAAAAAATGAGTTTTTACTTACAATATGAAATAATTTGTTTTACTATAACTTCATATATAACTGACAATTTGGAGATACAGAACAAAACAGTTGTGACACATTGAATAATCAACAGGTGGCTTCAAAGTAAATGATCATAAATAAGATTTCAATAATCTTAAGTCTTGGTAAGTACATAGCAAGTGTAAACTCAAGATACATCTTGAGTTAACTGAAACATTGTATGTATTTTTTTCAACAGAAGCTTTTCTTTTCTAGGTACCAAACGTCTTGTAGAAGGGGAGATTAATCCGGGCCAAACCTGTCTGATCATTGAGGATGTTGTTACCAGCGGGGCCAGTGTTTTGGAAACTGTAGAAGTTCTTCAGAAGGAGGGCCTGAAGGTAACTGACGCCATAGTACTGTTAGACCGAGAGCAGGGAGGCAGGGCCACACTGCAGGCTCACGGCATCCGTCTCCACCCAGTGTGCACGTTGTCCAAAATGCTGGAGATCCTCGAGCAGCAGGAAAAGATCGATGCAGAGATGGTGGAGAGAGTGAAGAGGTTCATTCAGGAGAATGTTTTCCCAGCAGCTAATCATAATGGCCTTCCCCCTCCTGAGAAGAAAGCATGCAAAGAACTCAGCTTTGGTGCTCGAGCAGAGCTCCCTGGGATCCACCCACTGGCCTCAAGGCTTCTCAGGCTTATGCAAAAGAAGGAGAGCAACCTGTGTCTGTCTGCGGATGTTTCAGAGGCCAGGGAGCTGCTGCAGCTGGCAGACGCCTTGGGGCCCAGCATCTGCATGCTCAAAACGCATGTTGACATTGTAAATGATTTTACCCTGGATGTGATGGAGGAGCTGACAGCTCTGGCAAAGCGCCATGAGTTCTTAATATTTGAAGACAGGAAATTTGCAGATATAGGAAACACAGTAAAAAAGCAGTATGAAGGTAAGTGCATTCAGAAACCCAGCTGGCCAAGAGGGGAAAGTGTTGTATTGTTCCTTTCAGTGAAAGTCGGCAGTAAACAAGCTGGCAGGGCAGGCACCAAAGTGAAGCCTTTGCCGTGGTTTCTGTCCCTCTCTCGCTGTGTTCATTCTGCTCTTTGTTGACTTGGATCTCACGTAGGGAGTTGACATGTCACTCTCACCCCTGGGATTGAACTCCCTTCTGTAGCTGGCCTGGGGAGGACAGAGTTGAGCTCTGTTTAGCCATCTTGGACTGAAGCCCCTGTCAATTAATTCCCTTAAAGAAAACGAGTGAGCTGCCAGCAGAGGGGTGCAAGAGTTCTATGGAGGCAAAACAAAATGTGTTGGCCCTCCCCGACTGCAAACTGCCAACATAGGAAAGGTTAAAAAGAAGTATAAAGTGATATTTTTAGCAGAATAATGTGTTGATGTGCTTTTTAAATATCAGACAGTCAAATCAGCCTACAAGTGGCCTGAGAAATGCTTAATCTTACACCTGTTTTCTCATGCAGATCTCTGCTTTTAGAAACAAGTGGCCGCCAGGCATGGTGGCGCATGCCTTTAATCCCAGCACTCGGGAGGCAGAGGCAGAGGCAGGCGATTCAATGCAAGTTCGAGGCCAGCCTGGTCTACAAAGTGAGTCCAGGACAGCCAGTCACACAGAAATACCCTGTCTCCAAAAAACAAGTGGCCATAGTCTATACTGTGTATGTCCGGTGCTTTTCACTAGTGTAGAGCAGAGATGTAGCCACATGCTTTAAGTACATGCCTAACCCTAATCCCTTTCCTTCAGGTCAAACTGTGTGCTTCCTCATGGACCAATGCTGTCCTCCTACCAGGACTACATTGCTTACCTTAGTGGGGCTCACTAGCTGAAGTCTAGACTTCTGTAAACATCTGCATTTTACTGTCTGTTCAAAATGGATACTGTTGCCTATTAAGATTGGGACAGCCAGGCAGGCACTATGGCGCACGCCAATAATCCCAGCACTTGGGAGGCAGAGGCAGATGGATCTCTGTGAGTTTGAGGCCAGCCTGGTCTACAAAGTGAGTCCAGGACAGCCACAGCTACACAGAGAAACCCTGTCTCGAAAAACAACAACAAAGATTGGGACAGCCAAGAAACCTATAAAGTTGCTGAAAGATCTCTATAGGGTGAAAAATCTGTCATCTTTCAGGATGTCACAATGCTTGAGCTCTGAACATCCAGCTACATAGGAGCCCCTCTCAATGGCATCAGCTTTATTGGTGGTATCAGTCCTGATGAGCCAAGTACAGCAGTTTTGTGAGAATTTCTCCTCACTCACTGACCTTACCTAGCTACCAGATGTTTGACTCTGGGCAAAAGGTTATATAGATTTGTGTTTGAAAATAGGCAAATCTTTTCTTTTTAATTCTTCCTCAGGTGGCATCTTTAAAATCGCTTCCTGGGCAGATCTAGTAAATGCCCATGTGGTGCCAGGCTCAGGAGTTGTGAAAGGCTTGCAGGAAGTGGGCCAGCCTCTACACCGCGCATGCCTGCTCATTGCAGAAATGAGCTCTGCTGGCTCCTTGGCCACTGGAAACTACACCAAAGCAGCAGTAAGTGCTGGGGTGAGCGTGGAGGACGTTTGTTCTGTGTGTTCTAAGGCAAGAAAATACCTTCAGCTGACGCCTGTGGGAGCCATAGCCTCACCTCGTGCCCCCTCCTCAACTCAGCTATTCTCACAGTTTATTGACCCCAGTTGAACTCTCTGATCTTGCAGCAAGTAAAGGGTTTGAAATGCACCTCCAGCTCTTTCAGATATATTCCTATGCTTGACTTCTCATCTTGAGGCAAACCCAAGACAAAGGTTGAAGTTTAAGTTGCTCTTCACATTTTCCTATGGCAAATTTTATAGTTGGATAATCATCTATAAACTGTATTTATAGATACTTAAAGAACACAATAACACTTTTGTATGGTGTTTTGCCTGCATGTCTGTCTGTCCCACATGTGTTCCTGGTGCCCACAGCAGCCAGTAGAGGGCAATTGGATTCGCTGGAACTGAGGTTACAGATGGTTGTGAAACACCATGTGGGTGCTGGGAATTGAACTTGGGTCTTCTAGAAAAGCAAGCAGTGCTCTTAACTGCTGAGCCATCTATCTAACCCTCTGGTAAATTTAAAACCTCAACCTGAATGGGCCATAAATACTGGCTTCCCAGGTCTCAGAAGCAAACTGTCTGGGGGGTGAGGCCTGGCTCTGGAACCAGCTGTCCCTGGTGGTGGCAGCGGCTAGTGGCAAGGCTGACATGTGCCTC
Organism: Acomys minous; assembly: GCF_964271855.1. Taxonomy (NCBI): domain Eukaryota; kingdom Metazoa; phylum Chordata; class Mammalia; order Rodentia; family Muridae; genus Acomys; species Acomys minous. The sequence goes on from NC_140492.1 coordinate 57,755,404, forward strand.
TGAGGAAACAGTGTGGGAGGCAGGAGGCCAGTGGAGAGCAGGTGCTAAAGAGGGAAAGGGCTTGGAAGGGTGTTGACTAGCTCCTGAAGACGCAGCTATTTTATCTATATGATACACACCTCAAATCCTTCTTGGAAGGAGGTGAGTTATCAGGCATTGACAAGTAAGAACTGTGCAGTATCCTGTGTGTCAGAGTTCTCATCTTTTCTAGCATGTTTCCTTGGAGGAAGGGGCCATCTCAGGGCCTTGGTGATTTAGTGTAGGCAAGTGTGTGATCAGGATGGCCTGTTTGAGTTAGCAAATGTCTCTGTAATAGAGCATTTTACTTGGGCTGACTTTTCTGTGTCCTTGTAACACTGCCTGTCATGCCCCATTTAGGTTGGGATGGCTGAGGAGCACTGTGAATTTGTCATTGGCTTTATTTCTGGCTCCCGAGTAAGCATGAAACCAGAGTTTCTTCACTTGACCCCAGGAGTTCAACTAGAAACAGGAGGTAAGTGTGCTCACTAGCTGTGGCTCTTCCAAACTTGCTTCCTATCCATGTCAGTCAGAGTAACACACTGTATGTTGTGATGGTGGTGGTGTAGTCTAGAAGAGCAGTTCTCAACCTGTGGTTCACATACAGTTCATAACTAGCAAACTTACAGTTATGAAGTTGGCAATGAAATGATTTTAGGGTTGGGGTTCACCATTAAAGCATTAGGAAGGTTGAGAACCACCGATTTAGAACAATGAATGGGCCCTTGACCTGGTGATAGCATGGACTATAATTTTAGGATAAGATTCCAGCCCCTCTTCCCTGCCCGCCAACAGAAGTGCAGCTGTCCTGTAGGGACAGGTAAACAGGGCACTTTGAAGGAGGTAGCGATAGAGCAGTTATTGTGTCTACTGAGTTATTTCTAAGCACCTGTCCAGATCAGAAGGTCTTTGAAGGTGAGGACTCTTTGGAGAACTCCGGTTCCTCGGCTCTGTCTAGATGGCAGAAGTGAAGGAATGGATACCATGCCAGATGCATGTTACTCTTTGCCACATTGGAGAAAAGCACTGCCTTTCAGTCTCAGATTTTATACACTCTAAGTGATCTTTGAAGTCAACAACACTCCAATAACTTTTTAAACTCTACAGTTGAAAAGATTTGGGTTTGGGCTCAGAGGTTAAGAGCACTGGCTGTTCTTCCAACGGTCCTGAGTTCAATTCCCAGCAACCACATGGTGGCTCATAATCATCTATAATGTGATTTAATGTCTTCTTCTGGCATTCAGGTGTACAAGCAGGCAGAACACTGTATATACATAATAAATCTTAAAAAAGCAACGATTAAGGTTCAGAGCCTTTACATGTGTTTGTTTTAGACAGGATCTCTCTATTTTGTCCTGGAACTGTAAGTACACCAGACTGGCCATGATCTCAGAGATCCTCCTACCTCTGCCTCCCTAGTGCTGGGATTAAAGGTGTGCACCACACCACCCGGCTTTTTTCCTTGTGTAGCAGCATAGGCTGGCCTCAAACTCATGAGTGTATATGCCACCATTCCCAGTTGACTAAAGTGGGGTCTTACATGAGCTAGGCAGGTTTTCTAATACTGAGCCCCAACACTAAATTACTAATTTTTATTTTAAATTAAATGCATAAATTTACTTGAGGCAACAGCTGATGTATCACTTATTTAAAATAAGAAACATCCTTGGAGGGGAATAGTAAGCTTAATCTCATTTTCTTAATCTGTAACATGTAGAGGTTTGTACTGACCTTAAAATAGTGGGAGGCATGGGGATGGCCTGAATGTTGTCTAGCATAGTGCCTCGGCACGAAGCAAGCTGCATCTGACTGCTGTGTAACGCCCTGTAATTCTTTCACTAGGTAGCACATTAGGGCCTGGGCTTTACAAATTGAAAGCATCAAAACCCACTTAACATAATGTTTGTAGGACAACAGAGATTAATAAAAAGCAGTCATTTATCTAGGGATGGTGGCACTAGGGAGGCAGGCAGATTTCTGAATTCAAGGCCAGCTTTACATTGTCTCCAAAACCAAAGGGCTAGGGTCTGAGGACGTGATGGGAATGTAGCAGAAAGTAAGTACATGCTCTGGACTCCCCCAGGACCTCTGGCTGATGCAGAGTCCTGCACCTTCTGTGTTGCCCACAGCTTCCTGGGTTTGCATGATGTTAAACAGCTTTTGTTCCTCTACAGGAGATCACCTTGGCCAACAGTACAATAGTCCCCAAGAAGTGGTTGGCAAGCGGGGTTCTGATGTCATCATTGTAGGCCGGGGAATCCTGGCAGCAGCTAACCGCCTGGAAGCAGCTGAGATGTACAGAAAGGCAGCTTGGGAAGCTTACTTGAGTAGGCTGTCTGTTTAATGAGAAGTCACCGGCTTCAAAGCTACAGCGCACAGTGCTCAGGGTCTTGCACAAGGCCAGTGAGACGGACTCTACAGCCATCGTGTCATGGTCTTCAACTGCTAGGAATCACTGCTTTGTATTAAATAAGGCTTGCTCTCATTAGTGTTTGTGTGGCAGCTGCTCACAGCTAGTGTTGCCATGAGCGTGGTCCTTAAGTGGAGCGTGAGCTCTGGTTCTCAGCAACCAGTGTACAAAGTCAGTCCCAGCTTCCGTTCGCCTTACCTGGACGGCAGGCTGCTGCATCTGAGAACGTGCTGCTACCAGTTTCCCACTGTCATTAACGTGTTTGCTAATGGGCTGGAGGCTCATAATGAGTGGCTCAGTGGTTATGAGCACTGTCGCACTAACGGAGGACCAGCCCTCACATGGTGGCTCACAGCCATCTGTAACTCCAATTCCACGGTATCCAATTTCCTCTTCTAGCTGCCTGGGGCTACATGCATACACATATTAAATATATATATACATACATGCATAACTATTTTTAAGTAGTCTTTGTCAGTGCTAAAAGAGAGAATGTTGGTGTAGAAGTGTTTGCTCACAGATGAGAAATGGGCGGCTCCAGCAGCATGATCAGAACTTAGCTGTACCCTTTGGGTCACATGTTTACCAAGCAGAACACTCTCTCCTGGTTTCTACTCTGTACATATCACCTGCAGAGCCTCAAGTTCTTACTCCTTTAACATTCAGATACCTGTATGTAAATAGTTCAGGTGAGTGTCAGATGGTCTAAGTGAGTCTATATAACCATGTTAACTACTGGGCACAGTGGCACATGCCTTTAATCCCAACACTCTGAGTTTGAGGCCAGCCTGGTCTACAAAGTGAGTCCAATACGGCCAAGGCTACACAGAGAAACCCTATCTCAAAACAACCATGTAGCCGGGCTTGGTGGCGCACGCCTTTAATCCTAGCTCCTGGGAGGCAGAGACAGGCGGATCGCTGTGAGTTCGAGGCCAGCCTGGTCTACAAAGCAAGTCCAGGACAGCCAAGACTACACAGAGAGACCTGGTCTCAAAAAACCCACCAAAAAAAAAAAAACAAAAAAACTATGTAGCCTGCTAACTTTCTTAGAACTGAGTCAACACAGCACGCAGGCTACACGTCTGTATCAAGATTAGCAGCCGCACCTTACTCTGCATAACCTTGCATCCTATAGTAAAGTGGAAGCAAAGCCGTTAAAGCCAGTGCTGGAAGGACTTCTAAGTGTGGCATGATCCCATCAAGTAACGGCTTAAGCAAGGCGACTAAGCCATGAGTCTCAGGGTAGATTTAAACTCATATCTAGGAAAAGCTGTCAGACTCTAAGAAAACTTACCTTCTAGGCTTTAGCTTTGTCTTAGTCTCCAAAAGCTGTGTGGTTCCAGGAATCCAGAGCGTCCCCTTCAGTTGGAAGATGCAGACTTAAATTGAAGCCCCAAAGTTTCAAGTTCTCACACAGGATTCTAAAGCAATCTTTCAGTTCATTTCTAGAAACCCAGGTTTTCAGGGAAGAGGTCAGAAGGGAAACTATGCATTAGTACAGTGTGTTAGCCCTGTACTATTCAGATCAGCATTTGGGGAAACAGGGAAATTAAGGTCCTCTTGAGGACAGACTTCCTGTATCCTACCCATTACAATTTACACTACTAGCTGGACATGGTGACGCACACCTGTAATCTTAGCACTCAGGAGGCAGAGGCGGGCAGATCTCTTTCGAGGCCAACCTGGTCTACAATGCAAGTCCAGGACAGCCAAGGCTACACAGAGAAACCCTGCCTCAAAAAAATCAAAAAATTAAAAATAAATAAAATTTACAGTACCTTTTGCCAAGTCAATCCATTTTAATGTTAAAATGCTGTCAGCTTTTCCAGATGAATGGGGCATGGCAGTGTTATTCTAACACCCTGTTTAATAGTTAACATAGTTCACCCAAGAAAATGGCTTTGTCCTCAGCAATAGAATGTGACCTGAGGGGTATAAGCTGTACAAGATGCTTTTGGTCACAGCAATAGAAACCTAAGAATTGGGTAATGAGAATAGATCACTGTAAATTTTGGTTGTCTTCTCAGGATTCGGGGCTTGATACACATGAGCAGTAACTTGTTTTGCCAAGTTGTTTTTTGTTGTTTAGTTTTTGGAACAGGGTTTCTCTGTTATCTTGGCTGTCTTGGGCTAAACTTGTAGACTAGACTGGCCTTGAATTTATAGCTATCCACCTGCAATCTGCACCTGCCTCCTAAGTGCTGAGATTAAAGGCACACGCCACCACGCCCAGCTTCATTTTGGCAAGTTTCTTCTTTAGAGAAAGCATCTTGTCATGTTAGCCAGCCCGGTATTGAATTCACTTGCTTGCCTCAGCCTCAAATGCGAAGTGTACGCCAAACAGCCTCATTTCAGCAGTTTCTGACTAGCTGCCATACTGGTATTTGATGTAACCCATTTCACTTTGCTCCACGAAGTCTAATGTGGTGTAGAACTTCTAATAATGGCAATTTTAAACACAAGGAAAACACAGGCCTTCCATGGTAGCACATGCCTCACATTGAATTATCTGTTGCTGTAGCCCTGACTGGAACTAGGCATGTAGACCAAGCTGGCTTGGAACTCTTAGCCACCTGAGTCCTGGGATTAAAGGCCTATGCTACCACATTAGGCAGAATTATTTTCAAATACTGGTTTTGTCTCTCCAATTCAGGGACACATAAATTGTGCTAATACACTACTATAAAGGGCTCCTATAGGGACTGGAGTGATGGTTCTGTGGTTTAAAGCATTATGCTGAGGACCCAGGTTCAGTTCCTAGCACACACTCAGCAGCTCAGCATGTCTAACTTCAGACCCAGAGGGATCCAAGGCCCTCTTCTCCCTCCAAGGGCACTGCAGACGCATGGTGCATAGACACAGAGCAAAACGTCCACGCCCAAATCATTTGTTTTGTTTTTCGAGACAGGGTCTCTCTGTGTTAGCCTTGGCTGTCCCAGACTCGCTTTGTAGACCAGGCTGGCCTTAAACTCACAGCAATCCACCTGCCTCTGCCTCCTGAGTGCTGGGATTAAAGGCGTGTGCTACCACGCCCGGCTTCCAAATCTTTTAAAAATGGAAAAAAGATCTTAAAAGCTGCAGTAGCCAATCTGATTTGGACCAACCTTACAGATTTGTCCAGACATCTCATAAAGCAACTACCAAAGAAGTCAAACAGCTGCAGGAAAAATCTCAGAATTCAAGCTGTTAGTGCAACTGCTAAGTGCATGTGTATGGGAACCAGCATCAGCCAGCAGCCACTGTGCATCAGGGGACCTAGACACACACACGTGGCACTGTAATAGAAGGATTTCTGGAGCTCATTGGCTAGTTACTGTAGCTGGGAATGAAGGCGTGTGCCACCACTGCCTGTCTTCATCAGGAGATTTTACCAAACATGAAACTTAGAAAGCAAATGGCAACAACCACGGTGAATGCAACTCACCATTCATCAATTGGTAAGTTTAAAAAGCACAGGTGAGGGCAGCCCTCACTTTCTTTGTAGAACGTAGCTCAGGTGCTTTGTACTTTCATGTTGTGCAGTGTGTTATCTGTTTCACCTGTGACACCGTCAGGGACCGGGAACCACACCCACCTTGACTCTTTTGCATCTCTGCCCCAATCAATGTGAAACAGCACACCAGTCAAAAGCCTGCTGCTGGTTGCAGCCCATCATGGTGTTTTCTGATTGGTCAGAGCATTTCAGACTTTCCCTGAAAGCTGGGATCAGCTGTTTCTTTTTCCAGAATAATCTGATATACAGCCTTTTCCAATCATCAAAATTGGAAAATTTTACCCTAGACAGAACTTTTTAACTACCTTCTATGATAGTAAAGTCAGATGACTAAGGAACACATTTCAGTATTTTTACCTCAAAATGGTCCATAAATTCCAGGAAAGTGGGGTTCTCTAAGCCACAAACTCCTTTACAGACTCCTATGCTTTTAGGTTCTATTCGTTATCAACAGTTTATGCTTAAATTTTTAAAAGCAGGCCAGGCCAGGCCAGGTGTGGTGACACATGCCTCTAATCCCAGCACTGGAGAGGCAGAGGTAGGGGGATAGCTTTAAGTCGAGGCCAGCATGGTCTACAAAGTGAGTCCAGGACAGTCAAGGCTACACAGAGAAACTCTTTCGAAAAACCAACAAGAAAGAAAGCTCAGTAGCTCTTTACTGCCCTCAGGGCTCTTAACTACAAGACAGAATGCAGGCCAGAGGCTCACTATCACCTACTGACTGAGTAGACAAGGAAAGCTCTTCCCTTTTAGGCTAAGATACCTCACCATCTTTTTTTCTTTTCTTTTCCTTTTTTTTTTTTTTTTTTTTTTTTTGTTGTTGTTGTTGTTTTGAGACAGGGTTTCTCTGTGTAGTCCTGGCTGTCCTGGACTTACTTTGTAGACCAGGCTGGACTCGAACTCACAGTGATCTGCCTGCCTCTGCCTCCCGAGTGCTGGGATTAAAGGCATGCACCACCACCACCCGGCGCTGAGTGCTCAACTTTTAAAAACAACTTTTTTAGCAACCTGTGTACTAACTACAAGATGCATCTCACTTTCTGCAAGGGTTTTGAAACCTTATTTTTACCCCATGTTCTTGTTAGGGCCACTTTCTACAAAGTCTTTGACCCCATGTTCCCACTAGGGCTCACCCACTTCTAAATGCAGGAAACAGAAGGGTGAGTTCTGGGGACTCCTCTGTGTTGCGTTGTTTGAGCCAGGGCTTCTCTGTGGAGCCGTGGCTGCCCTGGAACTCAGTCTGTAGACCAGGGCTGGCCTCAAACACACACAGATCCTCCTGCCTCTGCCTCCTCGAATGCTGGGATTAGAGGCATGTGCCACCAGGCCCCCAGTGTGGGGTTCATAAGAACTTATAGTTAAGTATAAACAGATTAAATTCTTAATGCTTAAATTCTAAACTAGGTATGACCCCAGGCTGTATGCTCTCACAGCATAACCCAGTCTCAGAGTCCTGTAAGTGCAATCCCAGAGTCCTTTGACTCAGGCCCTCCATCTAAAACCTGACCAGCGCACCGAGCCCAGTGCAGTTTTGTCTGACAGGGAGGCTTCTACAGGACCCAGGCCTCTTCCTACTGAAGCCAAGTGACACCTGAGATCTCCCCATTTGAGAACCTAGGTCTTTTTCTGTCAGGACTTCCACAGCCCTGACCAAAACATTTACTGAAATTTGCTTCATATCCAGATCCACAGATCTTTGGAAGCCAAGAGATCACCCCAGGCTTCCCAGCTGCAGCAAGAAGCCAGCACAGTCACACCTGACAGCCACCGGAGCACGTATTTACTTAAGTATACACAGTGTTCTGCCTGTATGTACACCTGCCGACCAGTAGAGGGCACCAAATCTCATAGATGGTTGTGAGCCACCAAGTGGTTACTGGGAATTGAACTCAGGACCTTTGAAAGAGCAGCCAGTTCTCTTAACAGTCTGAGCCATCTCTCCAGCACCCCCAGAAGCATGTTCTTACAAGTGCAACCAATAACACTCTGACCCACTCAGTAGTGAGGCACAGGAAGAACTGGTGGGCTACATCATGGCCTGTTTACAGCTTAGTTCGCTGCTTCGGGAGGACCCAGTTACTGCGATTTACCCACATTGCTTTAGTCTGTTGGGCCCAGTACAGGTCCAGAGCCAAATCATAGCCCCCACCTTCAGCCCCCATCCCCCCACCCCCACCCCTATAAGGCACAGGCTGCAAAGAGAAATGTGCTCAGCAAAAGCCGATGTTCATGTTACTGGGCTTCTGCTGTGGCGGAAGTGGGAGTTCTGCCTCCTCACTCTGATCCACTCTGATTCTGGTTCCCCTGCTGAGGTTCTGGAGGACCAGTGGCTCCTCCCTGGTCTCAAATTCACACACACACACACACACACACACACACCTGCTTCTTTGGCCTATTCAGTAGCTAGAAGGTAGAGTGAAGGCCCACATGACTCCACATTCAAAGTGGCACCTAAGCAGACCAGGATGCCAGCTGTGTGTCAAGCTTTCACTGTCCTGATGCCACCAATATTTGCCCAGTCCCCCTCTTATCTGGAATTTGGCTTCTGGCAACATAGATGGAGGGTCACTTGCCATTTCCACGTGTACACATAGAGGAAAGCCTGGCATTTCGATCAGACATACTTGCAGGCAAAAACACCCACCCATAACACATAAAAGTTAAACAGCAACAAACCCCCCTCACAGGGTCTGACTGCCACTGTAGCGCAGCCAGAACCTCTGGCAGGTAATGAGAGAAAATCAGGGCGGAGAGCCCCTCACCTCACCTCACCAAAATGTCTCCTGTGTCCTGCACCCTGGATTCTGCTCCGGCAATATGGGGTGAGGCCCAGGCAACTGAATTTCGAAAGGGTGCTTCATGGGATCTGGTCACTTCTTAAAGATGGGCCTAAGCTAGAGGCTGCTTCTCTAAGCAAGAGTTAAACGGCGTAGGGTCATGGAAACAATACAAATGGCTGATCAGACAAAACTACTAATCTTAGTGGGGAAACAGGAGCAATGGCAACCGAGTGCCTACAGCGTAGGACGGACCCAGGATTCTGACATAGACTCGGGGCTCATGGATACAGCACAGAAGCCTGTAAGGTGTGCAGTGTGGAGGAATCTAGAAAACCTAAGTATCCCCCCACCCCGACTCCACTCCACCCCCTCCCCTCCGTCAGCTCTCGCAGCCAGCCCTGACCCATCTTTTACCCTTACTTAACCAGGCTGGTGTGAGTCCGCCCTGTCCTGCAGGGAAAACTCCAGGCAGTAGCCGTGTTGAAGATGATGGCCCTCAGACACCTACAGCTCCCGCTTCTACTGGTTAAAATGGCCGCCAAGAAGACCTAGCCTGTTTGACTGTAGGCTCTGCTGGAGCTCCAAGAGACACGAGAGGCACAGGTGTAGGGCTAGTCCTCTCAAGCTGGGTGGGGCAGGGGCTGATAGAAGGAAAGTGCTTGAGACTGTGGAGGACTGAGGAGGTGGGCCCTCTCACGACCACCTGTGTCTCCCTAGCTCAGCAGGTGCAGAACTTTCAGAGGCAGCTGGCTAGCATCCTGGAGCGCACACCCCTGACTCCTAAGTGGTCAATGGACTTGCTTCTACGTGAGTGTCAGAGGGAGGTCACCAGTTACTGAACTAACGTCTCCATTTTGTCCTCTGGCACTCTTACCTCTTTCACTTTTTTCCTTTTCTTTCTTTTTATTTATTTTGTCTTGTTTTGTTGGTTTTTGGAGACAGGGTTTGTCTGTGTAGCCTGGCTGTCCTGGGCTTGCTTTGTAGACCATGCTGGCCTTGAACTCACAGCGATCCGCCTGCCTCTGCCTCCAGAGTGCTGGGATTAAAGGTGTGCGTCACCACGCCTGGCTCTTTGTTTTTGTTTTTGTTTTGAAACAGGGTTTCTCTGTGTAGCCCTGGTTGTCCTGGAACTTACAGAGATCCTCATGCCTCTGCCTCCCCAAGTGCTGGGATTAAAGATGTGTATCACCATTGCTTGGCTGACTTTCCTCCTTCTCCTCTTCTTTTTTTCCTTTTTTTTTTTTTTCCTTTTTTCTTCTTGAGTCATTCTCTTCTGTATTTACCTTGGGTTCCAAGGAAGACAGGACTGTTTCCTATAGTAGCCATCTTTATGACAAAGGACCAAAACTAATTACATGCAGTGAGCCTAGCAGGACATATCACAGTGAGATCAGTCAACTAAACAAGGCAATCGCCTGGGAAGGATCGCTGCCACACCCCGAAAAAGATGGGAGAGATCATCTTATGGAAACAAGACTGCCCCCCTCAGCGTGATAAAAACGTCTCCAGCACCCCTACAAACCAGAACAGACATAGTGATCAGTCAGACCCCTGGCCTAACCAAGACCACCTGCTCTTTCGGCTGTGCATACCCCAACCATGAGGCTTCCCCCTCATAGGAAACCATCAAAGTGCCTGTCAGCTTTGATGCTTTGAAGACAGATTTAGGGGTCACTGAACCCCTCTAAATAAAACTCCTTCCTCTGAGAAGGCATTGTGTCTTACACCTATAAACCCAGCAGGGATGGGGATCAGGGAACCTGGGCTCCATAGCCCAACTTTGCCCTGTCCCAAAACAGGCATGGCAGCGCACACCTGTAACACGGCTTAGTCAGGAGGATTTGCTGCAGATCTGAGGCCAGCTAAAGCAACACAGCAAGACCCTGTCTCAAACAGAAAAGTTCCTTTCTCTGTCCTTCCATGCCCATCCATTTGATGGGCATATCGGAAGTGGTGGCCATGCCTAGTCCATAGAGACCCCTGGAGTGAGGGGGTTTGCCTTAAAACTCTTCTAAAAGGCCCGCTGTTCTCTCAAGGTGTGCAGAATCAAGGCAGCACAGGAAGAGGTATTCTAAAGGAAGTCCAGTGCTCGGAAGAAAGCAAGGCAACACACCTGTGACCATGTCAGTGTCCTGGCAGGGAAGTGCCCACTGAGGGTTTCTCTGCCCTGCACACAACAAGGAGAGTAGTTGGAAATGCACAGGACACAACTGCTCTCTGCAGAAGGGAACCATTGGAGGGTCTGCCAGGTCTTTGTCCCTACAGACCAGGACAACAAGACTGTTTTGTCTTCGGGAGCTAAAATTCAACATTTTTAAAATTTGATGCAAAAACTTTTAAAGGCAATAATGGCTCGGTACTACTAGTGAGACTTGTGTTTGTGAACTGTCGAGGGATATGGGATACAGTGGAGAAGTATGTCAATACACAACGACAAAGGTTCAAAGGGCAGGGGCGCGGCTCAACAACGAATGTCTGTTTGCATGCCCCTCCCCAATCCAACAGCCACACTGTGACAACCACACCCGAGTCCCATGCAGGAGTATGAACAAAGGCACCATCTCTACACACGTCCTCGAGAAATAGTGGAGCTCTCCCAAACCTAGATAAAAATGCTGCTCACAGCCGGGTGTAGGGGCGCATCCCTTTAATCCCAGCACTCTGGAGGCAGAAGCAGGGGGATCACTGTGAGTTCGAGGCCAGCTTTGTCTACAGAGTGAGTTCTAGGACAGCCAAGGCTATGCAGAGAAACCCTGTCTTGAAAAACCTAAAAAAAAAAAAAAAGCTGCTCACAAAGTCAAAAGGAATTAGGCTAAAAGTAGACAGTTACCAGCCACCACTTCAGGACAGGAGGACAGGTAGTGACAGCCAAAGGCCCCGAGAAGGTAGAACTTCTGCTAACCAAGAACCCAAAAGCCAGACCTATGGCAGTCAGCAGTAGCTGCCTGTGATGGCTGCTCTTGGTTGTCAACTCCATCACATCTGGAATGACGCTAAGGCCCCAAGCAGCTGGTTACAGCTATGAGGGATCTTTAGTTAGATAACTGGGTCACCTTTGTCCAGATCATCTGAGGTCATAAGACCCACACTTAATCTGGACCACACCTTCTCGTGGCCACCTGGGCAAGGACAGAGAAGAGGTGCACGTTCTTTGTCTGCTTGCTCTTATCCTCGATGGCAGATTTACTCCTTCACTGGTATAAGAGCCGACTTCTTTGGGGTCCCAACATAGACGGGAGGGACCTGCCGAGACATCCAGCCGTGTGGACTAAACGACAACGGGATGCTTGCTGGACTTTGTCGGGAGACAGTCAACCTAATAAATCCCTTCTCTCTCTATAGATTTAGTCTATTGGTTCTGCTCCTCCTGGCAACCCTAGCACACCACCTGATTATAAAGTCCTTGGAGTCTTGTCAAGAATGCCTCTGGTACCATCCAGGGTTCCTTTCCTGCCCACACTTACAACGAGCCACACCGAGCACATGTCTCAAAAGGTGGCAACTAACCAGGTGGTCATGACACACACAGTTAATCCCAGCACTTGGGAGGCAGAGGCAGGCAGATCTCTGGGTTTGAGGCCAGCCTGGTCTACAGAGTGAGTTCCAGGACAGCCAAGGCTACCCAGAGAAGCCTTGTCTAAAAAACAAAAAACAAACAAACAAACAAAAAGTAGAAGCTTACATATGCTGGGGCTGAGCAGTTGAGCCCAAGAGAGTTAGACTCTATCACAGTGACGGCTCTGCCCAGAATCCTGGAGAAAACAAAACTAGAAGGCCCTTCCTGATCAGCCCAGCTGGTCAGCCTTCCCATTCCACAGATGACAAAAGTGAAGCGAGAGCCGCCTAGCCCCACGAGCGACAGAAGAGCTAAACCACTCACCTCACTACTGGGAACGAAACAGAGAGGAAGGGGCTAGGGTCCCACCACGCCCTTCTAGGGCGTGCCCGAAGCGACCGGAAGACCTCCCAGCAGTGCCAAGGGAGAAAAAAAGATCCAAAGTAAGCAAAAGCCAAGAGTGTTTACCCCTGAGTGGTATAACTGCTAACACTTTTTGTTGTAAGCTGCTTAACCAGCTTAAAACTCTACAGCCCCTCCGTAGAGACCCTACTTTAGTTCCTAGCATGACTGTAGCTCTCTGTTAACACCAGCTCTTAGCATATGAGAAGCCATTTTGATTCCAAGTCTCCATTTCGATTATTAGGTGGAATTAAGTTCAAGTTCTCAGGCCCTACGTGCCTGAAACCAGGAAGGTTCAGTGTTTGCTCCTTAGAATAAACCAATAGTAGTGTAACACGGTCTTAAGGTAGAGCTGTTCCCAGTTTTCTGAGAAAGTGCCAGATTGATTTCCAAAGTGGTTGTACAAGTTTTAACTCCCATTGCACAGCAATGGAGAAGTGAGTGTTCCCCTTTCTCCACATCCTCACTAGCATGTGCTGTCACTTGAGTTTTTGATCTTAGCCATTCCGACAGATGTAAGGTGTAATCTCAGAGTTGGTTTGGTTTGCATTTCCCTGATGACTAAGGATGTTGAGCATTTAAGTGTTTCTCAGCCATTTGATATTCTTCTGTTGAGAAGTCTATTTAGCTCTGTACCCCATTTTTAAACTGAGTTATTTGGTTTGGTGGCATTTAATTTCTTGAGTTCTTTATGTATTTTGGGTATTAGTCCTTTGTTGGATATAGGGTTGGTGAAGATCTTTTCCAAGTCTGTAGGCTATTGTTGTGTTCTGTTGACTGTTTCCTTTGCCTTACAGAAGCTTTTTAGTTTCTAGAGGCCCCATTTATTAACTGTTGATCTCAGAGCCTGAGCTGTTGGTTCAGGAAGTTGTCTCCTGTGCCAATGAGTTCTAGGCTCTTCCTCCACTTTCTCTTCTAACACATTTAGTGTATCTAGTTTTATGTTGGGTATCCACTAGGACTTTAGTTTTGTGCAGAATGATAAATGGATCTATTTGCATTTTTCTTCATATAGACATCCAGTTAGACCAGCACCATTTGTTGGAGATGCTATCTTTTTTCCATTGTCTGGCACCAAAGACAATGCATGCAGTAAGTCTAGACCCCGCCCCCCCACCCCCGTTCAGATCTAGCCAATGGACAACTCATTCTCCACAGTTGTGGGGAGAGCTGGGACTGCCTCTGACAGGAACTCTGGTGCCCCCCCCCATATGATCACTTCCCCTTGGTGGAGAGGGCACACAGAAGAAGAGGAAGTGGGCTATCCGGATGAGACCTGATATGCTATGGCTGTGTGGTGGAAGAGGAGGTCCCCTTCTGTCAGAGGTCTAGGGGAGGGGACAGGGCAAAAGAGGAAGGGAAGGTGGGAACGGGAAGTTGCAAGTGAGGGTATAACAATCAGTATATAAGTCTGAATAAATTATAATAAATTTTAAAAAGAGTAAAACAACAGATGATAAATACATGTTCTACTTGGGTTAAAGATAAATGTTGTTCTATCAGAGTTAAGACCACAACATCTGTTATGTTCCTTACTTTCAGAGAGCTGGAAAGCCCCCAAGAGCTCTCCTATCCTACATCCCAGCCAATCGGCTTAAAAACGCTTTGTCTAGCCACCTGGACATTGCGCTCAGAACAAAATTGATTCTTCTTGTGCTTAGCTAATCAAAACGATGTAATGCTGCCCTCCCCCTTGCTTCCCACCTGGTTACCTGGTATTTACCTGGTTATGTTTTACTTATAAAAAGCCTGCCTTAGGGGTTGGAAAGATAGCTCAGCGGTTAAGGACACTCACTGGCTGGTCTTTCAGAGGACCCGGGTTCAAATCCCAGCAACCACATGGCAGCTCACAACTGCCTGTAATTCTAAAGGTCTGACACTCTCACAGAGATAGATATACATGCAGACAAAACACCAATGCACATAAAATAAAGGTAAATAAATGAAAACAAAAAAGCCTGCCTTAGAAGCAGACCAATGTTGCGACCATGGCCTGACTGGTTAGTTCTCTTTCTTTTTTTCCCCTCTGAGACAGTTGTTTCTCTGTACAGCCTTGGCTGTCCTGGACTCACTTTTTAGACCAGGCTGGCCTGGAACTCTCAATGATCCGCTTGCCTCTGTCTGTCTGAACTTAAAGGCATGTGCCACCATGCCCGGTGACTGGTCAGTTCTTGCTACCAATGTCACAGTCTGAATTTATAGGCTATGGCCCTGACCAGTCAGTTCTTGTCCAGCATTCAAATAAACTTCCATCAATCTGAGTCTGGTGTTCAAGTGGTCAGTACACAGCTATTCCTGAATCCTATTTTATCCAATTAGAATTTTTTAATTAGAAAAAAAAAAAGGCCATTCAAGACAATCAATGAAATAATAATAAAAAAATGAGTCAGTAAAGTGCTCACCTTTATCGTCTAATTATTAAATGAAAAATCTGATCCTGGAATGGTAGAAAACACTTGTAACCCCAGCACTCAAGAGGAGGGGAAAAGAGGATTGCTGTGAGTTCAAGACCAGCCTGGGCTACATAGTTTTAAGGAAAATCTGAGCTACAGAGTGAGGTCCTGCATCCTACCTCAAAAAATCAAACCAATGGGGCTGGAGAGATGGCTCAGAGGTTAAGAGCACTGGCTGTTCTTCCAGGGGTCCTGAGTTTAATTCCCAGCACCCACATGGTGGCTCACAACCATCTATAATGAGATCTGGTGCCCTCTTCTGCCATGCAGGTATACATGCAGGCAGAACACTGTGTACATAATAAACGTATCTTAAAACAAAATGAAAACCAGGTTACACAGAGAAACCCTGCCTCAAAAAAACAAAAAACAAACCAATATAGTCAACGAGATGGCTCAGTGAATAACCACTTGTCTCATAAGCCTGGAGACTTGAGTCAAAAGATGGAAAGACACAACTCCACAAAAGTGTCTTTGCTGTGGCACACCTATCCCTGCCACCAATCATGTGATGTGTGTAACTGGGGCTGAGTTTTATAAAATGAAGCATCTTGGGTAGATGCTTCATTTTATAAATTTCCCACTTTTGGCTCACTGTGCAACCGTAAGGAATGAGGAAATTATGCTTGGCCTTGGGTCAGAATCTTGGACCTCAACCTCCCAGCTATGTCAAGAACTTCCAGCAGGGGGCAGTAGGACACCATTAGGCGCTCTTCCTCGGCTGCCATTGTGAAAACACAGTTAACCTAGGCATCAGGTGGACCTTGGGGTTAGCCTGGGGCTCAAGAGCGTCATCTGCACATAGCACGGCTGACAGAAAACAGGATTTGAGTGAGCCAATGCATAGTCTCCTGGAGATCCCAACGTAAACGGAAGAGAAGTTTTTTCAAAGAGCATCTCCTTCCCGCCCCCCCCCCCAAGTTTAGGAAGTCTCAAAGCCACTATCTTCTTGTCTTATATGTTTGTAAAGGAACTTGTGGCCCCTTCTCCAAGTTCCGCAAGAGGAAGGGCACTCGGAATCAGTTCTCTTTGCCCCCACATAATCAGCATTCACCCTAGAGTGAGCCAGTCACAAATGAGGAATTTGGTTCAAAACTCACCCTAGGCGTGAAGCACTGCACTGACGAAAACCATCAGCGAGGGGCTGGGATGGCAACAGTTAAAGTTGCTGACTGCTCTTGCACAGGACCCAGGTTCAGTGCCCTGAACACATATGATGGCTCACAACGGATTTAATTGCAGGGGATCTGATCCAGTATCCTTTTCCGGCCTCTGTGGGCACCAGAGATGTATGCAGTGCACAGACATACATGCAAGCTAAACACTCAATCATACACAATTTTTAAAAAGCTTTTTGTGTGTGTATGTGTGTGTGTGTGGGGGGGTTCAAGACAGGGTTTCTCTGTGTAGCCTTAGCTGTCCTGGACTCTTTGTAGACCAGGCTGGCTTCGAACTCACAGAGATCTGCCTGCCTCTGCCTCCCGAGTGCTGGGATTAAAGGTGCGCACCACCACGTCTGGCTAAAAAGCAGCTCAGCTAGCCTGACCCTCAGCGAGCCGCTTGCCCTTCCAGAGAGTCCTTGCTCTTCTGTCCTCAAGGCCATGAGTCTGGGGACTACTGGTAACTATTTCTCTCTAAAGGGGATCTGAGGGGAGCGATGGTTCTGCAAGAAAAAGAAGCTGAGAGGAGCTCAGGCTTTGGGCCTGGGT
The DNA here is from genome assembly GCF_964271855.1 of Acomys minous. Taxonomy (NCBI): domain Eukaryota; kingdom Metazoa; phylum Chordata; class Mammalia; order Rodentia; family Muridae; genus Acomys; species Acomys minous. Next base: position 57,772,225 of record NC_140492.1, read on the forward strand.
GGGGCCTGAGGGCTTAATGATGAGGGAAGGTGTTGGTCAGGGTCTATTATTTACAAGGTGTAAGAAACATTTTGTGTGGCAGCCACTCCACCTCCACGCTCTACTTTTAGTTTTAGCATTGGAAACTCGTGCAGTTTGTAGTTTCTAACAAAAACTCTTAAGAGGCCCAAAAGTACCGGCTCAGCCCTCCTGAAACACCGTAATTGCCCAGGCGCGCCGGGGAGACCTGCTCTGTGGCACACGGTCTGCTTGAAGTTCCATCCCTGAACAAGTATATGGATGTGTCTCCTGGGGACCGCTCAGAAAGGAGGCGCGTGCCAGCGTGTAAGAAGCCAACACAAAGTTGCTTGGTTTTGATCTTCCAATCCCAGGCAATCTTTCCTTTTCATTACAAAAGTACTAAACAAACATGGGGCGGGGGGGGGGGGGGGGACACAGGGGGATGGGGGGGACTAACATTTGCCCCCCCAATTTCACCACCACCCATAGATTCCAGGCAGACAGCCATCAAGGAACCAGTAATCAGATCTACACCATAAATGCGTGACCTTTTTATTTCATTAAAAAAAAAAAAACCCAAAAAACAAAAAACAAAACAAAACAAAAAAAACCAACCCGATTAACCCGGAAAAGGCCTGGCTGCATGCTAGCTTTGTACACGCAGACTCTTCCTGATACCTTCCTGTCTGGCCAGGCAGGGAAGGGAAGGAGGGGCAGGCAGCCCCAGCTTTCAGCAGTTCATGGTGACCGCAAGCTGGAGACACTGGAGAAGCTGAGGTCCCCAGAGTTTCCTTGTTTTGCCTGGTTCGGAGGGAAGTGACCCCCCCCCCCCACGGTGCCTCTGGCCAGCAGCCAGGGGTCATAGGCGGCTACCTGCTGTGTGGGTAGCAGGTCCCTTACGGCTCCATGGAGGCCATCCCGGTAGGTGCTTGCCTAGCTAGCGTGAGCAAGTGAAAGTAGTCCAAGACACACCAGTCTTTTGTCCTTAGCCCCGCGCCAGCCATCCAGAAGCCTCAGTCCACCGAGCCGTTGTAGGATTTGTTGAACTTGTTGAAGGCGAAGTCTACGGTGTGCGTGGAGATTGGCTTTCTATACAGAGGGTTTGAGGCCTGCGGGCACAAGGGAGGAGAGCGCGTGTGTTAGTTCAGCTCCGGGCCCAGCACCTCAGGGGATGCCTGCTTCTGACTTGCTCTGCACTCTGGGAGATTCCCTCCCTCCTCAGAACTTTTACTCTGAAGAGCAGGACTCAGGCAGAAAGCCCTGGAAGTCCCTTGGAACCTGAACAGACAGACTTCTCACTCTGGGCAGTCAGCGGTACTTCCCCTGAGCTCGGCTCTCGTGTGCCCGAGGCGGAAGGACTTGCTCATATGACCGTCTAACTGGACCTTAAAGCTTGAGCTTTTTTCTTGGCTTGGGTCTCTGGGTCTGCCCAACTCCCCACTGAGCCTACTGCTGGTGCTTCACGCCATGGCATTCCCAACATGCACCAGGGGTCTAGATGCCCCTTGTGTCTTCCAGGTCTGCAACTCTCCCGTCCAACACTGAAGATGTCGACTCTTCACTGTTCATAGATTGGCTCGCTTGTTTGTCATGCTAATGGTTGAACCCGGAGCCTTGCACAGGCCAGGCAAGAATGCTAGCACTAAACTATTTGCATTCAAATTTTTGTTATTTTTACTTCGTGATGTGACAAGAGCTTGGTAAATAACCCAGACTAGCTTTGAACTCCAAACTCTTCCTGTCTCAGCCTCTGGAGAAGCCGCAATCATCATAGGTGTAATAGTGCCATACTTAGCTCATTCTTTGTTGGTTTGATTGTTTGTTTGGTTGTTGGCTGGTTGGTTTGGTTTTTCAAGACAGGGTCTCCCTGTGTAGCCTTGGCTGCCCTGGACTCGCTTTGTAGACTAGACTGACCTCAAACTCACAGTGATCCGCCTGCCTCTGCCTCCCGAGTGCTGCCACCACACCCGCCAGCTGCCAGCAACCTCTTCTTTACCCATCCCCCGACTTACCATTTCATAACGGGCCCTGGAGCGCTCACTCTGGAACTTGGCAAACTCTCTGCGGTCGTGGATGGTGACGAGCAGCTTCCAGATGGCCAGGAGTGCCATCCCGATCAGGAGAATGCTGCCAACCACAGCCAGTAGGATGGTCATGGCATTGGGGGCACTTCCACACTCTGGAACCAGACACAGGTGGGCAAAGCCATCAGCATCCCGCCCACCTCCACCTCTGACCTCGGTTATTTCTGAGGTTGCCTCCCTCAGACACCTTCCCTTCTGCCCATCCCCCAAACCTATCATGTTGCCTCAGTGAGACTGAAAGCTGGGGTGGGGTACAGGTGGTCTCCCCAAGGAGCAGACTGGAAAAAGAGAGTTCAGGAATTGTTTGAAGTCCGCACAGCCAAGCGGTGACAAAGATGAGCGCTCTGGTGAATGGCCACATTTCTGCTATTGGGCCGTGTCCCAGAGGCTCAAGTCTGGCCCAGCTCCAGTGCAAGAGGCTGGGCCACAGCTCAGCTTTCATGTCAGTGGCTTCAGGGACAAACTAGGCAGGCAGAAGGTAGCATGTATCACTTCCGTATCACTTCCGACAGGGCTGGGCTAGGGCCAGGCATTTCTGAGTCCTTAGGGAAGAGCTCCAAGGAGCCAATGTGCTTATTTCTGAGCAAAGGCAGGGCTGGGAAGCAAGGCCTTCAGGGCCACAGGCACGCACCGCGGACTACCACACTTCCTCTGCCTCTGGCCTAGGGACACAGTGCTGTGCATTGCAGGCGGGGCTCAACTTATAAATTGGGCTCTGTGTCCTAGAATCTGCAAACCTTTCCCTACTTCCTCCCTGAGCCCAAAACTGAAATGTCTGAAGTCCCTGTCACTCTGAGGCACCAGCTTTAGTGCCACTGCCCAGAATGCAAGATAGAATTGTTGCTACTGAGCAAGGCAGCACGTAGGAGGAGTGCTAGGCCCAGCACCCCATCCACCACTGGAATCTGCCCTGAGAAACAGCAGCAACCAAAGGGGCCATCATGACCCAGATGATTCCCAACTTAAAGGATGCCCAGGCCTGGTGGTCCAGCTGTCCCGCACCTTTCCTGCAAAAACCCCTACCCCAGCCTGCTAAGGTTTCCTTCATAGTGATGTGCCAGAGCAGCACTCCCATAGCCCCACTGCCCCAGGCCCAGCCCTCTGCGTCAGCATCATAGCTGGCTGGTGTGCTCCTCACACACACTTTGAGACAGGGTCTGGGGGCTAGAGATATGTCTCAGCGGGTAAGAGCACTGACTGCTCTTCCAAGTGTCATGAGTTCAATTCCCAGCAACCACATGGTGGCTCACAACCATCTATACTGGAATCTGATGCCTTCAGGCCTGCAGGCATACATGCAGATAGAACAGTCATACAAGAAAGGAAGAAAAGAAGAAGGGGGAGAGAAACAGCATCTGATGTAGCCCAGGCTAGCCTTAAAGTGCCCTTCTCTACTTTTCAGAGTACTAAGTTCAAAACCGGGTGTGGTGGCACATGCTTTAATCCCCACACTCGGGGCGGCAGAGACAGGCAGATCACTGTGAGTTCAAGGCCAGCCTGGTCTACTGACCAAGTCCAGGCCAGCCAAGGCTACACAGACAAACCTTGTCTGGGGATGGTGGTGGGGGTGGAAGTAGGCACAGTCCTGGGTTCATAGGCTTGTGATACCACATAGGAACTGGCCCAAGAAAGCAGGGCCCAGGACGGGCCCTCTGGCTCTCACCTACCTGGCTCCCTGAGGACCGTCAAGTTGGACTTGCCGTTGGGCAATTCTGTGTAGCTGAACATCATGACGCAGTCCTTAGCAGTTTTGTAGAAGCAAAGCACAGCTTCCTGGTCATCTTTGACTAGGAGAGAAGCAAGCAAAACACCCTGAGCATCTCACTGACAGACAGAGATGGAAGCCAAGCTCCTCAGGGAAAGATGGGAGGCCTCAAGGGGCGATGGGGCTTTAAACTGAGCTTGGGGTTTCTCAAATTAAGACAGCAGGCCCAGGGCTCAGTTTATTGCTCCGGGGCATGTGGATTCCATTAGGATTGTGAACCCTCTGACAGCTTGGCTGGCGGTGACATGAAATAAAAGAAGCCTTCAATGGTTGGGAGTGGGCCTGGGGGAATGGAACTGGCCCGAGGGAGCATCTGCTTTTAGAAACTGGCCCAGTCTGCAGGGCTGAATTGACTAAAGAGGACAAGAGGTTGCTCTTCCTCGAGAGATGGAACTCAGGATGCTGAGACTCTGGGGGATGCGAGGCTTGCTTCGTGGTAGTGGTCCACACTGATACTGTGAGCCCCTGTCAGAGGTCATGCCATTAAAAAACCCCCGCTCTGTGTATAACGATAGGTCTCACTCCTGACACACCAATTCCTGGCCTGCCACGGCCCTGCTCTCTCCCCACACTGCCCTTGACCAGAGTGGACAGTGCCACTGTCCTGTCCAGGCACAAAACGGTTTTAAGACTGGTCTTTAGGAGGTGAAGGGGTCAGAGAAAAGGAAATCAGGTCACAAGGGCATCTTCATCCCAAACCACGACTACAGGTTAATGTTGTGATGCTATACGTGTTCCCTAGCCTGTGTTTTCATCCTGATTGAACAGGAGCTTCAGCCAGGAAGTAGATGAACAGGTACGGTTAGTGAACCTGAAGGCCCAACCTTTTCTTCTCAGGCTGTGTGTGTGTGTGTGTGTGTGTGTCCAGAGACAGGGTTTCTCTGTGTTAGCCTTGGCTGTCCTGGACTTGCTTTGTAGACCAGGCTGGCCTCGAACTCAAGGGTGTGTATTTTTAAAAGCACAAGGAAGTTCTGGACAGCACGGCACACAGTTATAATCCCAGGACTTGGGAGTCTGAGACAGGAGGCTGGAGTCTGAAGTCAACCTGAAATCTATAATGAGAACAACATAATAACAGAAACAAAATAATAAGGCTGGGCATGGTGGTTCATACCTTTAATCCCAGCACTCATGAGGCAGAGGGTCTCTGTTGAGTTGGTGGCCAGCCTGGTCTACATAGTGACTTCCAGGCCAGCCAGGACCACCAGAGTGACACCCTGACTCGAACATACATACAAAAATACATTATACATACATACATACATACATACATACATACATACATACATACATACAAATGCAAGTGGATAAGTAAATAAATAAGAAAATAAAGAAAGCTTGGAGAGGTGGTTCAGAGGTCAAGAGCACTGGCTATTCTTCCAAAGGTCCTGAGTTCAATTCCCAGTAACCACATGGTAGCTCACAACCATCTATAATGAGATCTGGTGCCCTCTTCTGGCGTGCAGGTGTACATGCAGGCAGAATACTGTATAAATAAGGAAGGAAGGAAGGAAGGAAGGAAGCAAGCCTGCCTGCCTGCCTAGGGGCATGTGCTCTGCAGAGTCCCTTTGGAGGGTCGGGCTGGGAGCGAGATACGCACAAAGGACAGGCTTGTTTGTAGGAGATGGGAAGGGTGCCCCTTTTCTTTTCTGAGTATATGTGCTTCATACAAAGGAGTTCAGCCAGGCCCTGGATAGCAAGTCAGGGGAAAGAGCAGAGGGCAGGGACATGAGTGGTTGCAAAAAATTCCAGCTCCCCAGAGCCTAGCCACATGGTAGTTGCTCACTGAATACTCGTGGGACCAGCAGACTCAGCACACAGCGATGATGCCATGGCTGGGAGAAGCAGTCCCTCAAAACCAGGGGAGAGGGAACAAGGGAGTCTACAGAGAGGGAGGGAAGCCAGGGCAGGCAGTTTATAGCAGCTTGGGGGCAAGGCAGAGGGCAAGCCTGCTAGCACTGGCGAGCCATGGTAAACTTTCCCTCTTCAGAAACACAGTCGCTCAGGAACTGACTAATCATTTCAAAATGTGGCCAATTTAGGAAACTTACAGTGTTGTACCGCCACCGAAAAAACATCCACACGTGTTAGCATTCAATCTCGATCCTTCCCCCCCCCCTCCAGTTACCCTCCTTCCTATTTCATCTCAATTGGCATTTCCTACTGTGGACTTTTAAAATAGCATCATGTAATATCTACGTTCTTTCCTGCCCCACTTCTTTACTTAGCCAAATGTTTTGGCAGCTCATACATGTTAGTGCTTTGCCTCTTTGTGTGTGTTAAAATAATATTCCATTATGGATGGGTATATCACATTAACTTTACCATTCATCAGTCTATAGCAATTGACTATCACAATCAATGCTACAAACATTTATGTAAAAAAAAAAAAAATCAGCCCCTAAGCCGGGCATGGTGGTGCATCCCTGTAATACCAGCCCTCGGGAGGCAGAGGCAGGTGGATCTCTCAAAGTGAGTCCAGGACGGCCCAGGCTACACAGAGAAACCCTGCCTTGAAAACCAAACCAAAACACCAGCCCTAACTCTTTGGGGGCATGCTTGTGTGGTGATTCTAGCTTTTGGGGGCAGCTGCCAAACTGATTTCTGTATAACATCCCTGCCAACAGCATGTGATGGCCCCATCCCATGCTTGGGGAGCCAGCAGTCATGCCAAGGAAGCACGGCTGAGCTTAAACTCAGGGCTGAGACCATTCAATCCTCGGGGAGGAAGAAAACCCCTAGATACCCGCCAAGGTCCATGCCTACTCGGAGCACTCACCGATGGCGTCCACCCACGTGATCACCTCGTCTTTGCAGTGGTGGTGGCAGGTCTGGTTGTCAGGTTTCCCCAAGTGAAGCAGCGAGCATTCCACACAGTCTCTGAGAACAGGAATGTGGTCCTTAGCTCATAGCTGTCTTCTGTCCTGCCTGGTCCCTGCCCCCACTCCCTACTCCTCAGTGTAGGCAGGCTCTGCCAGAGGCCAGGAAGGGGCGGGCTCCATCTCTGGTCATTCATGCTTGCTGGACCTTCCTCCAGCCTCCTGGATCAACAGGCAGCTAACAGGATGCCTGCTTCCAGCTGGCTGGGACCCGCGGCTCCCCTCACGTATCCCCTGCTGTATCGCCACAGCTCCAGGTCACACACACAGCTCCAGCTCTGGGACATCCTCCAACAACCCACGTGGACACAGCAGCCGGGAACTGGGCCCCCGGGCCCCCGCTCCCACCCCACCCCTGTGCTGGGGAAAACTCAGAATGTCTGCCCCTTTACAAAAACAACCCACTCGCTCTCGGGGATCTTCGGGCAAGGCAAGCTAATTAAAATCAGCTGGAGCCCGGTGTGACCTCACCAAAGTAAAGGGTGTGTTTGGATCGTTGTTGAAGGGCTAAAGTATTCAAAGCTTCTCAGAAAACAGCAAGTAGGAAAATGGCCTAAAATTTCATTACAAAAAAAACTTTATTTAAAAAAGGGGAGGGGCAGGGGGAGAAAAAAAAAGTTTCCTTCCCTTAGCCTATGAAAGAGATAGAGGTCATTGTGGTCCAAGGACAAATGAGATGGGCCAGTCCCTATCTCTGGATTTTCCCAGCTCTCCAGCGGTTTAAAGCAAGAGTTGTTTTTCCCTCAGGCCTTTTAACTGCCCAAGACAAGCCCACATTGCCTGCGGCTCCATAGGAACACCAAGGAAGCTTCCGCTTCCTTTACTGACTCCTGTGCTGCTCCACTTGGCGCACGCACGCCCCATCAAGCTCACATGCCCTGAGCAGTGGGAGTGACACTTGCCAGGGTGCCAGGGTCTTGCTGGGAGCTGTGCGGGCTGGAGGGTAGGGGTCTCTTGGTCACAACACGCTGTCCAGGGCTGTGATTCCACTCCTACGGGCGTGGTGTCTGGGCTAGCCCCTGCCTATCTTGTCTCTCAATCTGCAGGCAGGTTCAGTTGCCCGTGCCCAGGGTTGTCTGTGGCACATGGCCAGGGAGGGTCAGGCCATTTAGAACGCTTCTGAGCACAGCTGACCAGCAGCAATTGCAGGCTCTGCAAGCATGAGCTCATTTCATTATCAGCCTGGCCAGACGCTCGTTCGCAGGGCAATCTGCCAAAAGAAAACCCCACACTTGTACTGCCTCCCCAGCCCGTCCCCCGCCACCTCCCCCCAAAAGAGTAACGCAGCCTGTATTGACACTTGTTTCTGCTTGGTGCCCGGCCCCTCAGGACCAACGATGACACAGCTGTTATCCGGCAAATTCTGACAGCCAACGTCACGCCTCTGCTCAAGGCGGCAATTATGGCTCAAGTCTTGCAACTGACCTCTGTTGCCTTCTGGTAGCGTGAAGAGCAGAGCGCGGGATGGTCGTCAGGCCGTGTGACCTGACCCTCGGCTGAGCCAGCGGCTGTAGCCTAGACAATCTCTACATTGAGCCCTGCTCTATTAGCAGCATAAATAGAGCAGAAGGATCCAGAAGCCCCGGCGCCTGCTTCGGGCAGCCCTATCTAGGTCGGCTCCCTTCCATCCTATTTGCCTTCTGATTACGTTTTGTTTTGTTTGTTCCCACAGGCCTGGTATCTGAAGCGTTTGGGAGATGCTCTGTGGAGGATCAAAGGCAATTGGGGAATGGGCACACACCGCACTCCCCCCTTTGAAAACAAATTACAGAACACTCAAGGCTCCGAGAAGATGCTGTTTTGTCAGGACCCAGCACAGTTCTGTCTCATTTAACTCTGCGACCTCTAGACTTGCTTAGATGGATCAGAGATCTCCTTGTTTTTTTGTTTGTTTGTTTGTTTTTTTCTGGAGAAGACTGTTTTACTTTTCTTCCACCAGATCTTCCCCCCACCCCCACCCCCACCCCAATCCCCCGTCACAACTAGCAGTGCAAACATCTCACTGTTAGTGTTTTGGTGACTGTTAGTACAAGTTTTGTTCGGCAGCCAGCCCAAGTGGATGGGAGGTTGGACGGCAGGCACAAGAGGCTGGCTGGGGAGGGCTGCCTGACAAAGACAGGCCTGGGGTGAGGGGGAAAGAACAGGCAGGCCCTTACCTCTTGGAGCTGCAAGCATCTGGGCAGGTTGGGCACTTCTCACACATCTCGCCGAAGGCGCCAGGCTCTGTACACTGGCACTGCCCACAGACGCAGCGGCCACGGTCGCTGCAGATCTGCCCGTCCTTGCCCCGGCATGTGCTGATGTCCGTTGAGCAGTTACAGTTGTCCCCAATGTAACCTGCGTGGCACTTGCATTCTCCACAGTGACACTCGCCATGGCCTAAAAGGACACACGCACGCATCAGTCAGGGCCTAGTGGTCTCTCTACAGGAACACAGGCCTCCACAGAGCCTGCAATGTACCAGGGTAGAGAAGCCCACAGAAAATAGGGCACTGACTTTTCCTCAAGAGCCACAGGATAATATGCGTGACCTGGCAGGGTCCAGACTGGTGCTTTGATTGGCCCAGATCCTGGCCAAGTCATGACACAAACCCAGAAAAGCTTCCCGATTCAGTTGATTCGTGAAAATAGTCTCCCAGTGTGTCCACTCTAGAAATTGTAAATTAATCAAGACAAAACTGAAGATGAGATTACGCAGAGCGGCCTCTTCAGTTGGGCCCTAAACCTAGCAACAGGGCCCTCACAACACGAGCAGTGGGTTGGGGGCTGACTACCGGAGGTTGCTAGGGGACAACAGAAGCAAGACACGCTGCAGCTGGCTTCGGAGATAACCACAAAATGCAAGGACCACAGCTCTAGAAGCCGGGGAAACCCTAACGCCTCCAGGGTGTGAGAGAGTACAAGCACACAGTCTCCCTGACTGTAGCCAGAGGAAACACACTCTGACCTCTGACCTCCGGCGCTCTAAAAGACTACATCCAGACAGCTTGAAGGCACAAAACATATGGTGATTTGTTACAGGCCAAAGCAAAACCAAGAGCAGTCATGTTTCCTGAGTTCCAGTGAGATGTCGACTTCTGGCTCTGGGGCCCTGCCGTCCTGTGGAGACAGCAGGGAGCAGCGAGGGGGCTGCGGAGCTCAGCCCTCACTGGTACTCGAGTATTCACTGACTGTGGTGCTGCCAGCTCCATCCACTCTCATAGTAACCCAAAACCCAGGTATTGCTCATTCCCTGAGAGATGATATTGAGTAGTGGTGGGTACCCCTTTAATCCCAGCTCTTGGGAGGCAGAGGCAAGTGGATCTTTGAGTTTGAGGCCAGCCTGGTTTATAGGGTGAGTTCTAGGACAGCTAAGGCTACACAGAGAAACCTTGTCCTGATGAACACCTCCCCTCTCCCTGGCAAGAAAAAAAAAAAAAAAAAAAAAGACAGAATCTTGAGAGACGAAACTGACACATAGAAGAGACAGCTCGTCACCCAGTTAGCTGCAGTAGAGCCCCGAGAGTCAGCTCAGCGCGTTCTGTCTACACTCCTGCTCTACTGCCTCCCACAGCAGACTTGGCCATCATGAGAACCTCCTGGGGACAACCAGGTTCTCATTGCTGGATGGGTCCTGTCCCCAGCCTGTCAGAGAGGAGGTGTAAGAGAAATTAAATTATATTGGCAAATGGTCATGTGCTTGCAAAAAAAGTGGCCTCTGAGAAGAGGAGCCACGTCCTCTGGAACTGTCCAGGGCAGGCTGGCCCCCTGGTCCCGTGACAGCAAACAGCTAGGAGTATTACAGACATCGTGCCCTTGAGAAGAGCAGGAAGGTGACCAGCTCCAACAGAGGTCGACTGTTGTGCCCCGCGGTATAAAAGTGACTGCACTGAGAAGGAGGGGCTCAAAGGCATCCACAAAAACCACTCCCCGCTCTGCCTGGGCCTCTCAATCAGGAACCCCAGCAATCGGTCTCAGCGGGGTTTCCCCTGTTGTTTCAGGGGATGATGTAAACCCCAGATTTGATGAGGTTCGCTTGCTTGTTCCACTGGGCTCCTCCAGCCTTCTCTGTTGGATGGTGGAAGTACCCAATCCAATGGGTTTTTTTTTCTTTTCTTTTCCTGTCTGTCTGTCTGGCATGTGTTGCTTGTTCTTGAGACAGGGTTTCTCTGTGTAGCCTTGGACTGGACTCTGTAGACCAGGCCGGCCTCGAACTCACAGAGATCCTCCTGTGTCTGGCTCCCAAGTACTGGGATTAAAGGCGTGCGCCACCCACGCTTGGCTCTTGATGCTTGATTTGCTTTCTGAGTGCCTAGCAAACACACTCAATCCAAACAAGAAGTATGGCTAATGTAGGTCATGGTTCGGAAAAGGGAGGCATCGCCTCAAGCTTCCACAGGCGTCAAGGACAGTGTCATCACTGCGTGGAGGTCAGTGTGAATACCTGCTGGGCACGACGTGAGTGTCCTAAGAGCACGGACACTGGTCCTCTGGGGAATCTCAGTTTTTCCAGTGTGATAAATGGCTCCCTCTTCCTAAGGTTGGTTTTTATTTGTGTGTCTCTGTGGGAAGTTATATGCGCTTGTGGATGGGAGTCCCCTGATCCAGAAGAGGGTGGCGCAGCCCTCAGAGCTGGATTTACCAGGCCACTGTAAAAGCGTCCTGACACGGGTGCTGGGAACGAAACTCTATTCTTCTGCAAGATCATGACGTGCTCTTCTAGAAGTCCTGAGTTCAATTCCCAGCAGCCACATGGTGGCTCACAACCATCTATAATGAGATCTGTTGCCCTCGTCTGGCCTGCAGGTGTATGTCCAGATAGAGCACTGTATACACAAAATAATAAATAAATAAAAGTTGACTGTTTAGAGCAGTGTATCTTCCTCTCTGGTGCCCCGTTGCTAAGACTGATGTCATCTAGAAAACCAGGAGTCTGAAAGCACAGAGCGTCCACCCATAGGTGAGTTGGAGACAGGAGGGCACAAACAACTTTGGGTGTCATCACAGGGAGGCTCTGACAATGGCTCCCAGCATGCTCCTGGGCACTAATGAATCTGGGCCACCACAGAGGTTAGGACCTAGCTATAGAGAGAGTCCTTTAGAGCCATTCAACTTCCTGGCCCTCTCCCTCTGGCTCATGTGCTCTGTAGCGCCACAACCTGCAAGGGATGGGGGAAGGGGACCATCTGGAATATCCCTGTGCCCCAACCTTCTTTCACTCACCCTGGGGCTCTGGGCCACAAAGCATTTCACAGGCAGTGCTGAGGCGGATGGCCAGGCCGCTGGGAAGGGAAGAATGCCAGACAGGCCAAGAGGAGGCTGAGGAATGTAGCCCATAGGAGCTGGCACGTGATGTGGTTACCACAGGAACGCACTCGCACAAGGTCACAGACTTACGGGGCTCAGGATGAGCATGCCTCCCCATCAGCATGTGTCCCCACATACTCTGGCACCTGAGCAACGGCAATGGAGCCAACATACACAGTTCTCCCCCCCCCCTCCACTCTCGCCCTAGGGACTGTGTTGATCAAGAGCCTGGCTTAAATTAAAATGGTCCATGGCCAAAGGCAACTTTCGCCCAACATTTCAGAAGAGGAAAAGACTATGCAGTGCGTACCCAGACATATATATATATATATATATATATATATATATATATATATATATATATATATATAATTTTTTTGGTTTTTCGAGACAGAGTTTCTCTGTGTAGCCTTGGCTGTCCAGGACTTGATTTGTAGACCAGGCTGGCCTTGAACTCACAACGATCTGCCTGCCTCTGCCTCCCAAGTGCTGGGATTAAAGGCATGCGCCATGACCTCCCGGCTTCATCATGTTTATTTTTTTAAAAATGAATCTCAGAGTCTACTTTAGGGGGTGAGCTTCATTTTTCATTTTCTGCTTAGACACAGACTTTTACTAAGTTACCCAGCCTGCTTTGAATTCGCACTATTGTCCACATTATCTTCCAGGAAGTCCCAAGTAGCTGGATGCACCACCAGTTTCGGCCAGAAACAATTGTACAATATGGCTCTGACACTCACACATAGCTCACACATCACAACCTACCAGAAAGCAAGGGTGTAAGAACTGCAGAAGGGTCCCCGGCGCGGTGGTGGCACATGCCTTTAATCCCAGCACTCGGGAAGCAGGGGCAGGAGGATTGCTGTGAGTTCAAGGCCAGCCTGATCTACAAAGGGAGTCCAGGATAGCCAAAGCTACACAGAGAAACCTTGTCTCGGAAAAAAAAAAAAACTTGCAGAAGGTGCTACATTTCCCAGCACGAGGTACTGTTTTCCTAAGACATAGTTTCCTTTCTGCCCCCATTTTTTTGCAGCACTGTAAAGGGATCCGTGTGAATTTCAAACAATATCCCAAGATATCCACGTTTTGGAGGCGTGCATTACCCCACAGCTGGGTTTGGGATGCAGCGTGCGTGCTAAAGGGAAGGAAGTCTTGATTTTCTGATGCCCGAACAGCTACAGGCAAAGGTCTTCTTTGTCGTAGAATAGGCATGCTCAGCAGAGGCGCCTGGAGCTCTGTACTCCCCACCACGATGGCCAAGCAAGGAAGCCCTGCTCATGAGCTTCCTTGTGAGCACATCTGAAACCTTGCAGGCCCTGAAACTCCAAACACCCAGCCCAAGGCTACTGTAGCTGAGTGCGCTCCAGATCCAAAGCGCAAGAGTATAGGACAAGAGACAGGAGGTGGTGGTACATGAGAGGCCTCCATGGGCTCTGGGAGGGAACAAGACACAGTACAGACACAGTACTGAAAGCACCCCCGCGCCCCCAGTGCAGTGCGGGCATGACAAGCTTAGAGTCCAGCCAACCTGGGAAAGGGGCTGGGAGCAGCTGAGGGGACTGTGGGATGCAGAAAACCTCCACATGTGGCTTTTTGGCTTCCAGTATTTGAGAATTCCAAAGCTAACACAAAGAAAGCCAAATGAGAAAAGACAGCCAAAGCCTGTCCTTGGTGACATCGCAGAGGCCACCAGCATTCATGTCCTAAAGGGATTCTTGTCCCCAACAGAGACTTCAACAGTTACAGTTTGGTGACCATATGGCTGCTTGCTGCCTTTTAAAGATAGCAAAAGAGCTAAGGAGGTGGTTTAGTGGCACAGCCCGTGTGCAGCGTGCATAGGGCCTTGGCTTCTGCCGCTAGCACCACATATCACACACAACAAAAGCTAAAAGTACGTAGGTGAAGATGTGGCACCTGCCAATGTGCCCTCCTTCACACTGGCTCTTGTCCCTAGCCAATAGTAGGGATCTTTCTCGGGGAGGTGGACTGAGCCCCAGAGTCGGCAACCCAGTACTGCCAAGTAGGTTAACTGGTAACGGGTGGCAGCAGGCGTACAAGCATACCACTTTTTTTCTTGGCTTAAAGTTTCCCAATGGCCTTTAGAAAGTGTAACGCAGGAACCCTACAGGACTGATAACATTGTGTCCTCATTTGCCTGTCTGCTCTCAGGCATCTTCTGCATCTCAGTATCTGCAGAGCTTTGTCCTCTCCTAGGCAGAGGAACGATAATATTGAAAAGACAGGGGGCGGGCTGGAGAGACGGCTCAGAGGTCTCAGAGCACTGGCTGCTCTTCCAAAGGTCCTGAGTGCAATTCCCAGCAACCACATAGTGGCTCATAACCATCTGTAATGAGATCTGCTGCCCTCTTCTAGTGTACATGCAGGTAAAATATTGTATACATAATAAATAAATAAATAAACCTTAAAAAAAAAAAGATAAGGGGCACTTGGCCCCTGCTCACACGATCAATAACCACCAATTACCAGTGTTACAGGGCCCAGAGGACTTCTAGTGAGGCCTCTTCAATCACAATCGAGCCAAACGATAATGCTATCAGGACAGAGGGCACTGAATTCAATGATGCCTGTTTAATATCATGCAGACACAAATTTGCTTTCATCACACACAGAGAGGGGATTGATTCTTAAGGACAGTGGAAGCACTGCCATGAGTTGCTACACATTGTAACTTATGATCAGCACTTCCTTTATAACAACGATTGGCAGCTAAATGGACAGGAAGTTGTAAATGTGCCTGTTTACACAGAATCTCAGCTCTGCAGAATTCACAGAACAGTGCTCGTGCCGGCTGGGAGCCAAGTCTCCCTGCCTCTTTTTACCAAGCAGAAGATTCGCTATTCGGAAGCCTGGCTTTGAGTCGGGGCACCAGTGGCCTGGAAGGCAAAGGAGCTATGGAGAGGAAGCCCAGAGTCAGTGCTTCAGGGAGGTGAAGATGGTCAAGGAGGCAAGTTCTAGTGGTGGAGAGAGGTGTCCAAGAACAAGGTCCAGTGGGCAGGCGAACTTGTGGGCAGGAGAGCCTGTGGGACTGTGAGCGCAGATATCTCCCTCAGGCGAGCTGGACAGGAGAGATGGGAAGCAAGCGTGAGGATTGTAGAGCATCCTTCTGAAAGAGGAAGGGTTCAGAAAAACCTTTCTGGGGAGAAACAGAGGTGCGGAACTCTGAAGGAATCACAGACTGGCAGGAAAGAAAGAGGACTGAGGCCGAGGCTGTGCCTTTGGGAGGAGATGCCCAGAGGGGTGGAGCTGAAGGTCCAAAAGTGGATCACGGAGAGCAAAAGGGGCGCGAATCGGATCAAGTTCAAATCCTTCCTGCGTACTGTGACCTTGAGTAAGTCTCCAGATTCTCCAATGGTGTTTCCTTTCCCCATCAGTAAAAAATAACACTTTGTAGCAATGCCCTAAAGAAAAAAGAAAAGAAAAAGAAAAAAAGGCAGGGGTGGTGGCACACATCTTTAATCCCATTTAATCCCAGCACTCAGGAGGCAGAGGCTGACAGAGTGCTGTGAGTTCGAGGCCAGCCTGGTCTACAAAGTGAGTCTAGGACAGCCAAGGCTACGCAGAGAAACACTGTCTTGAAAAAACAAACAAACAAACAAACAAACAAGCCCAAAATACTTGCTCTTCTGCATGGGAATCCCTTGGCATGGTCTATGGCCCATGGCATGCTCTGGAAATGAAAGAACTGCCTGCCCCTAACAGTGGGGCTTGGAAAGAAGGGGGAGCTGTAAGGCAGGCACTGAGGACTTCCGGAAACAGGGGTGACTGTGTCAGTGACAAGAACAGTAGAGGACCCGATGGCTAGGCAGCATCACCTTGAAGGAGGGAAAGGAATAAAGAGGGCAGAGGACTGCACGCTGCGGGCATTCCCAAGCAGGGAGGAGGCGCTGCCCAGTCTCCCTGGCCCCTTTCCACGCTCACAGAGACATCAGTGTCAGGACTAGCAAGGGTGGGATTTCCATACAGGCTGAGGTTGGCCATGGAAGAGAAGAGGGGAACAGGGCCGGGACACAATGAAACATACCTAGATCTTGAGGCAGTGGTCAGCAGGAATCTGGGATCAGCTTCCAGCCTGCACCCCGATCTGCTGGCACTGAAGTCTCATGCCTTGGCTCCTTATTTCTAAGTGAGACTTGTAGAAACGCCTCCTCACTAGGTAGGTAGTCCTGTGAGGTAAGCCCACCTGTATAAAACATCTCAACCCTGCTGGGCATTCAGTGAGCACCGCCTTCCTTGCCCCTATCGTTGCTGCAATGCTGGACCGGGGCTTCGGGCCAACTTGACTGAAGGCCTCCAAAGCTGTAGGTTCCCACAGATGACAGCATCCACACCCAAGCTGGGACACAGAGTACTCACATTGCCTGCGAGCACCAGGGCCTGGTGGAAGTGCTGGACCACAGCCACGAGTCTAGGTGGAGGGCTGACAACACAAAGGCCCATTGAATCCTGCCTGGGGAGCTCACTGGTGTCCTCAACACCAGCATATGCAAACTCGGATGTACACTTTGGATCAGCAAAGAAGGGAAGCAAGCCTGGCTGGCAGCCTCAGTGCTCCAGGTCCAGGCCGAGGAAGGAATCTCCTACTCTTACTTTACCACAGGCTGGGCTCCTCAGAGCCTGGAAGACAGCGGGCTTGGAGGAAGAAAGGGGACCACTTTAATGGAGAGAGCTGAGAACGGCTCTCATTTTCTAAGCTCGTCTCCAGAGTCTGAAGCAGGCAGAAGTCACAACCTTGGCTTGTAGAGACTACAGCTGCTTTGAGACCACCTCCTGTCTAGTTCTAGAATCCACTGGCTCCCTCCTCTAAGGAGGCCATTCTGGTTGTGAGAAGGCTGAAGGGAAGATGGCCCTCAGCCTGGAGGGGTGCTTCCTTCTCTTCAAGTTCCCCTACACCCACCCCGACATCTCACCCTCCAGCATATACGCACCCACCACTACCTCCTCCCCCCCCCCCCCCCGTGGGTGCACCTCTCCTCTCCTCACAGCCTCGAGGTCAAGGTCATCATCTTCCCACTCTCATGCCCTCTGTGCCACAGCTGTGCCTCAGCTTTCAATCCCTCTTAGCCTCAGAACAGGCCAACATAAACAAGAAGTGGTTAGAGAAATGGAGGGAATATGTGAGCTGGAGGACCCGGCCAATCTGGGGTAACGTCCCTGGTACCTCAAGTCCAGCCTCACTTCTGTTCCAGACATCTGAGTGAAACCTTGGGCAGAGGTGGACCTCTCCAGGGACCCAAGACAGCAGTGATACGTGTGTGTTTATCCTGTTACACACTACACCAGCTCTATGTGCTGTGTGTGTGTGTGTGTGTCTGTGTGTCTGTGTGTGTCTGTGTCTGTCTGTCTGTCCCGCAGCGCCCTGAGCCAGGGCCCACAGTCTCTCCCCCTGTGTCTGTCTGTCTGTTCCGCAGTGCCCTGAGCCAGGGCCCACAGTCTCTCCCCCTGGGTCTGTCTGTCTGTCTGTCCCGCAGTGCCCTGAGTCAGGGCCCACAGTCTCTCCCCCTGTGTCTGTGGGAAGGGAGTGTGGGAGGCCTCCGCACCCAGGCATCCTGTACTCTCTGGTGCCAGCCTCTGCAATCTTCTCAGGTGGCTGACTCTGTGCCCAGACACACACCCAGGATTCTAACTGGGACTCTGACCAGGAAGGGGAAATCCCTCCAGAGACACACACTATTCCTGGTTCTCTGTTGACAAACAGACTCGAGTTATATAACGGACCCTGGCTGTCCTCATGTGTCTCTGACTGTCCATGGTGTCTCCTACTCTGACACCACTCTGTCGTTTGACACCTCACCTCGGTGCACAGATGTTAGCTACAGAAAGAGCCGAGACAAGAGAGAGGACTTCTGAGATGCACAGGATGCTCCCGGCTCTTTCACCGGGCTCTGGGCTGCAACTACTGACAACATTATTTCCTCACTAGGAACTCCTGAGCTCAGGGCAGCCCCTCCCACAGAGAAGCACAGCACAGCTGGTTTAAACTCGCCCCACAGACGGAGCTCTGGGGAGCACCATCCTCTCCAATCCCACCCAGAAGCCAAACTGGGCTGGAGTGTTCTCTCTGCTCCACGCCCATGGCAATTTCAGCACCCACTTGCTGGCTCTGGACAGACCAGTGCCTTCCACAGTGATAGAGAGAGCCTGTCTAACTTTCATGGTGGGGTGGGGGGAAGGCTTTGTGAACACAAAACAGAAAGATGGACAGTTGGGCCTGGCATGTTGGCGCACCCCTTTAATCCCAGCACTGGGGAGGCAGAGTTTCTTTTGAGGACATGTGCTGAGAAGGAAGGTCAGCTGGGTGCTTTCTCTGCCTCTCTGAGCTAGCAGGTTTTAACTCCAATCTGGCTCCTGAATCTTTATTGGCAAAATCGAACAATTCAGACTTTGTTAAGAACAAGACCCTCTTGGTGCTTACTAATGATGAATGCAGAATTCATCTTTTTCCAAGGAAACAATCTCCATGTGATAAGAAGTGCTTAAAAAACATTCATTTGCTTTATGTATATGAGTGTTTTTGCCTGCACGCATGTATGTGCACATGCATGGTACCCAAGGAGGCCAGAAGATGGCATTGTGGGGGGGGGGGGTCCTCTAGAACTAGGGTTACGATTATTAATTGCCAGATGGATGCTGGGAACTGAACCCACATCCTCTGCAGTGCCCTTAACCCCTAAGCTATCTCTCTGGTCTCGTAAGAAGTGTTTTAAAATAGCCTTTTGCGTTATTATGTCAGCTCTGTGGAACCAAGGAGCCTCTGCCAGGGACTTTCTTTAGCATGGGACATGGTTTAGCTCCCCTGAAGGACTTTGTGAAGTGGGGCTGTGGATCAGAGGGCAATGGTACCCCAGAATGTGCCCCCAGAATGAGGAAGGGGAACATCCTGAGCAATTCCAGACTCCGGGGAACATTTGTATCCGGGTGGTGTTCCAAGGGCAGTGTTCCCAGAGGAAGGGACGCTCCCCTCAAAGGACACAAAGCACCCTCACATCCTGCCCTGCCAGTCATTGAGTGTACTGGAGCACCCCAAATCAGGACCAAAACAAAAATGCTGGCTCAATGCCTGAGACAGAGGAGGGCACATTAGGAATAACTGTTTCCACCACTAGGGGTCTCTCATACTTCTAAATTTAAGAGTGGAAATTTTTCTAATGATGTTTGACAGAGACCTAAGCTTTGGCATCTTTTCCTTATTAAATGTCGTTATGTCCTTCCAAGCCAGACTTCATGAGCTTATAGATCAGGCCTGAAGTTCAAAGGCAGAATCTTGGGCATGAGATCTTCCATCTGGAACCTTCCCTTTCTAAACAGCAAGAAAAGCTGGTGAGGGGAGACCCAGTGCTTAGATTGTTCCCTTTTCAGTATCAACAGTGACTGGCTAAGAGGTTTCTGGAAATAGGCAACTCCATTCCCAAGAGCTGAACTCAGAGCCCGATGCTCAGTATGGCCTGCCCCACTGCTTCTCTCTTCCAAGCTCACAGAAACACCCAGAAGACGAAGGGAGAGGATGTGATATTTTATACGCCCATTCTTCAACCCCAGTGGAAAATTCCAGAGGCAATAAAAACTTCAGAAATTCACACACGACTGCACACACTGCATCTAGAACTGCCCCTTGGTGTGGGGGCGATCAATGTATAACGTGTAACAGTCCTCACTGAATAGCAGGTAGCAACATGCCTGAAACAAAATGAGGGGACATCACTGACATGCCCTCAGTGGCACCAGGCAAGTTATTACCACCCAGCTCCAGCTTTGCCAGACAGCTAGGCACAAACCGCCAGAGGCTGGCTGGCTGGACACAAGAGACCCAGATCATGTGATTGTGTGATGAAGGAAACTGCTACCGGAATTCCTAATGTTTTCTCTTTGGGAGAAGAGGGATTCTTTTTCTTGAAGATGTGTGTGCGACTGTCTCTGTGTGTCTACGAGCACATACATATGTCTCTGTGTGTGCACACGTGTGATCTTATGTTGGACAGTAGCATCTGAATATAACCATCAACTGAGTTTCTGCACATAAGATTAAATATGTGCAACAATCCTGAGTTTTCTAAGAGTTTCCACGGGAAGCCCACACGCCCTCTGGGGATGACGTATGCCTCAAGCTTAGTTCACTGACAAGGCCCTCTTCAAGAATTTTGTCATGGAAGCTGCATGTGGGTTGGTCCTGTCACAAGCTAGCGAGAATCTGGGTGTAATGGTGCATACATTTAATCCTAGCACCTGGGAGGAGGAGGCAGAGAGCTCTCAGTTAAGTTCCTACATGGTTAAGAGCCTGTCTTAAAAAATAACTCAAGTGCCAGGCGTGAGTGTTCGAGGCAGAGGCAGGCAGTTCACGGCAAGGAGTAATGAAGAGAGCCACACACATCTGGACGAATGGAGAGATCACTGAACACTTCCCATCTGCGGCCAACAGCCAGTCTGTGACCCACCTTCCACGCATGGCAGTTGAGAATGAAGAGCTAGGGCTGAAGCCACAGCGACTTCATTTTGTAGGCGGCAGGAGCCACGGGAGGGCCTCTTGCAGGTGCGCGCATCCGATTGGCTTACAGAGACGACTGGGGGGCAGCTGCTTGGCACTGAGACAGGGGATGCTCTCAGGATGCTCCTCCCAGAAGACTCCGTTTAGGTCAGTGCCACTGCATCCCCCTCACGACCAGCAGACTGACGCCCTGTTTCTGAGCAGTTGTGGGAACGCACTTGGAGAGGAAGAAGGGACCTGGTAAACCCTGGGCTCTGGCTGAGGTCAGACACAAGAGCAGATGGAAGACAGGTGGTGGTGGTAGACATGCCTGCAGGCCTATTACCCACTGAACTACAGAGTAGCCCTTCCCTCAGCCTTTAAAGCCTTCTCATCTAAGCTCAGCTTACTTCTAAGTCCGACTTCTCACACTGCCTCCTGAGTTTACCTGCCAGCCTGTAAAACTTGCCTCTGCTACTTTCAGGAGACCAGTAGTTCCTACTGTTGCCCTTCTGCCACGGCTCACCCACTCACCCTCCTGCCTACCTTTTTAGAATGCAAACTATCTGTCCCCAAGAAACTATTTTTGGAAGCCGGACTTGATCTCTGTGAATTGAGAAATACTTTTAGACATACCCGGATAATGTTGTCATGGACAGTGTTTGATTTGGCAGGAAGAAAGAAACCCGGAGCTGAGCCTTATTCACAGGAGTTAGTCTAGCTACAGAGGCCTGACAAAACTGTTTTAAGTCTACCTAGAACCGTCAGCAACCCCAAGGATCTGTTCTCGGATGCTGGCTCCGGCTTATTAAGAAAGGTGCCTCAAGTGGCGCACTTCCATTTTCCGTCTCTGGGAAGGTGTCTGTTGTTGCCTCATTATCTACCATATAATAAAAGTGGGATACGTATTATACAACCTTATTAAAATGTACTTTGGGGGATCTCCCAGTCACCCAGTCATAAGGCCAGAAAGGTTCTGCTCAGAATTTTACGATTGATTAGATTTTAAATTTCTTATTCTATGAGACCCAAGAGGTAAGCCAACGAGATTATTAAATGTAAAATCTTGATGGTGACCCAGAGCCCCGGAGATGATTGTCTCAGAGAAGCACAAAGTCTGAGCGAAGCTCTTTTACTGCATTTAAAAATAACTGAACAGACCCCGACCTCTTCTCGTGTTTAAAAACAAAACAAAAAAAAACCTTTGAAGGGTCAACAGTTTCCAAGAATCAGAATAGAAGCCCTCCCTAGGGGCCTCATAAAACTCCCGTTACACAGGGAAATGGTTTGGGGATAGAGCTATTGTGTAAATTACTTCTCCTAGACACAGGAGGAGAGCCACAGCGAGAGTCCTAGACACATGCACATGCCGTCCCATGATGATGTGTCATGAGACCAGTACAACTGCTCAATTGCTTCCAGACCCGGCCTCACTCGCTTGCCTGCTCATTTTGATGATGGAAACCCTCTCCCGATCCTGCATCCTCCCTACTGACTCTTGCCTCTCTCAACAGGGGTCGAAGACTGCAAGCCCTACAGAGGAAACAGCAGATAAATGGAAAAGGCTTATCTGGCATCCCCATCGACTCTGGCCCTGACTCTGTCTCAGCAACTTCTTACAATACACTGCCCAGCACCCACCCCCACCCCTAAGACACACTTCAACCACATAACCCACTTCCAGGGGTAGGAAGTGCCAGAGAATGCTGACGTTGCTGGTTTGAAAGCCCGAGTCAGCATCTACAGACACCACTGAGTGCTTAAAAAATAGCCTTCTCTCCCATAAAAACCCCAAGAGCCTAAACCAGTGTGCGCAGCCCCGAGAGCAGAAGCTCAGGCTGGCCACAGGGACCCCGGAACTGGAGGGAGGAACGGCCGGCTCACCACTGCTCAGCTGTGTCCAGAAGGAGCTAGATGGTCTGAGAGACAAGACGCATGAGGCACTCCTCCCCGCAGGAGCGTGTGTCTGGAGCTGCGCTTGCTTCAAGCTAGTCTTAAACGAACAAATTCAACAATGATCTAAGCGCAGAAACCGCTTTCTCCAGGAAAAGCTTTAGTGTGGCTCTAGAGGGTGTACAGTGAAGAGCCAAAATGTTCTAATCAGCAATTTACTAAAGTAATTCAAGTTCCTCTCTGGAGGAGATGGAGGGCGAATAACAAGGCACAAAATCATATGCAGACACAGACGCTAACTTAGGGAACAGTTTGGAAGGAAAGAAACTGCCCTCTTAGAGTGATGAATGCACGGATGGTTTTAAATGTTGCTTTCTACCAGTCAGAACATTTGAGATTTAAGAATAATCCTCCCTGCCCGGTATGGTGGCACACGCCTGTAACCCCAGGACTCAGGGAGGCAGAGGCAGGCAGATCTTTGTGAATTCGAGGCCAGCCTGGTCTACAAAGTGAGTCCAGGATAGCCAATGCTACACAGGGAAGCCTTGTCTCAGAAAACAAAACAAAGGCCAGGTCTAGTGGCGCACGCCTTTAATCTCAGCACTCGGGAGGCAGTGACAGGCGAATCTCTGAGTTCGAGACCAGTCTGGTCTACAGAGTGAGTCCAGGAGAGCCAAGGCTACACAGAGAAACCCTGTCTCGGAAAACAAACAAACAAACAAAAGAGTGTGTTTCCTTAGCATCAGAATCTCTAAAATGTTAGGTCTTCCCCTCAGAGGTTCATTTACACATCCTATCCTGACCTCCCTGTGCCTGCTAGGCTCCGTGCTCACCCAGGCTCCTTGCTTATAGACATCTCCTTCCATTCTCAAAGTAACACAGAGGCAAGCAATCCCTACTTTGACAGCTGCGGAAAACCAATGTCCAAGCCAAGTATCTGGCTATTAGACTGTGCAGATGGATTTGCACGGGCAAATCCACTTCCGGACAACATGGACAAAGCAGCCTTCTGGAGCAAAAAACATTCCCCAAAGGTTATATCAAGTTCCTGATTTCAAGAGAAAACCACTGTAAAATACTACTATGGACACAGCCAGGGCATCTATTGTGACAAAGGGTAGCAGAAACTCCGTCCCATCATGCTGGGGTTCTTTAAGCACAGACCCCAGGACCCACAGGCTAAGCCTGACACCGCCAGCTCCCAGGAACATGGCTCTGATCTACACCAGAGCCAGTGGCCTCCTCCTTTTGTGGTAGGCATGTGCTGGCGTGTGCTGGGCGTGTCACTCGCTCTCATTTCTCACAACTCCACACCTGCAGCTCCCCAGCCCGCTTCTCCTGTGAGCCTAGGCAGAAGCACCTCCCGAACGCCGGCGTATCATCACTCAGATGACGGGTTGATCCCTGTCAGAGTTTGTGCGTCGATTCCAATTTTTCCACCCACCCCAATCCATGATGCTCAACACGCCCTCCAGTCTGCAGACAACAATTTTGAACGTTTCAATTCCACCGCCCTCAGGGGGTGCTCAAACCTGTCTCACAGGGGCTCCGCTTAAAGGGAACCTCCTCTCTTCCCCATCTATGCAACCCTGCTACTTGTACTTCTCATGGGTAAAAACCTCACATGTGCCCAGCTGGTTTCACACGTCCCATACCCTTACCCCATGCTTTCTCTTTATGGCCAACCCCTACCCATCAGGCACACTGTGTGGGCAAGTCCTGCCAGAACTGACCCTCGGCCAATGACTCCCTTAGGCTTGATGGTTACATTCCACTGAGGGCTCCCACCCTTGTACTGCAGGCAGATGGGGCTTGTCCCTGGATTTCTCACAGGACAGCCACAGGTATGACCCTTTCCACCCACACTCCCCATCACCCCGAGAAGGGCCTGGTCGGGGTCCACACAACACCCAGGCTTAGAGCAAATGTGATGGCTGGAAGCCTACCTGAGCATAGAACACCCTTGTTCCTGGCGCAGGAAAAACTGTCACACTCGCAGAAGGGCCCGTAGATCCTCCCGAACTCACTCTCGAAGCAGGAGCACTGGTTGCAGCTGCACTCCCCGCGTCCGCTGCACAGGGGCTTGCCTTCCGCCTCCCGGCACAGGTTCTGGTACCCGCTCTGGTTCTCTCCCTCCTGGCACTCGCATCTGGTGCCCAGGTAGCTGGGGTCACACTCGCACAGCCCGCAGAGGTAGGTTCCATTGCCGCTGCACCTGGCACTGCTGGGCTCCAGCGCTGTGCTACAGCCGCACGTGCAATTGTAGGTCACTTCTACCTGCAGACTGTCCCGGAAGCCTACAGGCCTCAAGGTGAAAGTCTGTGCCGTGTCTCTGCCAGGGCAGCTCCGAGCCTCCACGGACACTTCAAAGGATGCCTGGGTAGAAGGAGAAGAAGGCATCATAGCATAGCAAGCCAGGGCTCCCACACCCTCAGGGGGGCCATGGCCAGATACACCCCTTTTGAGTACTATCCGGTCCAGCACACGGGTGGAACCCAGGTAGGAAGAGATTGTGGGTCAACAAACCCAGATACCTTATGGAGAAGAGCAATTGGTTATGTTAATAGCCAATAGGAATTGGGCATGGGTCTTTAATGAGATGCAGGAGGAGTGGGGTTTACAGGTCTCTCCCCTTTATCAGCCAGTTCTATTCCATCCTTGTCACCCTCCCCCCCCCACTGTACACACCTCCCATCTCAGAGGTCATTCATTGAACCAACGTTCAGCTGCCTACGCCAGGCATAGCTGGATGCTGAGGTATGGTGGCGCCGCCCAGGATGAGGTACAGGGTAGAGAGCAGCCACTTGACCCACAGGAAAGAGGTTTCCTTCTCTGTTGGAGGAAGGGAGGGATGGCACGCCTCAACGGCCTCTCTCACGCTCTAGCCCCAGGTCCCTGCAAGAACGGCTCTCAGAGCTGTATCTTGCCCAATCAGCCCACAGCCCCGAGTCTGGAAAGGATACCCATTGCCTGAATAACTATCCCATACACAGGCCCTTAGAAAAGAAAACATTTGGGGAAGTGTTTCAAACTTTAGAGTTTCTTACAGGCTGCCTTGCAACTGGATGGCAAGGTGGACTGAGCAGGGTAACAGATGACACCACAGACACTGCCATGTCTGTCAGCCGCTCACAAGCATGGATGGGAAGGGAGGTGAGGGGGAGAAGGCTTGCTTTGATTCCTCCAGGAATCAGAACACGATGCCATCCTCCGTCTGCCTCCCCTTCCCCAGAGGAAAGAGCTGTGTGGAGTGAGACCCACAGTGATGCCTCAGAACAAGCCCTGGGACGTCCACAGAAAGGCAGACAGGCCGGTGAATGGTGACAAAAAAATCCTCACCGAGATGCACCCCTCTGGAAGTGGGGATCCCCTCCTCAAGCAGATATGCCTGGTCACTCCTCCAAGTGGCCCCTAATGTCTGGGCTGGTGTCTTTATTTCCCAAGACTCCTCAGATCAGTGTGGGGGTTCAGAACAGGCTGGGCAGCAAGGCAACCTTTAACAGGCTTTAATGGCCGTTTTCCTTTTGAGGGAGTCAATGATGTCAAGGGATTGAGAGCTTGTCTGGTTCCATAGCCAACGGGGGTTGTGCTCACCTAGACCAGGCCTGCATTCTCCTAGCATATGACCTCCTAACAGGCGGATGCTCATCTAAAGATCTGGGTAGAAAGGCAGACAGTGGTGGCGCACGCCTTTAATCCCAGCACTCTGGAGGCAGAGGCAGGCCGATCTCTGTGAGTTCGAGGCCAGCCTATTCTGTAGGGCTAGCTCCAGGACAGCCAAGGCTCCACACTTCCTGTCTCTAAAACAAACAAAGCAGCAACAACAAAAAGATCTTGGTGGAGAGAGAGGACGGCAGCCTGGCTCAATCCAGAGGCAGTAGCATAGTGATGACCATAAAGTGATGGTCAGAGGCTTCTCTCAAGCTTTCTGCCTTGGACCAAGGATGTGCTAAGCTTGCACACAGGCAGGGTTTGAGGGCTGAGTCTGAGCAGTTATCTATGGAGCCCGGGATGAACACAGGGAAGCGGACAGAGCCTTTGAGAAGCCTGATGCCATTCCTTTCCTGGGACTTTGCACGAAGCTGCTACTTCCTGCCATTTTCTGTGCCTGGTAAAGGAAGAGCTGGAGATCAGAAATTCAAAGGAATTTCTGCAAAGGAAAGGCCTGTGGCGGCAAGAGAAAAAGGCACTCCGCTGTTGAGATGCTGGGGAATACAACCTCTCCGTGCAGGCCCACCTTTGTCAGGGGAGAGAGCAAAGAAATAAGCAGAGAGGGAGAGGGAGAGGGGGAAGGGGGCCGGGGAGGTGGGGAGGTGGGGCGGGGGCTGGTGGGCATGGCATGAGGACACACGACTCTTTAGCCTTGCCCATGTGTGCCAGGATAACTGGAGTGTTGGGAGCCTGTGAGTTGGAGCCAGGGCATGAAAACTCGCACTGTCTGCCTGCCTGAGGGGAGGGCTTGGCTTCCCAGTAGGGTCCCTGGCCTGGTCTCAGCCAAGGCTTCCATCCAGTGGAGGTGCTATCTGCCTGGCCTGCCGCCGCCTGCTCACTGATAACCAGAGTGAGGCACTGTCTGTTTTCAGCCGCTAGCTCTTGGCTCCTGCTGGACACAGGAATGCTATAAAAAGCCAGTCGGGACAGCAAATAGGTCCCCAGATCCCCACCCCGTTATAATTCAGTTTCCCTACTGGATTAGCAAAGAACCCAGAGAGGCCAGAAGGCGCTGGAACACAAATTCTTGGCTTCCTTCCCTTGGTGACCGAGGTCTCAGGATAAGCACTGATAGGGCTCAGGGCTCCCCAAGTCCTGGAGACTTTCCAGACTCCCGCCCCAAGACTCAGTCTAGAGGAAAGTCACAGACATCGCAGCCATCCTGGCCAGACTGGTGACTGAACCTCATTGGGATGTTTCTGGCTCTGCAGTGGGAGCCCACCCTTTCAAAAGGGCTGCCCAGACCCCACACCAACCCCCCTCCCCGCCCCCAACTCCAGGGTTCCGAAGATGCCAAGGCCACTCAGATCTTAGTAAACAAAAAGCTGAGGTAGGGCCAAAGCCCAGGGCCCAGAGGAGTGGACAGGAACAGGGGTGTGGAAGGGGTAATGTCATGAGAAGGCTGTGACAGTGGCTCACTGGGCCCTTTGTGTGGCGTGCTAATGCTCCTGGACTGCCAGGCACTTGCATGCTGATTTGTTGAAGCTGGTTTCTAAGAACACCAGCTCCCAGCGTATAGGTCAACTCAGCCAGGCTTGGAGCGGGTCGGGGTCGGTAGAGAACCACCTAAGAGCTTGAATAAGGCAGTCTCACTGGATTCAAGGCTTCGGGCTTTAATTTGAGGACAATTCCTCTTTCAGGACATCCTGGCTTCCGCTACGGCAGAGTCTCCTACTGTTTAGTCACAAAACCACCTCTGTTCAGAAGTGATGATAAGACACTGTCTGCCTCTCCTTCACCTTTACCAGAAGCAGGAACACACACACACACACACACACACACACACACTCTCTCTCTCTCTCTCTCTCTCTCTCTCTCTCTCTCTCTCTCTCTCTCTCAAAGAAATTGAGACCAGTAGTCATGACAGGGCTAATCTCTCCTCTCTCTCCTCCCTCAGGGAAGTAGAGGCAAGCGGAGTTCTGTGAGTTCGAGGCCAGCCTGGTTTACAAAGCAAGTCTAGAACAGCCAAGGCTACACAGAGAAACCCTGTCTCAAAAAACCAAAAAGCCAAACCAAACCAAAACAGAAAGGTTTGCCTGAAAGTCAGGCATGGTGGTGAACACCTTTAGTCCCAGCACTACGGTGACAGAAGCAGATAGATCTCCGAATTTGAGGCCAGCCTGGTCTACAAAGCAAGTTCTAGGACAGCCAGGTTATACAGAGAAACCCTGACCTGAGAAAAAAATAAAGTAATAAATTAATTAAATTAAGTATATATATGTGCATCAGTGTGCATAAGTGAGGCAGGTTCCCTCAGGAGTCCAGAGGATGGCTGGAGAGATGGCTCAGAGGTTAAGAGCGCTGGTTGCTCTTCCAGAGGACCTGAGTTCAATTCTCAGCACACACATGGTGGCTCACAGCCATCTATAATGAGATCTAGTGTGCTCTTCTGGTGTGCAGCCATGCATGCAGGCAGAGCACTATCCACATAATAAATAAATCCTAAAAAAAAAAAAAAAAAAAAAAAAAAAAAAAAAAAAAAAGATGGTGCTGGATCCCCAGGAGCAGGAGCTATAGGCAGTTGTAAGGCACTCAGTGTAGGTGCTAGGGACTGACCTGGGTCCTCTTCAAGAGCAGAATGCACCCTTAACCTCAGCCCGTCTCTCTGGCCCCTTAAAATTCTTAATTGTCAGACCCCACATTTCATTGTACAGGACTCACACCATCCAGAAGGACCTACTTTCGTGATCTGCACAGCCCTGGTGGACAGCGACACACACACACCCCGGCTTAGAAAGAATGGCTCTGTGCAGCCGGCTACATGCAGACAAGAAAAAGCACACAGCTCTTGCCAGAGGGACCATGTGACTGTGGCCCTTGGACACTGGGACAATACTGGGACAGAGAGAGGACAAAGGGCTGGTGAGAAGGCTTGCCTGAGGACCTGCTACAGTTTCCACAGGGCTACAGCTACCGAATCCCAAGGAAAGATATGGCAAAAGGCAATGGCATAGTAGAAACACTGCCTTTACTATGCTTTCAAATGCGCTAAAAACCATCCTATTACAACAGAGATTTCTCAA
Organism: Acomys minous; assembly: GCF_964271855.1. NCBI lineage: Eukaryota > Metazoa > Chordata > Mammalia > Rodentia > Muridae > Acomys > Acomys minous. Next base: position 57,801,345 of record NC_140492.1, read on the forward strand.
CATTGAGGCACATCTCTATTTAAAATCTTTTTCCCCCCTGATTTCCAGACAACATCTGATTTCCTGAACTCTCCCAGCTGAACAAACAAGAGCCACACACAGTGAGTTGGAGCTTACATGGTGATAATCCCACCCTGTGCCTCGAAAGCTTTCAGGACACAGAGAAGGCCTGGGCTGTGTGTGGTATTGTTAGTGACTTGGGTCTGACTGCCTGCTGCTCACCGGCAGTGGGACCTGGGGCTAGTTCCTCAGGCTCCTCTTTGAGCCTCAGATTTTCACACATTGCCATGGAGAAATATAGCTAACTGCAAAGCTGCTATAAGAGACACATATGAGGTGCAGGCTGGATGGCTCAGTGGGTAAAGGCACTTGCTCTTCAGCCCGAGGACCTGAGCTTAATTTCTGGGACCCACACAGTACACCAAAACCCACTCTGGCAAGTTGTCTTATGGCTCCCACATGCAACACACATAAAATAAATAAATAAATAAATAAATAAATAAATAAATAGTAAAGGCCTGAGTGGGTACATTGTAGGTGTCCACGTATGGGCAGATAACATGGCTCCCTGTCACACGGAGGCTGCAATTAGTAAAATGACTTGATCTGGGTGAGTTTACACGGGTCACTCCCATCTCTTGAGTCACAGGCTGCCCATCAGCAGTATGGTTATCCTGTTACCACCAATACTGATGCCTGTGGGAGATCAATATGACAAGGACAGAGAGGACCTGCTCTCTGGTGAAGGTTCCAGTCCATGACCACGCTAGCCTTTGACATGTATATGGCAGCATGGGTCGTGGGTATCAAGGAGGTGGCGTGGGGTGTGGGGTGTGGGCTACAGAAAAGAAAGCCTGATTTTTGCATTTTCACCTCGTCGATTCTGTATGTTAGGCTTCCCAGTCTGTCACAAGGGTGACGATGTCTTCCTCCCAGGAAACTAAAAGGGGAACACAGAAATGTTCACTGTCCAGTCTGTTTCCTGTCCCTAGTGAGATGAAATGTGCTTTCTCTATATTCCATTAGGGACCCCAAATGTACGATCCTTGCAATTTCCCTGTTTGTTTAAGGCGGTAGGTATGGACAGACTTCAGATGCACCCTGACACACAGTGGGTGGTGTTTTCAACAAGCCCAGTTCTTCTGTGTCTGCTTCTACTCAATTCATAGCGACATCTGCTTGTCATTTTTGCTTCTTAAAAAAAAAAAAAAAAAAAGACTCCACCATAAAACCACAGGTAACGTGACCAGAAAAGAAGAGTGGCGCCATTACCTTGGGGGTTCCAAACATCTTCTATCAGTACGGCCACACCATTCAACATTTTTATATGACATTTGGTGGAGTAAAGTGATGGAGCGCGTGAGGCAAGGCACATATGTGCAGGTCAGAGGACAATTTGCAGAGTGAGTTCTCTCTTTCTACAACGTAAGTCCCAGGCTCCATCAGGCTAGGCAACAAGCGCTCTGACCTCCTGAGCCACTGCATCCGCCCTTAGCATGCTATTTGTTTTTGTTTTTAAGACAGAGTTGCACTACAGAGCCCAGGTTACAAAGAACTTGTTGTGCACACGAGATTCTATCTTTAAAAAACCAGCCAACCAAAACCACTATCAGATCACATTCCCTCTGTCCTATTAATACTCTAAATTAAGATACCAATTACAATCAACTAATTAACAATAACCTGGCTTTTAAAACTATTTTTAAGCCTTAGTTTTCCTGTTTTATAGGAGAAGCTGTTTGTGCCATCTCTGCAGCCTTCCCCTATTTGATAAACAGGTCTGCCAATGGTAAATAAACACAAGCAGACAATCTGTGTCCCGAGCCTCTGTCAAACCATCCCTTATAGAAAGCATGTCCACTCAGCTCCCTGACTGCTGATGCCAAGTGTCACTGCACAAATCCCATGCAGAGATCCACAGAATTCACTCACAAGTTCTTTGTCTATTTATGGCTGCCCACTTCCTGCCATTTTCAGGACTGCCTGTTTTTGTTTGTTTGTTGCTTTTCATTCAAGTCAGGGTTTCTCTGTGTAGCCTTGGCTGTCATAGACTTGCTCTGCAGACCAGGCTGGCCTTGAACTCACAGAGATCCACCTGCTTCTGCCTCCCCAAGTTCTGGGATTATAGGCGTGTGCCACCACGTCCAGCAGGACTGCCTGCTTTGTTTTGCTCTTATATTTATTTATTATTTAATTTGGGCCAGGGGTACACACTCCATGGCACGTGTGGAGGCCTGAGGACAACCTGTGGCAAGTCAGTTTTTTCCTTCCACTATATAGAGAGATGGCTCAGTTATTAAAAGCATACACGCCTCCAGAGGATAAGGATTCGTTCCCATTACCCAAGCTAGGTAACTTATTACCACCTGTCACTCTAGCTCCACGACAGAGCCTCTGTGGGCACCTGCAGTCACGTGTACATACTTACACATAATTAAGAGCCCTGCCTACTCTTTCTTCCAGGGGACCCAGGTTCAATTCCCATCATCCACATGGTAGTTCGTAACTGTCTCTAACTCCAGTTCCAAAGAATCTGACACCCTCACCGACATGCATGTAAAACACCAATGCACATAAAACTACATCTTTTCAAATAATAATGATAATGATGATAATGATGATGAAGGTTGGAGGGGTGGTGGTAGTGATGTAGAATTAGTTAATTATCATTAGCAATAAGGCATGAATCCCAAAAATAAATAAATAAATGATTTTTTTTTTTTTTTACAAAAATTCATTGATGGCTCAAGGGTAAGAGCACTGGCTGCTTTTCCAAAGGTCCTGAGTTCAATTCCCAGTAACCACATGGTGGCTCACAAGCATCTCTAATGAGATCTGGTTCATTCTTCTGACGTGCAGGCATACATGCAGGCAAAACACTGTATACATAATAAATAAACAAAAAAGAACTCATGGGTGGCTGATTTCATCTTTTCCAGAAAAGATGAGAATGGAAGCCAAGTCTCCTAGACTCCTGTCTATCTTCTTACACCTGATTGCATCCCTGTCACGCTAAAAACAACACTGGCTAAAACACCAAGGGCCCAGCGTCACGCGGAAACCTCAGGTGGCAGTGCACTGAGGGGCCTATGGAGTGGAGCTCTGTAACCAATCCTCCTAAGACTTTGCATATAAAGTGCACAGAAGCTTGGAAAGGACGCTGAAATAGAAGGCACAACACACACTTGTAGAGGACTCCAGGAAGCTACTAAATTTGTCAGAACCAGACACTAATTACCCAGGCGAGCAACGACTCCTATAAACAAGGAGTGAACACTTACCGTGTCCCCGATCTTCAGGCCCTCACACTTCCTCTGACCGGGGTAGGATACGCCATCTTGGCAGGTAGCACTGAAGAAGAGATTAAGGTCTTCCGGCTGATCCCAGACCGACAGCTCCACTTTAGACCGGATGCTCTGAACAAAGGGAGAAAACAAAGCCCTTAGGAACAGCTACAGTGAGGTGCTCTCCACTGTGGCTAGCTGGTGCTCTCTCTCTCTCTCTCTCTCTCTCTCTCTCTCTCTCTCTCTCTCTCTCTCTCATATCACATGGTTTTTTCCTAACTCAAGAGGATCAAGCAAAGTTAGAGAGAAGGCTTCCCACACACCATCTTGGTAGACTTGGCTTGGGGCCTCCCTCTGAGCTTGGAATGGTTGGTAATGGCCTATCCATCAAATATATTATCTCCCTCAGAAGACTTTTGCTCTTTCTCCTGCTTGCCTCTTCAGAGCCACCTCTCACCCCCATCCTCAGCTTCAGGCACAGCTACTGAAATCTAGCCATGTGCTCGGCAGGGTTTATATGTGCACACGCGGGTGTGTACACACACTCAGGACAGCAATGTCTCTTCTGTCTTCCCCGAGGCTAGCTCCTTACTATCCTGCAAAAGACAGCTCACCCAGGTCCCACGTGGCCTTTCTTCACACTCACACCCATCCCATACTAGGTGAGGTTACTCTATATGAATCTCTATATGAATCATATATATAAAATGAAGCTACATTATCAGAGCTCTTCTTCTCTGTGGTCTAGCTGCTCAAGATACCCGAGTGGAACAAAAACTAAGGGAAAATGTGGTATCAAAGCAGGAAGAAAAAGACAAGACTGAAAGTAGCATGTGCTGGGAAGGTTGGGGAGGAACTTGCGCTGTCACACTGCTGGCTGGAGTGGAAGCTGAGAGAAGCTTTTAGGAAAACTTAAAGTAATGTCTTCTAAAACCCAGGCTGATCTTAGTCCTAGCTCCCCGCGAGGGTTATACACACAACAGAGACGGGCAGGTCATCAAGACGCAGGGGCAAGAATTTCTACAGCAACTTAAGAGCAAAAATCTGGAAACCAACCAGAAGCCTACCAATAGTAGAATGGATTTAAGTAAACTGCAATATGTCTACATAGCAAAGCACCCACAATAGTGACAATGAATCAAACACAACCATGTAAAATGACCCCAAAGAGTATAATGTTGCTCAAAAGAAGCCAGACGCACTGTATTTATTAAAGACATTCGGGCCCACAGCAGGTCATATATAACGGTGGCCCCATGAGGTTATGAGAGCTGGACATTGCCTGTATTACTTCGTGATGTCAATCTACCTTCTGTAGTCTCAGGGACACAATGGCCACCACTGTTACAACTGCCTGCAGTGTTCAGTGCCGGCCTCACAGGTCTGTAGCCTAGAGCGAGAGGCAGCAGCAGACAGCGGAGACACACCCATACACTGCACCATCTAGGTTGACATGTGTTTGCACAATGCTAAAACTGCTGAAGGATGCTTCTCTCAGACCGCATCCATTGCTCCTAAGTGGCAAAGCCTTGGGTGTGAAATTCAGCAACAGGCAGAACTAATAGTTACCCTTGGGGGATAGTGAGAGAAGGAGGCCTAAAAGGGACTTTTCCGGTGCCAGCAATGTTGTTCTGTGGCTGTGTTTTCTTTATATAGTTTAAGTTTCTGAGACAGGGTCTTGTTACATAGTCTAGGCTGGCCGTGAACTCTGTAATCCCCTTGCCTCGGGCTCCTGAGCTGAAATTACAGGCAACAAACAAGCCTAGCTACGATCTGCTTTTTACCTGGGTGTTAAATACTCGGGTTTGTTTAGTTCATACAAGGTTCATGGAATGCTCTGTATGTCTCTTGATTGTTAAATCCCACCCTTAGCCAGCAGGGAACCTACTATTGTTGCTCTGCCCGACGTTCATGCTGTCATACGGCCTTCTAGACCTTTATGTTCCTATCTGTGAGCAAGCACTGCGCTCCACCTGGGCCAGAGACTCGTCTTCTGCAGGGGGCATCAGATGATGCAGAGAGTCTTAGTGGTGACTGTTCCGAGTGTGGAGAACTCCTGACAGTGAGCGCTCGGTCCTTAAGTGGGACATCCTCTCAGGAATGTGACAGAGAAGGGCGCACAACGACATAAGAGCCACGGGGTGGGGAAGTGTTGTTTTCTGAATGTGACGTGGCCATTGCACTCATGAACTCCACGCACCTGTGCTTATCTGCACAAGAGCCGTACAAATCCAAGCAAATCATAATTCTGGCATAAGTGGAGGAGGGACTCAGGAGATGCTAGGGACACATTGGTAGATCAAAATACACTGTACACATGTATGAACTCTCAAAGAATATAAATATTATATAAGTATACATAAATACATATGTATGTCTATATAAACTTTTTTAAAGCTCTTAGTAGCTAGGCAGTGATGGTGCATGCCTTTAATCCCAGCACTCAGGTGGCAGAGGCAGGGAGAATCTGAGTTCAAAGCCAACCTGGTCTACAGACTGACTTCTAGGACAGCCAGGGGTACACAGAGAAGTCCTGCCTCGGGAAAAAAAAATCTCTAAGTAACAGATAGGCATGATGCCACATACCTTTAATCCCAGCATTTAGGAGACAGAGACAGGGGGATGTCCATGAGCAGGGGTCAGCTTGGTCTCCACAGCTAGTCCAGCCAGGGCTATGCAATGAAAGGGCCACCTCAAAAGTCTCTATGAAAGAGGTTACATCAAAAACTGAGGCCAGGGCTGGTAGAGATGGCTCAGTGGTTAAGGGCACTGGCTGCTCTTCCAAAGGGCCAGGTTCAATTCCCAGCACCCACACGGCAGCTCATAACTGTAACTCCAGTTCCTGGGGATCCAGCACCCTCAAACAGATATACATGCAGGAAGAACACCAATGTACATAAAATACAAACAAACTATTTTTTTAAAAAACGGAGGTCAAATGAAGTAACTATCTTTATTTAGAAGTCATATTTTAATCAGCATTAAAAAAACAAAACAAAACAAAAACCTTTGTAATACACACAGCAGGACTTAACTCAGAGAGACACAGAAGCAAGCTGCCCCATGAACAGTAGGCCCAAGTGCCACTTGCTTTTGTGGATTTCCTACCCCTCCCTCTAACTCTGGCAAGTGTTAAGCTTGAATACATGAAATATGCAGTTTTCTCAACAGATTCACAGCTTGCTGAAAACACGCCACAAAAAGTAGCCTCTGCCTGCAACAGACTGTCGAAAGTGTTTCTACAACTCTAAAAATACTATCCCTCTGGAAGCCACTTTCCTCTCCAAAGTGCCATCCTTAACTGGCCAAAGGTCACAAAAGTGCTGCTCAAGGCACACCACACTCTTCTACCGAACTGGTGTCTGGTTATTTACGGATCTGCCTTCCCAGTGCACTGTGAGCTCTAAGGACCACATCCCTGCTCTCTCCAGGATGCAGCGCAAGGGCTTGCTGAATGAACAGATGGATGGGAGCAGAGATGTTCAACTACAGCTATGCTCAGGGGCTTGAGGGATGGCTGTGCACTGAAGAGCACTGGGCAGAGCTGTGCTGGGTTCCAAGTCCCGCTGCCATGTGTCTTACAATGCTGGCCACAATTAGCCCCTTCAGATGCATTTGTTGACAAAAAGAATGAAGTGTAAGACACATCAGAGGATCAAAGCCTCTGTAGCCGGTTCCTACGCATGAGGAACTCCTGAGTCTACTCAATCGCAACCAGCTCTGCCCTGAAGATGGTTTCCTGTTCCCTTCCTAGAGAAAGACGATGTCAAGAATGCCAGCGCTTCAAGTGCTATTCTATTACATCCCTGGTGTCACATCAGGTCACATCTGCAATTGCTTTGCGTCGGCCCAGCAGTGGGGGGAGGGGAGCGGTAGGAGCAGACTTCCTGGCAACAACCAAAAGAGAAACATGTGCTCTGCTAGGGCCGAGCCCACCGCGAGCTCTGATGTCACCCTCTGCTGCTACTCTGGTGGTTTGCAGCCCATCCTGCCCCCTCCCCCCACTTTAAAGAGAGGCTCCTGTGCTTTCTGTCTGAGCGCCTGTCTTCATAAGCACAGAATGACGTTTCTGTACCTGGCTGGACCCAGAGCCGAACCCTGGAAAAGAATCTCCCCTCAGCAGGACTCTGTGCAAGATCCCATGCTGCCAGACACCCTTGGGCAGAGAGTGAGTTCGGCACAGCTAACAGAAGGATATACATCTAAGAGCTGACAGACCCACATTATGAAAGACATGTAGAAATCAGACCGAGCTAAAGGCCACCACCATTTATTTCATCTGTAACATACACTCTGACTAGAGTCTTCCACTGTCCCCACAGATCCACTGCCAGCATCCAGGAGAGCAAAGTCAAGACGCACATGTAGTCATGGCTGAATGACTCACGAATCCACCACGAACCAAGGCAACCCTGAGAACGGCAACCAGCCCTAGCGTGGCACAGCCATGGTGGACACTGGCGGTGGAAAACAATGGGAGGGAGGCTAGCTAGAGCTGCCGAGGGCCTCTCCTGCAGCCCAGAGCTCACCTCCTGCAAGAGAGGCCTGTGTGGGCTCAGAGCCACAAAAAGCTCAAGGATCAGGGGGCCTTGAAGTGTAACCAGAGTTTGCTATTTTGTGGGTTCTTCCTTCTTCCACCCTTTTCCAGCCCTTTCCTTCCACTCTTTCAACCCCTAACACTAGATAAGAGAGAAAAAAAGATGAGAGGAAAGGAAAGAGACCCCTGAACAACATCAGGGGATGGAAAAGGGGGGACGCCATTAGACTACTTCCTGCTGATTACAGGCATTGAGTTTCTTAGGGCAAGTTTGCTTTTCACCGTCAGAATATCTAATTTCTTTTTGTTGTTGTTTTTTCTTCTTTTGTGCACCACTACTTAACAAGCTTCAACCAATAGCAACCAGCAACCCACCTAAAGGACCAACGACCTCCAACCTCATCTACCGGGGCTCTAGCATATACATACTCTGAAAAGTTCCCAGAATTCCAAATGTCACGTACTCACAGAAACTATCTGCAGCGGGCAAAAATCACGCCTCTGCCAGAGCATGAGGCAAATCACAGTCGGCTGCTGAGAAGCAGCCCCATAGCCCCCCACAGCTAGGATTAAAATGAAAACATATTTTCATAATATTTATGTGGTTAAAAAAAATTCCAAAATTGTCACTACACTACAGGCCTTCCCACTGGCCAGACAGGCAGTAGCAAGAAGATGGGTATCCGAAGGAAAAACACACTGCTTTCCCTACTCTCTCATCTTTAGTCTCCCACCCCATACAACACCCACTGCTCACATCAGTGGGTGGATAGGATCCTCCGACTTCTCCCCCCTTATGCATACACAAAGCAACTGTCTGTGGATAGCACCTGGCTGTCCTCTTGTCTCCACTGTCTGCAGAGACAGTGGTCAGATCCCACAGGCTGCGGGTTCAGTCGCATAAGACTGCCCCCTTCCTCCAGATGCCAGCTGCCAAGTCATAGGTTGTCACTAATCCTTATGACCAGCTATAAATTAGGGCTCCTACCAATACCCTCTGAGCTCAACGACTTTATAGGATGCTTCAAAGAATGCAAGACAATACCTGGGAGATTAGTAAAGGACTCAGACCAACAGAAGAGGCACGGGGGCGATGTGTGCAGGAGTGGTGCGGCGGACGTTTGATGCCACCTATGCCACCGTCCACACACCTCCACGTGTTTACAAATCACTGCTGTGTACCCAGGCCTTTGGGGAATATTATGGTAGTTTTATTATATGAGCAAGATTAAATTACTATCTACTGATGGTCAACTCTACCTTTGTCACCTCCCTTCCAGGGAGGTCAAGAGTGATAAAGTTTCAAACCCTTTTGTTGCCTTGGTCTGGCCAGTGACTTGCCCCACCCTGAAGCTATTCAGGAGACCACCAGGAGTGATGTCCTTAAAGCGAAAGGCAGGGAGTCTGATACCCACTTTGGTTCCACCAGTCAAGGGCCCACAGTTTGAGATACAAGAGCCCCCTTCTCAAACCCCATTTTGGTGTATTATTTTTTTAGCAATTGCTGAACCCCATGGTGGAATCTAGCTATTCTCTTGCTAAAAAAGTAAATAAACCAAAGCTCAAAAGCCACTAAAGCTGAGGATTTAAAGATCAGATATAGAACTGGCCATGGTGGTGCATGACCTTAATCCCAGCAGAGACTGGCCTTGAACTCACAGAGCCCTGCCAACCTGGTGACAGGGCAGCCAGGGTTACATAGAGAGATCCTGTCTGGGGTGGGGGTAGGGGAGTTGGGGGGCAGCCATACAAGTGAAGACTATAGTGTTGAGAAAGGATGAGAAAATTCTGGTTTGAACAGGAAGTCACAGGAGACAAAAAAGGTAAACTATGATTTACGAGGAGCCCACACTGTAGCAGAGGATAAGAGGGGTGTGGGGGCGACTAGCTAGAAATCTTCCCTGATGCCCAACTCCGAGGCTGTAAGACACAGAGATGTGGAGAGACTTGAGTACAGGCCTGGCAACACCTCAAACTCAAGGGGTCCCCAGTAGAAAGAGTGGAACAGAGCTAAGTCTCCACCCAAACCTGTATCAGCTCCCAGGCCTCAGTGTCCCAGAAGGGTCAGGATGGAGGTGGGAGTAGGGGGTCAGAGCCGGTGACTTACACTGTACGCATTGATTATCAGTTGAATGATATTTTTGGAGTCTCCATGCAAAATCTCCACAGTGGTTCCAGGGATCAGGGCTGTAAAATTCTTGAAAACAAAACAAAACAGAAAGTTAAGACCATTTGCTTGCTCTGTGGGCTAATTTTATGCCAACTTGGCACAAGCTAGAGCCACCTGAGGGGAAGGAACCTCAATTGAGAAAAGTCCATCTGTAGATTGGACTGACGGCAGAGCATTTGACTAATCAGTGATTGATATGGGAGGGCCATCCGCCCTCTGACATCACCCTGGCCGCCGTGATTCTGTCACCATCACACCTGGAGTCCCAGCTCAATTCCAGATGACACAGCATATTCTACAGGAGCACAGAGGGCTGTGTCCCAAGTGTCTGATGGACACCTTGTCTTCTCAATAGGGAGCCAAGATACGAAGGGTGCCTTTCTAAGAACTTTTTGGTACCTATTGTAAGGCTCTGGGACAAAGCCCTTCACCCTAAACTGGGCACTGTGGCACACACCTGTATTTCTAGCACTTGGGAGGCAGAGGCAAGTGGATCTCTGTAAGTTCGAGGCCAGCCTGGTCTACAAAGCGAGTCCAGGACAGCCAAGGCTACACAGAGAAAGCCTGTCTCAAGTCCCCTGCCCACCCCCAAAATAATAAAAAGCCCTTGGCCCTAGCACAGCTCCTGAGTGCTGCTCTGACAACGGGACAGAGTCTTCATCACCCTCAGGCTGTACATCTCCCCATTCCGAGGAAGGAGGCTGAAGCCAAAGAGCACTTCCTCCCCTCGGGAAACAAAGCCCAACACAGCTCCAGGGATCAATCCTTCTTAAAATGTGGTTTGTGAGGGACATGCTTTAACCCATCATCTTGCACCAGATGAAAAGTATCTTTCCAGGTTACCATCTAGAATAGGCTCAGGCTCTCAGAGGCTCCAGAACTCAGGTGGACTCTGGAATATACTCATGACTGGTCAGGCAGGAGGAGCCTTTGAGACACGACTGAACAAAGGTCCTTTGTGGAGTAATTAAGGGGTTCCTGTCAGCATCCCCTATATCCTCACAATGTACATGAGCTCTTGCACAACCAGAGGCTGTGTGTGTGTGTGTGTGTGTGTGTGTGTGTGTGTGTGTGTGTGTGTGTGCACTCACATGAAGGCATACACGTAGAGGCTAGACGCTGGACTGAATAATCTCATTACTCTCTAAGGAACTTGTGAGCGCAGCTTGCAGCTCACTGTGCTTGCCGGAATGGTGGCCCTGGTGACAACCTGGGACTTGTTGGATGGCGCAAGCCCATCGCTCTCTTCTCTCAGCCACCGACTGGTTTTTGGGAGAACTTCTGTCCCAGGCCATTCCTTGACTCCCACCCTCTGCAAGGAGATATACAGTTGAATCCTGAGTTAGCCTTGCACGCTGCCTAGCACCACTGTTTCCTTGGTACAGAATTCCGTGTTTTCCTTTTGGACTGGAATAGGCCCCTGTGCCTCCCATTCGTCTTCTGAAAATGATGATTCAGACTGTTTTCGAGGTATTTCTCTAAATTAAATGGGATGTTATGGCTACGTGAACACTCGAGAGTTCTCTTATTATTTCCAAGCACAGCTAGACGGAGGCCGTAGTGTACCATCCACTGACCCCGCCCACTCCTATTCTAACACTCTACTCTCCAACTGGCTCTAGGTCAGAGCTAGTCTCAGATCAGGCTGCGAGGCCCCTCCCTCCCTCAGGAGTACCTTATAGAGCATATAGTGGTTCTTCGTCACTGCAAAGATGAGGTTGATGTTGTTCTCAGCCAGCTTCTCCCCAAGCAAGGCAAGCGACGGATAGTCCTAAGGCCAAGGCAAAAAGGCAGCGCTGTAACAGCTGTGCGTGGGTGTCAGCATGTGATCTGTAGGCATGCAGAACCTGCCATCCAAAGCATCTTTCCCCTGGATGCCCCGCTGGGGCCAATCACAGAGCCCATCGGCAGGTCCTGAGCTAAGGGGCTACAGGTAGTGACGCTCAGGAAAAGGCCCTTCTGGTGCTCACAAGACACCCCCAAAGAGTAGAAGTGAGGTGTAGGGCGTCGCTCTGCGTGATCTGTATCCCGCTCCGTTCTTTCAAGAGGGATGGGGACAATTACAGCTGCAGGAAGAACTGCCCCACCTTCAATCATCTGCCACCAACACCTATTAGCTCCTCTCCCTTCCCTATGGCTGCTCCTTGGCCTGGCTTTCCTTTCCCAACAGTCAGGCAAGCAACATCTGCAGGCCCTGCTCACAGCTCAGAACAGGCAGAAGAGGCCGCCCCCACCGCTCTTTGGTACTGGGCTATGATTGGGGTCGCAATGGGTGAGGTCCTTTCTTCAGCCTCCCTCACTCCCGGATAATATGGAAAGTTTGGGTGATCACTGCCTGAAGCTGGAGTAAAATGGGCATGTCCTGCAAAGACAATCCTGAAGAACTCCTCTCTGGCCAAATAGCAAAATGGACTCTGGGAAGAAGCAAGTGTACATTTCTTCAAAAGTCTGCATAACAAATGTGGCAAAATCTTGGCAAACTGTTAGGGCTGGGGGTCCTCTTGCTCTGTCGCAGTTGTGGCCTCTTCAGGAAAGCAGGCTCAAGCCGGGCGTGGTGGTGCACGCCTTTAATCCCAGCACTCGGGAGGCAGAGGCAGGCGGATCGCTGTGAGTTCGAGGCCAGCCTGGTCTACAAAGTGAGTCCAGGATAGCCAAGGCTCCACAGAGAAACCCTGTCTCGAAAAACCAAAAAAAAAAAAGGAAAGCAGGCTCTGCCCTGCCTTCAGATGACAGAACCATTTGGCTCCGGGGTCACCTCTCCCTCCAGTGAACTAGCTCCCATTAGGTACATGATGGCGCAGAGAGGAAGCAGCTACAGAAATCCCTGACAAGAACTAGTTAACAAGAGGCCGGGCGTGGTGGCGCACGCCTTTAATCCCAGCACTGGGGAGGCAGAGGTAGGCGGGTTGCTGTGAGTTCGAGGCTAGCCTGGTCTGCAAAGTAAGCCCAGGACAGCCAAGGCTACACAGAGAAACGCTATCTTGAAAAACTAAAAAAAAAAAAAAAAAAAAAAAAAAAAAAAAGAATTAGTTAACAAGGAAGTTTTAAAACTTAGTTGGAGCCAGGTGTGGTCGCGCACACCTTTACTCCCAACACTCAGGAGGCAGAGGCAGGTGGATCACTGAGTTCGAGGCCAGCCTGGTCTACAAAGAGCGTTCCAGGTCAGCCAAGGCTACAGAGTGAAACCCTGTCTCAAAAAACAAACAAACAAAAAACCAAAACCAACCAAACAAACAAAAACACCTTCACTGGAAGACAAAATAAAGAATAAAACTGAATCCCCAGAATGGAGCGGAACACCAGCAAGTTCTGAGGGCCAGAGACATTTTCAAGGAAGGAGTGCACAATGGGGTTACAATTAAAGATAAGGGAAGCCCTCCCAGCCCTCACCATCTGGTTGGATGCAATATACTCATTGGCATCATTCAGGTGACACTGGCCATCGTGTGGTTGGACCAGGCCGCCGAGTTTCCCATCCAGCGCGATGTGGGGCACGTCATCCGTTGTGAACACCAGCAGGTGCAGCGCATCCTTTCGCCACCCGATCTTCTCCTGAAAGACAGAAGATGGAGGGCGGTACAGCTTTTCTATACAAACCTGCCTGGGGCATCATACCAGCTGGCTGCAGGCTTCCAAGTCTGAGTCAGAGGCACATGCTTTGCACAGCAGCATGGCCTCTCACTTAAACCCACCCCACAGTGGCACAGATGAGAAATCCCCAAGCTCTGCCCACACAGGCCCATGTGCCCAGACACCCACTGGCACCATCCTCTTCCCTGGGCCTCTTCTGATGTCATCCATCGGAAGATTCCTTTCCAGGCTCCGTAGCAAGCTTGAGCCCACCCCAATGCCTTCATCACATGCACTGGCTAAGACTGTACAAGATGATGGTTAAACACTTCAGGCCCCATTAGGAGTCATTCAGAGTGAAGCACTCAAATGGCCAAGAGATGGCTCCGCCTTTTGAGGATCTGGTAAGAACTGTCACCTATCCTAGTACCTGTGAATTCTCCAATCCTTACCGCAATCATTTCAATGGCAAAGGTGCATCAGATGAGCTAGTTCCCCTTTACTGGTTCACTACATGGGATTACCAAGTCTGTAGACTGAGGCTTGGCTTAAATACAGTTCATGGCACGCATGTGGGGTTGGGGTGGGGTTGTGTGTGCTCAGAATTGCTCATATTCAGCCACCGGAGCCACAACATTACACAAAAACACTCGGGAATTATCATCAGGAGCCAGGATATGTGGTCACCCTTTTAGTATTGGTGAAAGGACATCCCAAAATGGTGGTGGTGGCTACATGAATGATTTAAACACTGCCAAGAGTTAGCTATGCTACCATAAGATACAGAACTCATGGAGCCCAGACGCAGGGACCTCAAAGGTTAAAAAGCTATTGTTTTTTGCCAGCCGTGGTGGCACATGTCTTTAATGCCAGCACTCAGAGGCAGGTGAATCACTGTTGAGTTCAAGCCCAGCCTGGTCTACAAAGTGAGTCTAGGACAGCCAAGGCTACACAGAGAAACCCTATCTAAAAAAAAAGAAAAGCTATTGTTTTCTCAATGGCAGAAGAGCAACTGGGATGCCACCCTCTCTCACACCACATCGTCTGAACAGCCACGATGCTGACTTACTCGCTACAAAAGCAGCATCGGTACAGAAAAACGTATCCCAAAGGGGAGAGGAGAGGAAAGAGATTCAACAGAGCAGCAGAGAAGACCCAAGGCCTTCTGTGGGCAAGAGCGGTCACCTAAGAGGAGTCTGTGTTGCAGCCATGTAACTTTTGTCCAATACGTAGCTACTCATCTCACAGCAGGGGCGTGTGCCAGATCCCTCGGAGGGTCCCAGATCCACCGAAAGCTTATCCTGGCTCTTAGAGATATTCCACTTAAATGCAAACGGCAGCTTCAACTTACCACGAGGGGGTTAATGAAGGCAAATACAATACTAATGGACGCCAGAGAGGGGAGGAGGGAGGGGAGGAGGGAGAGCATGGAGGAGAGAGGGAGAGGACAAGGGGATATGACTATGAGGAGGAGGAGGAGAAAGAGGACAGGAGGGTGAGGAGGAGGAGGATGGGGAGGATGTAGAGGCAGGGGAGAGCTGGGGTAGAGAAAGGCTTTCCCAATTCGGGTGAAACTCAAGCTGCTCTGGAAGATGGGGAGAAGCCTTCAAGGAAACAGAAAGAAGAAGGTGGGGGGCAGCAGAAGAGGAGGCAGGTGTTCGAGGCCTTGGCAGGAAGACAAAAATAGGAGCACAGCAAAGAGACCCCCACAACTCCCACATCTGGGGAGCTGGAGCCCCCTCACAGCTGAACCAGGACAAGCTGGTCATGGGGTCAGGAGCTACGATGAGGCCTTTCTTGGTGGGATGATAGGAAGACTCCGGAGAAGCTCCCAGGATTCTGGACGGTTGAATCTTGCTCTGTTACTTTTCACCTTCTGAATGTGTGCGCGCACACTTAAAAAGAGTGAATGCCACACTACATAAATTATCCCTCAATAAGCCAGACTTTATCTGGTATCTGTCAACTCAGTGATTCTATTTCAGGGGACTCCAGCCATAACAGTGCTAAGTTTCAAACACTAGACAAGCCAAGCAGCAGAGGCGCTTATTTAACATACCAGAGAGGACCAGGCCTCCAAGTTCTCCCAGCATTCTTCAGTTCCTGTTACAGGGTATGGCTGCATACCCACCCACCCTCTACCCTGAACTCTCCATCCCAGGGTTTGGCTGCCCTCCCCCCGAGGTTCTTCCCTATCTAACCCAGACATTCTGGTTACCCACCATTTTGTTCCTTTTGTACCTCTGGCCTCCTGGCTGCTGTACTTGGTGGCCCTCTCCCCACATGGTTCAGGGTCATGACCTCTATGGACTCCCCTAGATATGTCTGCCCCTGGCTATGCTCTCCCCTTTCCTTTCCTTTTGTTTCTTTTTTTGTTTGCTTGTTTGTTTGTAATTTTTTGTTTTGGGGGGAGGGGTGGTGGTTAAGACAGGATTTTTCTGAGCTCCAGCTGTCCTGGAACTGACTCTGCAGTCCAGGCTGGCCTGGAACTCACAGAGATACACTGGCCTCTGCCTCCCAAGTGCTGGGATTAAAGGCATGCACCACCACTGCCCAACTGTTTCTTTTCTTTCTTTCTTTCTTTCTTTTTTTTTTTTCTTTTCATTCAAAGAGTACCATGAAATTATGCATGACCGTGTTTTATCAACAGTAAGGAAAAATGGAAAGGCATGGATGGGAACAGGGAAGTACTCTGAGATGGCATCTTCCTCCACACTAAAAATTATGTTCATAAAAGGTCGGAAATTAGGGGCTGGAGAGATGGCTCAGAGGTTAAGAGCCACTAGCTGCTCTTCCAAAGGTCCTAAATTCAATTCCCAACAACCACATGGTGGTTCACAAACATCTGTAATGAGATCTGATGCCCTCTATTGGCCTGCAGATGTACATGCAGCCAGAGCACTGTATAGGTAATAAATAAATTACTTTTAAAAAAGTCTGACATTGTGTGTAAACAATGACATTGGAAACAAAGAAGCAGATGATTGTAGTGTGGTTATAAACCATGTAAGAAACATAGAATTCCACTTTAGAAGGACACAAGATATTGACATAAAATATGGCATAATGAGTTTACCGTTGGGTTATGGGTAATCTTTTCCTTTTCCCATTATTCCTAGTCCCAACATTTCCCATAATCAAACTATAAGCACTGCTTCTGTGACACTGGGCTTTTGAATGTTGTGATTTGCTTTGTTTGGGCTCCATTTTTCTCTCTGACAGCTTCTCTGTGGTCTCATGGAGACAGAAGCCGATGAGGGGCTAGGTTAGCAAGGAGACAGACTACATGGAACTTGAATGCTTGAACATGGACATTTGAGTTCTCCTGCTGTTTCTGGTTCCCGGTGTGACCCTGACCAATTTGTCCCCTAGCTAGCTTTTTCCCTTGTGCGTAGAGCAGGCATAAATACTTCAGTTCTGTTGAGGACATCTATGATCCCATTTACCCTCTGTGAGGCAGGCCAGGCATTGCCATCCCATAGTTGAGCAAATGGGCGCTCAGAGAGGTAAACTGACCAGTCCACTCCACTATCAAGGCAGACTGAGGTGGCCTGTGTCTCACTCACAAAATTCAATCACCAGATCACATAGTGAGAGGAAGCTCTGTGTGCACAGTAAAGGAGATAACTCAGGGGTCAAAAAGCCCAATACACCGCAGCGTTTAACCTATGACTGCCCCATCCAAAAACCACTGTTTGCTGAAAGAGCGGGCGCATCTGCAGCAGGAACCACACCACAGAGTGATGGTGATAACTCTATCTCCTCTGACGTGGGCTCATGATCAGTAAGTGCTGTCAACAGCTGTGGCCCAGAATGAGGTCGCAGGAACGGGTCAGGACAGACGAATTATCCACTCAGGCTTTCAGCCTGGAGATTTCACATGATGACTCCAGGGTGTTCATATTTGAAACCAGTTATCTGCTGTCTGATTGCTCGTGGGTTTATTCGTTTGGAAGGCTTGCGTTTTGTATTCCACACTTAGGACAAGGAATGTGTTCTTCATGTTAAAGAAAGTCGCCGAGCTATGATGCAAGGCATCCATGGGAGCCAGAGTCCCCTATCTTTAGAAGAGATGAATCTGAGTTCAAGTCTCCGCTTTGCTCCAACTGTGGAGCCCTGTGAGAGCGTCTAGTTTCTTTCAGCCTTTGGAAAGTGCAACTGAAACTGCTTGGTGGGGCTGGGGCCAGGTCTTTACACACAGTGTATCCGAAGAGCACTTGGCACATAAAGGAAACTATAATAGGACTCTAAATTACTATTTAAGAGCCAGAAGTAGCCAGTTTACATTTCTCCTCTTTTACTATTTGGTAGTAAGGTTGCGCAACTGTTGCTAAGCCACAGAGACAATGAGTAGATACATTTACCAACAAGGAGGACTCCCAGAATAACTGGGCAGGGTCAAACAGGACAGGTGCTCCCCCACCCCCCACCTCCACCCCCCCACCCCCCCGCAAAAAAGGTACTGTGTATATACAATTTTTACAAATAGATCTTATGTGCAATGACAGCCAATATGTCAGCTGTTTGGGGGAGATGCAGGAAAGAGAAATGACAGGGGCACAAACTCACTTACAGGTATAAATGACATGTCCATTAGCTTTATTTGATGGGGGGTGGGACTTGCATGCCTCTTAAGGCACCCAAGTGGAGGTCAAAGGACAATTTGTGGGATTTGGTTCTCTCCTTTCACCATGTAATTGAGATCTAGGGATCAAATTCAGATTGTTAGGCTTGTCGGAAAGCATCTTTATTGGATGAGCTATCTCACCATCCCGGTATTATCTTGGTTTTGATATATGTCAAATTTTTCTAACAGGGCCAGGCATGGTGGAACATAATCCCAACACTCAGGAGACTGAGGCAGGAGGATTCCAAGTTTGAAGTCAGCCTGGGCTACATGTACAAGACTGCTCCAAAACCCAAAGTAAACAGAAAATGTGTGTCAACCTACACACTTTCAATGTGGGGCTTATGTGTGTTAATTGTACTTCAGTGATGTGTATTTCTAAACAAGGCTTGTTTTGCTCAGAATGCCTTTAAAAACAATGCATTCCATGGGCATGTCATCGGCAGGGAGGGAACAAGGAATGTCACACGTCAACAGTTTTTTGTTTTTTGTTTTTTGGCAGCAGTTGCATGCTTGATCTCAGGTGCTGGTAGCCCTGGGTCTGGCCCTACGTCTGCTTCATCTTGCATGTGTTACCTTGAGGTAGGTGTTTAATTTTTTGCCAACATCAGCCTCCTCCTCATCTATAAGGGGGAGATAATAACTACTGATGAAACACAGTTGTTGAGATGATTAAACAAAATGACACCCAGAGCAGCCAGCCATGTACCTGCAGCGTGGTAAATAGGCAGCAACTGGTACTCACTGACACCACCATTTCCATGGAGCCAAAAACTCCCACCTATGTCTCTAACTCGTAAGTTCACCACTTATCTTCAGAGTAGAGTACTGTGCATGACCATCTTCTTTTTGCTTATTTACATATCTTTATATCTTTTTTTTCTAAGACAGGGTTTTTTCTGTGCAGCCCTGGCTGTCCTGGACTCACTTTTTTTGACCAGGCTGTTCTCGAACTCACAGAGATCTGTCTCCCTCTGCTTTCCGAGTGCTGGGATTAAAGGCGTGCGCCCAGCAATTATCTCTTAATTTTTAGGTTGAAAGGTTTCCTTTATTAAAAAGATTTTCTAATGGGTCTGTCTTTGAGGGAAACCCTTTTTTGTGTCTCTGAGTAAAGTCACCATGTAAACAAAGCTGATGTCACTAAAGAGATCAAGGTCAGCAAGGTCAGCCCTCGGATGAGACTGTCAGTGGTGGGCGGAGCGGAAGCGTGCTGGACTCCAGCAAGAAACCGGGCAGCTGGCCAGGACCGCGGTTCACTTGGCCTCTCTGTCCGCTGGCTACATCTGCATCCAGTTCACTGCCAGCCCTCTTCACCTTTCATCCTCTCAGTCCTCACTCAAGTTAGGTGCCCTTGCCTCTTTCTGTCACCGAGAGACAAGCAACATGCCCCCTCTCACCTGGTTTCACAATGTGCCACAGCCCCACAGAAGGATGGCCAGTGCTCTTCTCCATGCTAAACCGCAAGCCTCCTCCTGCCTTCTGCTCTGATCTCACTGTCCCCAAGGAAGGTGGGCTCCTCCCTCCTTGAGAAAACACAGCCCTGTAAATCCCACCCTCCCTGGAAAAGGTCCCATCAGTCTCTCTCTCCCGGGTTCCTTCCCACGTGCTTAAAAATATACTCCTAGCCCAGTGATCATAACCCTCCCATGACCCTGCCTCTCCGCTGGACTCTTAAGCTTCACCTCTCTTAAATGTTGCTTCTGTTTCTCCACTCGGTTCCCCAGAATCTGACCTCTCTCAGCCGTCCATAAAAAAGGAGAAGCAGAGATTGAGAGGGAGGGACGAGCCTTCCCAGTCTGAGAAAAATAAATAAAAGCTTGCTACTACTCCCCGGGGCCAGACAGACTTGCTGGCCTATTCATCTCCAACAGCAGGCCCCAGTGAGCCTGTGGCCTGCGGCCTGCGGGAAACGTCTGGGGAACAAGGAAACTAGTTTCTGAAGTTTGAGGACACAGACCCTTAGCCTGTGGTGCAAATCTGGTTTCTTGAAGATGTAAGGGGTCACTCAGTGGCTACAATGTCTGACGAAGGAAAGCAGGCCCTCAGATGACAGAGACTTTCCACCCCTCCTGAGGAACTCCCTTGCCCAGCTGTAAAGTGGCCACACCAGCAACCAACCAGTGGGAGGCACAGAGAGATTTGGTAGACACCCTCTCAAAGTAAGCTGCGCTTAGCAAATAAAATTAGTGCCTATGGGAGATATCATGGGTTGTGGTGGCCAATCAGAGCTTAGGAGGTGCATTACTGAGAATGGTAGGACACAGGCTCAAGGCGGCTACTGCAAGTCTAAACTACCAGGAAGTGACTGGGTAGACAGGCAGACTTGGAGACTGGTGCTCAGCAGCAGAGCACCTGCCTAGCGTACATGAGGCTCTGAGTTCAATCCAAAGTACTGAAGAAGGATGGGGAGAACGGAATGGGACGGAGAAGAGTGGGGAGGAGAGAAAGGAAATGAGAGAGAAGTTGTTTCTTTTGGGGGGTTGATTTTTGGAGCCAGGGTCTCACTATGTAACCATGGCTGTCCTGGAACTTGCTCTGTAGAGCAGGCTGGCCTCATAATCAGAGATCCACCTGTCTCTACCTCCCGAGTGCTGAGATTAAAGGAATGGCCCCAATACACTTGAGAAAGACCATTTCTGTTAGCTGGGGAGAGAGTTCAGTGGGAGAATGTGAGCCGAATGGCCACCAGGTCCTGGGTTCAATTGCCAGCACCAAACCACACCCGTTAAGCCACGTGTTATCCCAGCACTTGAGAGGTTAAGGCAGAAGGGTCATACAACCCACCCGGGCTATCTCAAACAGACTTGGAGTAAATACCCAGCCCGCAGATCTGACTGGGCCCTGAGTATATAGCTTCTGTCTGGAGCATCTTCCACTGGTCTCCTCAGACCCACTTTGTAATAACTTATTTACATGTGGGGACCACACAAAGCATGGCAAATCAGAGGGACATATTCAAGGACACCCTGTGGAGATTTCGGAGAGGGACTGGGAGTCTGAGGAAACAGGAGGAGGTGGCAGCCTCCACGGGGGTAGCTCACTGCCCTGGGTCACCTGTGCAGAGGACAGCACAGGCTCCGATGTCAAGGTTATATACATTTATCCATCTGCTGTGATGGATAAGCACATGAATCCACCCGCCAGCTCTGGCTCGGCCATTTCTAGCTTGTCACAGTAAAAGATCATATTGCCACCTTCAAAGGAAAGCGTGGAAGTCAACCTGTTGCTTTGGTGCAGAGCCTGGGGGAAGTGACAGGCCCCAAGGCATCCTTCCCAGCAGGTAGGAAGGCCATCCCTGACCACTGGGTCCCTAAGAGGTCAGTTTGCCCAGCTGCACCTTAGATCTTGTTCTCTCACTGTCTTCCGAGTGGAGTTAGGTTCGCAGAGGCTGATCCGTGGCCACCTCAACCTGGACCCCCTCACGGTACCTCACGTGGGGCCCACGCGCACAGCAAGTCCGAAACAAGCTTTCAGATTAACAACGGAACACTGTATATGAACGGTTCCAGGAGGCAGTGGCAGGAAGAGAGAACAGGTGCTGAGGAGGAGGGAGGGCGGAAGGATGGAGAGAGGGAGGGAGGACGGAGAGGACGATGGCTTGATTGGCCAGTGACAGATTCCACAGCAGATCCAAGTTTGAGGACTAAAGAGTCTTAATTCCAACATGGCCCTCAAGGGAAATCAAGCTGTGATTGTGGGATTGGCTTCCGGCATGAGCAACCACCCTGACATTCGGGCCTGTTTCCATCGCTCTGTAACAATAAACATGTCCTCCTTAGGAGTTTGTTTTTCCTGCTGGGAACCATACTTTGCAATGAAATATACTTGAGGGAAAAAAAACATCGGCTCTGTGGTTACACTTAAAGAGGCCACAGTGTCGTACTTCTTTCCCTGGGGAAAGAAGCCGCCAGTGACTCAGGTTCTAAGCATCCAACTCAGGCCCAAACCCTTCACCCCCACAAAGAGCAAAGAGCACAGTAGGGGGTCTCTGGTGCAAGCTTGGTAGCAGGGCCCAAGCTGGACTGAAGGCACTGTAGAATGTATACTGTTGAGCCGCTCAGATTTTCCATTAGGGGGACTAAGAGCTCTTGCCCCTGGTTTGATTTCTAGTACTACAGAAAGTAAATGAGGGGTTGGGGACTTAGCTCAGCGGTAGAGCGCTAGGTTCAGTCCTCAACTCTGGGGGGGAAAAAAAGAAAAAAAAAAAAAGGAAGTAAATGAATGAACACAGCATTTGTGTTGGTAGGAGAAGTGCCATTATGCAAATATCGGTGATAAGGAGATATGAATAATGTCATATGGGCTGGTGAAACACTTATAAATGGGATGCTTAATTTACCCTCAACTAGATCCTTAAACTCAAATAAAATCCCTGAGTAGCTGGTCGTGGTGATTTAGGCCTTTAATGTCAGTACTCAGGAGGCAGAGTCGGTAGATCTCTGTGAGTAAGAGGCCAGGCAGTCTGGCCTACATAGTGAGTTCCAGGCCAACCAGGGAAACCTGTCTTTAAAAACACAAACCCTGAGGACAGGGGCCTTTCTCCGAGTTTCTTTACTTTTCTTTCCACCAGAACTGTTACCGAGTTGAGAGCATTGCCTATACACAGTATGAAAGGCTCCACTTGGAGGTGGGTATGTCACTCTGTGGATGCCACGGAGGCAGCAGAGCATTGTGGGAAGGTGGACAAGCGAGGAACAGGGGGATCGGTCTACGTCTGAGCAGCCTTCAGAAGCCCAGTGGCACCTACGAGTACAAAGCATTGTTTCCCCAGCAGATGTGTCACAAAGACCTCACCTGCGCAGGGCAGTGCCCTTGGTGCTGGGGATACACAGATATGGCGATGACAACACCTTTAGTGTCTCAGAGAGGGGACACTAGTAATGACCAAAATAAAAATAAAATTGTAACTGGGATAGAAGCAACCAAGTACTTAGCAGTAAGAGACCCTGACTCAGGGAGGGTGATGAATCAGGGAGGATTCCCTGATGGACAGTCAATTAAGCTGACGTCTGCAACACAAGCAAGTCAAGTGAGACACGCAAAAGGAAAAGCAATTCAAAGGACTGGGGCTGTCACTCTGCGGTACAGAGCACTTGCCCAGCATGCTGCAGGTCCAAGGTTCAACTTCCAGACTTCCGGTTCTGAACAACCCCCAACACACACACACACACACACACACACACACATACATACAGGCATACATGCGCATGCACGTGCACACTGATGTTTAAGACCAGGTTTAGGGAGGAATGAGCATGGGACTCTAGGGGTGAGTGGGGAAGGCTGCCCTGTACAATTTTGTGATGGGAAGCAGTTTTTCTGTTTGTTGACAGCTATAGAATGCACAAGAAATACTAAGACTGAGCCCTAGCACAAAATGTGTTATAGGTGAAATGTGTCAGCCATGTTGGAACAAACACACCACACAGATGTTGGATGTGACGATGCAGGAGGCTGGAGGTGGGGTGGAAACTGCTTGATGCCATGGATTCTACTAAGAAGAAAGAAGAAGAAAGAACTCGGGGGTGGGGGGAATGAAGCAAAGAAAACAGCGCGAGCAACAGCGCAGCACGAGCCAGGTAAGTGTGGTTGGAACGCAGACGCCATGATGGAGGCACAGGAAACTGACATACTGGCTATCATAGAAGTAAAACCTCAAAACCAAGCTGGCCATGGTGGCGCTTTAATCCCAGCACTCAGGAGGCAGAGGCAAGTGGATCTCCGTGAGTTCAAGGCCAACCTGGTCTACGAGTCCAGGACACCCATGGCTACAGAGAAATCCTGTCTTGGAGGAGGTGGGGAAAACACTTCAAAACGAGAACAAACAGCAGCAACAAAAACAGCTGGGTAGTGGTGGCGCACGCCTTTAATCCCAGCACCTGAGCGGCAGAGGCAGATGGATCTCTCAGAGTTTGAGGCCAACCTGGTCTACACAGTGAGTTCCAGGACAGACAGGGTTACAGAGAGAAGCCCTGTCTCAAAGGGGGTGGGAGGTGGGGAAGGAGAGTGTGGAGCCTGTCCCTGTCAGTGGGGGGGGGGGGGGGGGGTTGCAGACACACAGCTAATCTGTATTAGAGGGTAACGCAGGTCACTAGTGCCCTGTTGGTAGCACTGAGCTATTTCCCACTCTCTGTGTGAGAATACCCAGCTGTCAGCAGGGCAGCATGAGTCCAGCACAGCTAACCATGGGTCACAGACTTTGAAATGTCACCGAACTAGTAATGTGACGTAGCCAGGCACAGTGACGCAAGCCAGTAATCCCAGCACTCAGGGAAGAAGAGGCAAGCTGATCTCTGTGAGTTCGAGGCCAGCCTGGTCTACAAAGTGACATCTAGGGCTATACAGAAAAAACCCTGTCTCGAAAAACCAAAAAAGAAAAACAAAACAGAAGTGATGTGCCAGAGTCTGGGCATTCTGGCCAGCTCCTCATAAGGGCCACAGTTACCTGGACAGCCCGCCCCGCGGTGTGTACATGCGCACTGTAATGTGAAAGCGCGTATTAACCACAGTCAGGGGCCAGGGAGATGAACTAACCAATAAAAACACAGGCCTAGCAACCCAAATTAGACCCAGACCCATGTAAGAAGCCAGATGTAGGGGTGCACATCTGTAATTCCAGCACTCCTGTGGCCAGACAGGAGGTGAAAACAGCAGACACACACACACACACACACACACACGGGGGGGGGGGGGGGGGGTGGAGGAGAGAGGGGAGCGAGAGATTGAGAAATCCAATACTTTAATAGTTTCCTGAAGACACTGATGCAAAGGAAAAGAAAACAGGCTCTGGAAACCACAGCCCTGAGTCCACACTCGCCATCCCACCCACCCACCCACCATCCTTGGAGGCCAAGGGTGCTTCCTGTTTGGGGAAGTAGGAAAGCAACCATAGCTCCAGTCTGTACCACCCACCTGTATAATTTTAGAATAAGGAATACGCAACTTAAAGCCAGGGAAACAATGAAACTGATAAAAAGGAACCACGAATCTGACCCAGAAAAAGTGTAAACAACCACAGGCTTAGAAAGCATCAGAGGTAGCGGTGCGCTCCAATTCTAACCCAGTTATGGACACTACACTGGAAAAAAGATGCTTGCATGAGAAAGCCATCTCTTAGCTGTGAACGCTGCCTCCGGCAACAATCTGAGCAGCTGTGGGGGCAGGACACACACACACACACACACACACACACACACACACACACACACACACACACACACACAATCTGAGCAGCTGTGGGGGCAGGACACACACACACACACACACACACACACACACACACACACACACACACACACACACACACACACACACACACACACACACACACACACACACACACACACACAGTAAACCACTGGTAAAAGCAGGGTCCCTTGTCCTGAGTAGAATCCCAAAGAAAAGCAGGATTTCCCTTTCTCATCCTCTGCAAAGAACACCTTTCTACGAGGTAGGCTTTGAAGACAGCTATGTCATACTCCTTAGTCCCACAAGTTGATAGTGAAGAGTCCAGGCCTGGGAAACCAGAGCCCAGGAGAACCCCGTGATGCTGTGAGGCAGGCCCATTCTCAGAGTCAATGGAAGCAGAGGTGCGCATGTGCACACTGCAGAGCGGGCTGTATGAGAGCTGGCCAAGTGCACAGGACTCTGGGCTTTCTTCCCCTGTTACACACAATTGGCAGGACTAAGAAGAGCCTCTAACCTGGGCAAACAGGAACAGGCTCAGTGAAGACGGGAAGAAAGGGATACCTGAGCTATCCCTCAAATAAGAGGGAGGCAGGGTCTCTGTAAACAAAACACAAGACTGGCCAGGAGTGGGGATCACTCAGGAAAGAACGGATATGGGTTTAGTTTCCCTGTTCTCTCCATTATTATGTTTGAAATGCCCCATAATAAAAGGGGTATATATGTATTATAGAAATTTATATAAATATGAAAAATCTAAACCACCAAGAAAACTAAAAACAACATATAATTCTACAGCCTAAGAATACTATTATCATCTTGGTCTACTTCCAGTAGTTTCTTTCTTTCCCATGTGCACACATGCTGTGACATTGGTGTGGCACTCGGAGGACAACTTGGAGGAGCTGGTTTTCTCCTTCTGTCACGCATGTTCCTGGGACTGATCTCAGGCTTGGCAGCAGGTGCCTCTACCCGTTGGGCAGTATCACCAGCCTACTTTTCTTTCTTTTATTTGCCAATTATGGTCATTCCAGCCAGAGTGGTTTTTAGCCTGCATTCATTAGTCCACTCCTAATTTCTCTTAGGCAAAAGATTGTTTGTATGTTTGATTTTTGAGACAGAGTCTTTTTATGCAGCCCTGGCTGGCCTGGAACTCCTTTTGAGGACAGGGCTGGTTTTGGACTCACCAAGATCTGCCAGCCTCTGCCTCCTAAGAGCTGTGATTATAGGCATGTACAACCCTGCCTGGCCCTCAAGTTGATAAAGATTTTTTAATGGCATAATTTTTGTTGCCTAGTCATTTGCCAAAAGCTGGCCTATGATCTATTCCTGACATTTTTGCTACAATAAGAAAGGCTGTAATAAACTGAAAAAAATGACACCTATTAAAAATTAGGCCTTTTCAGCCAGGTGCAGTTGGGCAGACGCCCTTAATCCCAGCACTTGGGAGGCAGAGGAAAGTAGATCTCTGTGAGTTCAAGGCCAGCCTAGTTTACAAAGCAAGTCCAGGACAGCCAAGCCTATACAGAGAAACCCTATCTCGAAAACAAACAAGCCAAAAGAAAAAAAAAAAAGGCAATTTCAGATGATAAAGAAATGCCTTAATACATGTCTAAATTTAACTCCACAGCACAGAACTGGGGGAAAGGGAAAGGGAAATTCGTGGCTTGCAGACCACATAATTCTAAGCAATGATTAACTTTCCCTGTAGCAAAGGCCATGGTGAAACCTGCAAGGCTGACAGGGGCTCATACACTGCCTCTCTGTCAAGGACACCTCACCAGGTGCAAACAATGAGTTCCGGAAATCGGCTAGAGGCCTTTGGAACACTGACGTCAAAGGCGGACATTCTACCCACTCGGGATGGCGCAGAAGGATCCTGCAGGCACAAGGGTGCCTCTGGCTTCTCTCTGGGACCATCCTGTAGTGCCGGACATGGCCTGTAAATGAGGTTTTTCTCCCACCCACACAGCCTTAATGATGTTGACTTCCCCTAAAAGAAAATCCACTAAATTCCCTGGGTAAGGAGGCGAAGGCAATCTTACATTTTCCCCCTACACTATTTGTCTTCTGACAAAATGTAGAATTTGGCTGAATGTCTCTGAAGGCATTGCCTCTTCAGGCGATGCCTGAATGCCAGTAAAAAAAGGAGGGAAGAGTATAATCCATAAAGCATTTCATGGCACATGGGCGATTCGGAGATCCACGCATCATAGCTGTGTTCCATCTGCCTTTCAGACTGAAAAAAAAAAAAGCCACCAGGAACCTCTGAGCTATACACCATGTGGTCTTGGCCAGCAGCCACCAGCATGGGAAGCCACTGTGACCTTCCCTATGAAAGAGCCCCCAGGCCTTCTCAATGACACAGCCAGAGGGACCAGGAAGGACAGTCCCATTGCTTTCTATGCCTTTTCCTTCCCCTTAGCCATCTCTGTCTGCTCTTGGGGATTCTTACTTCAGAATTGGAAACTGGGCTTTCTTGTTATCCGTGTCAAAGGGTAATTAGAGAGGAAAGTGAATACAGGACAAGCCCAGCAGGCACACTTAGAAACTAGAGACTGCTGATTCACCAAGGAAGCAAACAGCAGTTACTGTGTGTGGCCTTGAAGCTAGGTTCTAACCTCTTTCCCTGACTTGTGAGAATTTTTTGCTTTTTGTTTTTTAAAAACATAGAAATGCTTATGTGACTGTGTTTTTTGTTTTAATCCCTGGTGTGGGATATGAGCTGCTTCAGATTGGCCACAACAGCTCACTATGATTTGCCTCATGCTCTAGCAGGAGCTTGACAGTTTACCTTTAGAATTCTAGAGACTCTTTTTTTTTTTTTTTTTTAGACAGGGTCTCTCTGTGTAGCCTTGGCTGTCCTGGACTCACTATGTAGACCAGACTGCCCTCGA
This sequence comes from Acomys minous, assembly GCF_964271855.1. Classification (NCBI taxonomy): domain Eukaryota; kingdom Metazoa; phylum Chordata; class Mammalia; order Rodentia; family Muridae; genus Acomys; species Acomys minous. The sequence goes on from NC_140492.1 coordinate 57,829,615, forward strand.
ACTCACAGCGATCCACGTACCTCTGCCTCCCGAGTGCTGGGATTAAAGGCGTGCGTCACCACTGCCCGGCTCTGGGAACTCTTGAGAGGGATAAATATGAGAGCCCTGGGAGGGCCTGCAATGGCTGCTTCTCCCCCTGTTGCTGCCCCTGATGCTGTTGCTGTTTGCTGTTTGGTGCTATTGGCTAGGTTGCTGATTACAGCAATCCTGAGGATGAAAATCAAACTAGTCCCAAGAAACCTGATGCCCACAGTCAGCAGGAAGTAGTCTAACCATATCGACACCCCCTTTCTCCTCTAACATTCTTTCTCTTCTACCTAGTGTTAAGGGGTTGGAGGGACTAGGGGAGGTGTGGAAAAAGAGGTAGGAAAAAGAACCCAAAAACGTAGCCAAAAGTCCAGCTACAAGTGGCACCCAAAATACAGAGGGACTTTTGAACCCACCAGTGGTATAAGTAATGACACAGAGGCTTTTTAATATGTTAAAGTTTAGGCCTTTTATCTAGAACAATCTCCCATCTAGCTTCACCTGACTAATCCTGGTAGTACATCTACCTCTCTGCACCTGTTCAGTCGGCCCATTCTCCTGTGTTTGCTGGTGAATCTCCCGCCTTCTTTTCTTCTTCCCTGAGTCCCTCTCTTTCCCAGAAGTTCTGCCCTCCACCTCCTGCCTAGGCATTGGCCGTCAGCTCTTTATTACAATCAATAGGCAAGTGAGGAAGGACTGATATTTACAAAATATAAGACACCCACACCCACACACCTCCCACTCCACCCCCCAAGCCCCCCACATCCCCCCACCCCTGTGATGGGCCTTAGAAATAATAATATGAGATCTGGCTAGCACTTAGCTCTCTGCTGGTTTAGCAATCAATTAACTGAGAGACACCGTCACACATCGTGCCCCAACACGCCCCTGACCTCCCAAGCATTTAAGGGTCCCTACCACTCCACCACTAATGAGCTTCCATGGGTTTTCAAAACCTCATTACCAAGAGTCTGGAGAGATGGCCCAATGCTTAGAGCCTTTCTGCTCTTCCAGAGGACCCAGGTTCGCATCTCAGCCACTCACATGGAGGGTTACAACTGTCTGAAACAAATCCAAAGACTTTGAGGGCCTCTTCTTCCCACTTCCATGGACACCGGGCACGCGTGTTTACTTACATACATGCAGGCAAAAACTCATACATATAACATTAAAAAAAAACTACGTCTTCTAAAAAAGAATGCACTGCTGGTGTGGACCCTATCCTAGGCTTACACACAGAGACCAGGAAGATGGGCTGCACAACACTGCACATGGGCTTCAGTAATGAGCTCAGAATAATTAATCTTTTGTGGCTGCTACTAGGCTTTTTTTGGCAGCAGAGAATTGTTTAACAATAAGTTTGTTAGCAATATTCCACATATATCTATCCAAGTTGGGAACCTGTCAAAGTCAAAGTTCACTTCTGACTGAAGTTTGTGCCCTCCCCTCTGGATTCACACATCACAGAGGGACAAGAAAAACAAAAGCATGGTCATGCAACCAAAGGCTTCGCCTGATTCTGTTTTTCTGCTAGATTCCTCAGGAAGGCAGTCTTTAAAGGTTAAAAGAACTGGGCAAAAAAAAAAAAAAGCCAATGCATAAACATAGAACAGCTGTCTGTCTGGCAAAGACACTATTCCACTGCACAGAGCCACACCCCAACACCAACAAGCTCAAGTCATCCCAAATCCAGCTGACTCGATTGCTAGAGATTTCCCCAGGGTGCAGCTGTGCGCAGCCTCTGATGGAAGAGTGGATGATGAGAGCCACATGCTCGGGTGGCTCAAAACCTGCCCCATGGAGGCTGAGACCAGAAAGTTACCTTGCAGACAGCCGCCTGGAGGATAGCATCAAAGCCCCCCTCGGGGGCATCGCGGTTCCGGGACACCCTCTGCTTCCTCACTTCCTCGTTGAAACTGTCGACTCTGTCTGTGAGAGGCAGCAGATGGCGGAACCCAAAGGAGGGGACGCAGTTTGGGAATAACTTGTAACTAGAGAGAAAGAAGAGAAGAGTCACTTTTCCATCATCATCTGTAAGCCTTTTCAATTTTTAATTGCATTTCATTATTTTAGCATGCCTGTATGTACACATACGCACGTGCGCGCGCGCACAGACACACACCCACAAGTGCAAGTCAGAGAACAACTTGCAGAGATGGGTTTTCTTCTTCTATCATGTGGGTCTGGAGGACCAAACTCAGGTCACCAGGCTTAGTGGCAGTCGCCTCTACCCACTGAACCACCTCCATGGTCCCATCTCTAAATACTAACCAAGTGCCCTGGCCTACACAATGTACCTTGAAAAATATCAATGAATATTTACCCAGCGCCTACCACCTGCCCTGGGATAAGCACAGTGGAGAGAGCAAAGATAAATAACAACTTTAAACAGCCAGACCACGGAAGTGCGGAGACAACGGCTCAAAAATGACAGCAGACTCTGTGGCTGGGGGAAGTTGTAGCGGAATGTTAACTCAGAACACGGCTGTCCTGGCATGCAAACACAGGACAGGAGACAGAGGCAAACAGATCTGAGTTCGAGGCCAGCCCAGCATAGAGCAAGTAATAGGCAAAGAAAATCTTAAGATCCAGGTGAGGTGGCATATGCTTTTAGTCATAAATGAAGGTAACGTTAGTTTGTAGAAGGAAGCATCCATGTTTGAAAGTGAAATTGTGTGGCAGAAAAGGTGATGGATCAGAGAAGATTTGACAGAATAAGATTTGCCCAACTCTCACAAGAAAATAGAGGAAAGGGAAGCTACTTAAGGAGCAGTTTTACAGAGAGAGGAGGCAGTTTTATCAGGACAGTAATAGAGACATGGGTTGCAGAGAAAGAGAGAACTCAGGTGAAGAGGGAATGAACGAGAAAATGAGAAAAAGCCAGAAGATTAGAGCAGACTGCTGAGTTAGGTGGAGGCCAAGCAGAGCAATTCCTGGCCAAGAGAGAAGCCAGATTAAATAGGTCAGCTGGGAGAAGGGTTGGAGCCAGAACAGTTGAGTTGAACCAGTCAGCCCAGAGCTCAGAAAGAACAAGTAAGGGTGAGCTTTATTGAGCAGTGGGTCTCAGAGGCTGAAAACATTCTAGGTCTATGTTAGATTGTACAGAATCTAGAAGCTTCCAGGACTAGGCTTAGGTTAGCAGAAGGAGACAGTAAGCCTCCCAGACAACAACTGGGCCAGAAGAATAAAAGTTCCTTTTACAGGGAAGATGTGACACGGGCCTTGGATGCTGAGCGGGACTGGTGGGCACGCTCAAGGACAAGGGCAATGCAAGCAGGGCTCTTTGGGCAACCAGCCTTTTTCACATCAACTGTACTGCTGTCGTGAGACAAAGGACCCACTGGTGACACCAGGATGTGCTGGCACAAGAAGAGATGGGGGATGGAACGGGAATTAAAAACATTTCTTCTGCTTCATCACTCATTATAAAATGATAAAGCATCCACTCGCCAGAGAAATGTAAACTTCGAATGGGAAAAAGACAAAAGATGTGCATGTCAAAGTGCTGCCAGGTTAACTTCGGGGGGGAGGGGGGGCAGAAGTGGCCTCTTTCCTAGAGAAAGCAGTGCCAATGATAGTATCAAACTTGGGCAATGAAAGAGGAAGAGAGGCCCTAAATGGGATCCTGGGATAAAGGAATCAAGGGCAGAGTGTGGCAGAGGGCATAGAAGACTAACCCAGTGTGGGGAAAGGAGGCCTACAAAGGCCACTGGGTTGGATGCAGTGTAAGGGGGGGGGGGGGGGGGGGAGGGGCGGGGAAGATGTAAGGGAGGGCGGGGCTGTCTAACCCAGACCTGTAGGATCTGTGACCATGTAAAGAAGTCTCTCTTAAGAAGAACAAGTACTGGCAGACAGGCCTGGGAGAAAGGCTTTAGAATCCCATTCAGGCAGTGCCTGGGAAGGGAAACAGGCTTAGCAACTGCTATAGAGGTCCCGCCATGCCTGCTGCCAAGGCCGGCCCTGCCAGCACAGGTCTAGACAGGCTCCCCGCTGCAGAAAGGCCAACAGTCACAATGATGCAAAGACTTCACGGTGCTGGGGGACAGATCACCACACAGTCAGACAGGGGGACAGACAGGGGGACAGATCACCAGACAGACAGACAGACAGACAGACACACACACACACACACACACACACACACACACACACACTCCCCCCAACCCCCAATCCACCTAGAATAACAGCTCTTTCTCTGCTGGTGTTTCCCTGGTCTCCATCGTCTCCCCTCCCCCATCTTCACAACCATCTTATGCTTAGTCAGGTGAGCTGTTTTTAACTCCCCCGCTATTCCCTACCCCCACCCACAGACACACATACACACACCCGCCTGAGGCCACCCTGAGATTTTGAGTGGCCTCCTCATTTTATATAGACAAGTGTGGACATTATATTCCTGATGGAAGGAGGAGTTGAGACTCCATTCACACCTACTTGGCAGACAGACAGACAGACAGACAGACAAGCCCAGAAACGGGAGAAACACGGCCACAACTGCACTCTATTCTTCCTCCAAAGCTCCTATTTCCCTTCTGTTGTTCTGGGCCACGGTTTAAAGCCTTGGGTGTGTATTTGTTGTGGCAGTTGAAGGAGAAACTGAGTAAGGGCTGTGAAGTGAGAAACCAGGAGAGCTGAGCGGGGCACAGCGATCGATGGCCATGGGCTCAGTGTTTACACCCCCTTCACTCCTGCAAACAGCAGGAGCAATCCTGGTGTAATTCCAAACCAGAAAGCGCGGCTTCTGTGCTGTAGCCCTGTCAGGGACACCCCTTACTGAGGCCACACAGACACTGGGAAGGCCTCCACTGTCACTGAAACAGCAGGTCACCTGTGACAAGCCCTTGCTCCAGAACGGTGGCCTGGAGATCTGTTTGTTTAGACTCTCCTGCCGGGGGAGTAGCCCTCCCACGCACTGGGCTTAGAGAGAAACTGGCTCAAAAAACCAAAACCAAAAAGATCAAAAAGAGAGAGAGAGAGAGAGAGAGAGAAAGAAGGGAAGAAGGGGAGGAGTGTTGGTGTGTGTGTGTGTGTGTGTGTGTGTGTGTGTGTGTGTGTTTGGAGACAGGGTTTCTGTGTGTATCCTTGTCTGTCTTGAACTCGCTTTGTAGACCAGGCTGGCCTTGATCTCACAGAGATCCTCCTGCCTCTGCCTCCAAAGTGCAGGGAATAAAGGCATGTGCCACCACCACCCCTCCCTGAGTGAATCCAGTTTCAAGACACTAGATCTAGGCAGATTTTGAAAACAATGTAATATTCAGGACAGGATTGTAGATTGAGCTAATATGAAAAGATGCCTCTCTTACTCTGGACAGAGAACTTCTAGACCAAATATAATTTTTAAAAAAGTAAATAGACAGCTATGATTGACAGTTCCAAAGAAGAGGACACTGTGTGCAAATGCATGAGTTGAATAGAGGGGCAGGACCCAGGATTCTCTATGCATGAGGTGGGGGAAGGAAGCCTAGAAAAGAGGCAAAACCATTTACTGTCCACTGCAGTTTATAAGCAAGAGAGAAAAGCCAGCAGTTAAGAACATAATCCTCTTGCAGAGGACCTGAATTCCCCTGTAACTCCAGCTCCATGGGATCCAACACCTCTGGACTCCAAAGGCACTACACTCATACACACACACACACACACCATACATACACATAAATAAAAAATTACATGTATGTATTATATGACCTATACATGCAGGTACTGTGGAACTAGAAAAAGGAATCAGATTCCTTGGAAATAGAGTTAGAGGCAGTTGTAAAGTGACAGTGCGGGTGCTGGAAACCAGACCAAGGCCCTCTGCAAAAAAATAAAATAAAATAAAGTCACCCTAGTCCCTAGCGATGAGAATTCATAACTTTTATGGTAAAGAAACCACCAGAAGTCAGGTGGTGGCGCACACCTTTAATCCTAGCACTCAGGAGGCAGGGGAAAGGAGAGCTCTTGTGAGTTCGAGGCCAGCCTGGTCTACATAGCAAGTTCCAGGCCAGCCAAGACTTACAGAGAAACCCCCAGCTGAGAAATTAACAGGAAAACCAGTCGCACTGCCAACATGAAAGGTTCCTGACAACAGCAAAGATGGAAATTGCTCTGTGGAAAGTCTGGACACACAGGGCATATGGCCCTTGATGGAAAACAGCCACTGATGAAGATGAGCTAATGAAAACATTTCACACCACAGCCCCAAGGAATGTCAGCAAACCTCACACTCAAGAACAGAATGCCCTGAAATTCCATAAGACCAGGACTTTTGAAACAGTCAAAAAGAGGAAGGAATGACAGCCAAGAGCCAGATGGGAAATTACTAGAAAAACAAAAAACAAACAACAAAAACTAAAAGTCTCAAAACACGAAGCAACAACAACAAAAACCCTGAAAAATATCTAAAACACAGGGATCTGAGAAAAGGACCAAGTGAAACTTATAAGAAAGAAAAAATACAGTCACAGAAGTCCAAACTGAAGGTCTGGCATACAGATTAAACTACAGAATAGGACAGAATTGTAACCTGGATGGTTTTCTATTATGTTGCTGGGTGGGTGGCAGAAGCTATAAGAAGAAAGAGAAAAAACATGAAGTTTGAACGGAGAGGCTCCTACTGACCCCGCCCCCCTGACTAATGGATGGACATGCAGACAGAGGAGAGAGGAAGCCATCACAGAGACACTGTCAGAACCTTCCAGATTCAGGTGACCAAGCTCTGAACAACATGAGCAACAGTAACTCCAGCCCAGACACAGTCAGGAGCATGTGACAGAGAACACAGAGGATACAACCCAGAGCATGTCCACTAAGATGCCAGAAGGTGGTAGAAAGACACCTTTAATGTGGCCAAGGAACACTGGGGCTTCCTGAAGGGTGAAAATGTGTAAATACTGATGGAGATGTTTTCACATGAGTGTATCCCGATGGCTGCTCAAAGAAAAAGCCCCACAACTAGCAACAGAAAATGGGGTGTTAGACAGGCATGGTGGCACTCACCTTTAATCCCAGCACTCAGGGAGGCAGAGGCAGGCGGATATCTGTGAGTTAGAGGCCAGCCTGTCTCTATAAAAGGGAGTCCAGGATAGTCAGGGCTATGCAGAGAAACCCTGTCTCAAAAGAAAAAAAAGAAAGAAAGAAAGAAAGAAAGAAAGAAAGAAAGAAAGAAAGAAAGAAAATGGGATGTCAAGCGAGCATCGGGATTTCCTAGAGCTGCTCCAGTTAACACTCTGGTCTTTAATCTGATGCTTACATTACTTTGTTGTACCCAGGGCAGGCCTGGCACTTCTTCAGACTTAGTATTTCTGGTGCATTCTATCCCAAGTGGGGAAAGCATAGGAATTCTGGTTATTTCTGGCCTGTGCTGTCCCTCCCAAGTTGCAAAGGGGACTCTCCAGGAAGACTGGGACCCCAGGAGAGAAAGGCCAGCCTGACCCCAGACTAAAGTGTCTCTCCTAGTACTTCCTGGCTTACAAAAGAGAGATTTGCATGACTTAGATTTGATGTTTCCTTCCTAACACCCTTTCTTCGCTGATTTCCTGTCTTAGGAACAGCTTTTCAGAGTGCTCTGTACTCACTGTCCAGAAGTGCCCTGTCTGCCACTGTTTCTGCCCAGAGGGCTTCCAGTAGGAGCTCTGAATAGCTGTGTGCCACGGCCTTGACTATTCGGATGCTAAGCACCCAGACTTGGTCCTTCATCCTCTGCCAGCTCCCAGCCCAGCATCTCCGTGGATGCAGACACACCCTGCCCAACTAGAGTTGGAGCCCAATCAGGGCAGGAACGGAAAAGAGAGGATGGAGCCACTGTTCCAATGGATCCAAATAATTGTTTTGGTTAGGATGCTGTTGCTCCCAATAAGTAGCAAAACCCCCAATGATAATACATGTGACCTGGGGACAGCTGAAAGGGGCCTTGGAGATGAGTCTACTAATCATAAGGTAGTTTACATAGCTTACGGCTACTTATGGCCGTAATGATGCCAACAGCTCTTTATTCTTAAGGTCTTTGAATATACCCATATTTAAAACTGTTTATCTTACTGGGTTTTTTTCCTTCTTTCTCTTGCTTGTTTGTTTCTTTGTTTTGAGACAGGATTTCTCTGTATAGTCCTGGCTCCCCTGGAACACACTCTATAGGTCAGGCTGGCCTCAGACTCAAAGATCCTCTGTTGGGATTAAAGGCGTGCACCACGGCTACCTGGCTTATCTTATTGTTTTTCCAATCTTTGTGTTGGTTTCTGACCCCTGAGAAGGATCTAAGCCAGCATCAAGAATAAAATTAAGGGGGGAGGGGATTGGGGTGGGGCTGGGAGACTCAGGAAACAGGCTGCCGGAACATCACCACCTCACCCAACACCCAACCTAGCTTGGAGCTGAAGTTGTTTGGGTTGCAAAAACACAGGGAGAAGTAAGGCCAGGGTCTTTAAAACACTTGACAGCAATAAACTAAGCAGCCATCCTCAGATTTCGTACAAATAAGGACGATGCTTTGAAGATGTTTATCGGTGGACGTTTGGGGACTTCCTACTGCAGACTAGGCGAACTCTGGCGGGCTCCTGGGAACTTGGGAGTGCACGCTGTCACGTAGCCTCAGATAAAGTATCTTGGATGAGGACAAAATGGCTTTGTGTTACTGAGGCTCCAATCTGCCCCCTGAGGTACCTGTATGAAGGTATTTTACTCTGTGTAGGCTTCACTTTCCTCACCTGTAAACATGGCTTAGAAGCCTTGGGGACCTGAGGAGGCCAGCATGGGTGCAATGAGGTAATCTCATTAAAGTGTCCATTTGCTAACGGCGTGAATGGCATCTGAAGCTTAGTGAGAACCAAAAGGTTTAGCTGTTCCCCATCACGTGAGCCTTAAATCCCAAAGACTCATTAAGGTCAAAGGTGGCGATGAGGCAAGAAAAGGCTGGAAGTCACCAACCACTGTAATGCCATTGTACTGCCCAACCTTCACATCTCACGCATCACTTGAGACAACAGAAAAGAGAGAAGCCACCTCCGCCGTCACTGTGTCAGGGGTGTGGGAGGATGTGGCCCACGTTCAGTCCCATCTGCTTACCAGTCCTGCTTTCCCTGCTTACACAGCTAACCTAGTGTCCGGCCTCCTATTTAAGAGTATGGAGCAGAGGGCTGGAGAGCTGGCTCAGTGGTTAAGAGCACTGCCTGCTCTTCTAAAGGACCTGAGTTCAATTCCCAGCACCCACATAGCAGCTCGCAACTGTCTGTAACTCCTGCTCCAGGGGACCCAACACCCTCACACAGACATATGTACAGGCAAAATACCAACACACATGAAATAAAAATAAATTAATTTTTTAAAAAGAGTATGGGAATGGCCAGGTGTGGTGGCGCATGCCTTTAATCCCAGCACTCGGGAGGCAGAGGCAGGTAGATCGCTGTGAGTTCAAGGCCAGCATGGTCTACAAAGCAGGTCCAGGACACCCAAGGCTAACATAGAGAGACCCTGTCTCAAACAAACAAACAAACAAAACAAAACAAAACAAAAACAAACAAAAAGAGTATGGGAGCAGACAGTCTCATTTAAAGTATGGTCATCTAGGCTGGGTGACCTTGAAGCCATGTGTGGACCGGATCTCTATCCCCGAGAATAGGTATCCACTGTCCAGGGGACACCCCGCCCCCTCAACTACATTTAGGTAAGCAGGAAATAAACCTGTAGCAAGTCTGGCCAGTATAAACTTCTGGATTTGTTTTGTGTGAGAAATTTAAAACTCATGTTCATTGATAATTTGTGAAACAATTTCTAATTCAGGCATACGAAATATACATACACACATACATACATACATGCAGGCAAGATAGCAAACACCTATAACCCCAGCACTTGGCAGGCAGAGGCAGAAGGATGCCTATTAAGTTCAAGGACAGCCAGGACTACATTAAAATAAAAACATAAAAAAAAAAAATACTGTTTTAAAAAAAGGCTAAGGAAATAACTCAGTGGGTAAAGTGTTCACCAAACAAGCATAAACCCTGCGTGTTCCCTAGAACCCACGTAAAGGCAGGCTCAGTGGATTAAAGGTGTGTGCCACCACCTCCCAGCTACTTAATTATCTTAGTGTGAGAAAAACAGTGTCACGTGAAGTAGGCAAGAAAGTAAACCCCACAAGATCATCAAGCCTTGAGCTGGGTGTGGTGGCGCACGCCTGTAATCCCAGCACTCAGGAGGCAGAGGTAGGTGAGTTCAAGGTGAGTTTGAAGCCAGCCTGAGAGAGTGAGTCTAGGATAGCCAAGGCTACACAGAGAAACCCTGTCTCGGGGGAAAAGGAAAACAAATCATGCCAGGATATAACTTTCATATACAGTGCAAGGACAGAATGTGGCCATCGTTAATCATTAAATACCTAAGCCTAAACATCTCCCCTAAACTAGCCTTTTCTGTGAGCTTGGTTTTCCCACGACTTCATCCCAGCACTCCACAGTGCCCAGAGAAGGACAGCTTCCCACTCACCCAATACACGGGTTGGTCTGGTATCTCGGTGCTGTGTAGGAGAAAGGAGAGATGTCCTTGTCAACGAAAGACCCAAAACCCAACCGGAAGTTACTAGTGAGCTTGCGCATCTCCTCGGCAAGCTTGGTGCCCAGGCTCCGGATGTTGTCCAGGTCATCCTTCATGGAGAGGGAGAGGTCCATCAGGTAGTACAGGTCCACAGGATAGTCTTCCACCTGGCGCACCTGCAGCTGCAGCGTAGTCCGGTCACCTGCGCCAACAGAGAGGTCACCCTAGTTAGAGGCCAAGTGGCTTGCCGGGGCAAAAGGGCAAAAGGGTGGGTTCTCATTTCTTTCCTTCTTTCTTTTTTTGGTGTTTTGAGACAGGGTCTCTCTGTGTTAGCCTTGGCTATCCTGGACTTGCTTTGTAGACCAGGCTGGCCTCGAACTCACAGTGATCCACCTGCCTCTGCCTCCTGAGTTCTCACCATGGAGTGGTTACTCTGTAAAACACTTGTCTCGCCTCGGGTTTGTCTGACCTCAAAAAAATTAAAACCAATTCCTCTTCTTGGGTGATGGCGTACCACTAAAAAGAAACACTTTTTTTCTTTTCTTGGAAGTACAGTGTCTGAGTGCCTGTGGTGCTGAGAGTGAAGCCCTGGGTAACACCTGTGACAGTGTGGCTGAGGAACTGTCTCTCAGCAAAACAGACCCGTGGGGAACTGGGAGCACTGAGCCCATGCAACCTGGGTTGAAAGTAGACCACCTGCACACTCCAGAAGCCCTGATCCAGACAGCACCGGAAGCAAAGGCATTAACAAGAGGGAGTGGCCGAGAGTAAGAACTAGGGGTGGGGCTGTCATGGGGGGGGGATGGGGGCTGTAACTGGGTAAAAGTCAAGGGAGGGCAGGTGACAAAGCAGCTAACAAAGACAGTAACTTGGGGCTGGGGAGACAGCTCAGTGAGTAAGGAGACTTGCTGTGCTGACATTATGACCTGAGTTCAAATACCCAGTACCTACATAAAAAGCCAGATGTTTGTAACATCTGGCACATTTGTAACACCAGCATTGTGGGAAGTGGAGACAGGAGGAAGATCACTGGAGTTTGCTGGGCTCCAGCCTAGCTCCAGATTTAGTAATAGGACTCTTACACTTACACACACACACACACACACACACACACACACACACACACACACACCCCAGACCTGAGACTATAAAGGAAATGTAAAAAGAGATCCAATGGAAAGGGCTAAAAGAAGGCGGGGCTGAGGGTGGGGGGAGTAAAAATACCAAAAGTCACTAAGTACATTTATAAAAGTGACTATGAATACACACACACTAGGCACATATATAGGACATATACTGCATTTACCATTTTATTAAAAAGACAGAACAAAACAAAACAAAAAAGAAAAGACACTACCAAATTGTGTACCAAATATAAGATCTGGGTTCTATGGTAGGACTGCCAGCCGGTGCGGAAAGTGGGAATTAATTAAAGGCAGGGAGCAAGCAGACCTACTAGCTCACCCCTCAGGGTTTGGAGAGGCCCAAGTCAAGAAAATCCCTAAATCCTGTCATCTTTTCTAAGCACAAATCACTTAGGACTGACTTCAAAGTTCAGCTCCCAGCAGGTAAGTGTCTGCCTCACCACAGGCCTGCCAGGGTACCAGGAATCCTATTTGGCCTAGGGCAGCACAGCTCTTGAGCATTTGAAATCTGGGTAAATTTTTTTATGTATTTAGAGATGCAAGAGCCAAAATGCACACGGCACCACTCAAGCGGTTCCCTCTTGGTTGTCTAGCTCAGACAGCCTCTTGCATCCTGTGGGGCTAAGTCCTGCCCCTTGCAAGACACAGACCGAATCCTTCATGCTTCCTCTCCTCCCACTGGAAGAAAAGACACACTTCGTAAGTCAGAGCAGGGGTACCTCCTGCACCTAGGCTTACTCAAATATGAAGTGAGGACAGTGGTGCTCAGAGCATCTGCTGAGGCTGGGATGCACTCCTGTGGGACAACAGCAGGCCCCTAGAATGACAAAAGCTTGCATGAATGGAGCGTGGTGGTTGCAGCTCCTAGCTGCCTCAAGACTGATGGAGTTTAGGTCGCCTGTTACTGTGAGCCTATTTTTAAAAACTGCCAGAGTCTGACTCAGACAGATGAATATTTGAGATTTCTTCCGGAATAAATTCTGAGCTGCTATGGTGTGGTCCTCAGGCTCCCACTGGACAGACACAGCAGGTCTTTCCACTGGACTCCTTGGATAGATGCCTATCATGGTGGGGAGTAGGGAAGAACTTGAAAAAGGGAGGTTACCCCCACCCTGTGTGCACCCCACTTGGGCCTTTTGCATTAAGAAGCCAGACCCCAGATGGACGGAGCGTCTTCCGTCCTGATCTGTGACCTCCGGCGTGCTTTTCTGACACCTGCCCATCTTCCCAAGTCTCTTACTCCCATCCTCTCCTATGCAGACTGTACTACTACCTTACTGAGCTTTGCCAATAACTCACAGACAGAGAAGGAGGGAAGCCGAGGGGCAGCCATGGACTAAGAGGCACCAGGCTTGCAAGTGGGAAATGGGGAATGTCCCAGCATTAAATTCTTAGAGAAAAAGATCGATGAGAAAAGTGCGTGCACATATACAGCTCTTCCCATTTCTCCCAGTTCTCCAGACAGGGAGGGTGTGACAAGGAGGGTGGGACCATTCGTGCTGAGCACCAGCCGTTACACGGGTTACTCTAAATGCTGCACCCTCCTACGTGGGCTCTGGCGATCACGGAATGTGTTCCATCAGCGGTTCTTGTGAGACGGACAGTCTTGTTCTCTCAGAGGGGGCGTCACTCTGAAGCGCGTGCGCCAGCAGCAGCAGAAGCAGCAAGGGTGGCCTCTCCGGTTGGCTTGCGGGTTGACAGGGAGGCTGGTGGCACCACGGGCCATGTGTGGAGTGTGCTTTGCCAGGTCCGGGCACCTTTCCCACCTTTGGGTGTGACTTTGCTTAGACACACACACTCCTCTGGTCTATGCTTTAACCGATGGCCTAATGATGGCCTATGCAGGGGGCAGAGGCCTCACCTTCACCAGCAGGGCTGGTCCGTGCCTGCCTCTGTCTGGATTTATTATCCCACCCCTCCCCCCTTACTCACCCATCCCTCTCCCCCTCCCCCTCCCCCCTCCCCCCACAGCCTCCCTCTCTGCCTGGGAGCCCTACAGGTTTGAACATCTTCTCTCCGGGGTTATTCCACATAATCCCCACCTCAGGACCAGAAGTAGGATGGGGAAATGCAATAAAGTGAACTACAAAGAGAAGCTGATCACTTGCACCTGAGAGACAGGAGGGCCCCACCCCCACCCCACCCCCACCCCACCCCCGCCCCCACCCTGAGCAGAAGCCCAGCAGCCAGCCCCTCTCTTGAGCTGGTTTCCTGATTTCAAAGCCACCCCCCTCCCCAGGCTGCTTGTGTTCAGCACAGGATTCCTGCCAGCGCTCCACTGCTAAGTACAGGTTCTCCCTCTAATCAAGTACTAACTAGTCACCCACCGCGCCTGGAAGGTATTTGAACACTTTCTTTTCTCTGCCTTCCCTGTAATAAGAAAACTTCACTTTTGTCCCTGGGAGCGTGCTTCAGATGCTCGGGGCTAGGCACTGCGAGGCTGAGATCGGAACTCCAAGCCTCACTTTGTTCACAAGTCAAGACAAGGCAGGATCTTAACAAATAAAGCCTCCTGCCAGCTTCAAGTAAACGGAGAGGCGTGCGCTGGAAGCGGTCGGAGAACAACTTTCCCAGGCTGACTCTTGTCTTCCACTCTGCTTAGTTAGTGACAGGGGTCTCTCTTGTCTCTGCAGCTTTCCCCATATGCTCCTGGCTGCTGACGGGCAAACTTGGAGGCAATTTTCCTGTCTCCACCTCCCACCTCAGTCTAGCAATGCTAAGGTTACACAAGTGCACTGCTGTGTCCAGCTTTTCATATCCTTTGCAGGGAAATGAACTCAGATCGTCAGTCTCAAGTACAAGCTGTCCTCTGAGCAGGGCGTGGTGGCGTATGCCTTTAATCTCAGCACTCAGGAGGCAGAAGCAGGCGGATCTCTGTGAGTTCGAGGCCAGCCTGGTCTACAAAGCAAGTCCAGCACAGCCAAGGCTACACAGAGAAACCCTGTCTCGAAAAACCAAAACCAAAAAAGAAAGAGAGAGAGAGAGAGAGAGAGAGAGAGAGAGAGAGAGAGAGAAATATCCTCTGCACACATATCATGTGCACAAACACAAACAACATAATATTTTTTTAAAAAATATTTAAGAAGCTAAAAGATTGAGGTAAATAACTCAAAGAAACCTTTGGAGTGCCACGGTATTTGAAAACTACCCCTCACTTTTGCTTATCTCAGTAAGTTTTATTTGACATGCATAGCCTAAGAATTTCATGCCTTTTGTTAAGGGTTTTTTTTTTTTTTAATTCTTATCCTGACATACAGTTTCCAGTGTTGAAATAAAATGGAAAACATGATCCTTGTATTTATATAAAACTGTGCTTAAAGTTTGGCAGTTCTTCAGAAAGTTAAACACTGAATTACCATACGATTCAGCAACTCCACTCCTAGCTATAGACCCAAAATTATTGAAACCATATGGCTCCCAAAAAACTTGTACATGAGTATTCAAAATTACCCAGTAGAAACTGCCAACCATCGAAGGCACAGACTAAGTCCATGGAGTATGATTTGGCCATAAAAAGGAGGAAGTACCGGGGCATGAGAGTGCCTGTCTTGGGAGAGCTAAAGCAGAAGAGTCATAAATGCCAGGACAGCTTGAGCCACACAGTGAGACCCTGGTTCAAAAATATCAGGAAGAGGTCGGGCACAGTAGTGCACACCTGTAACCCCAGCACTCGGGAGGCAGAGGCAGGCGGATCTCTATGAGTTCGAGGCCACCCTGGTCTACAAAGTGAGTCCAGGCCAGCCAAGGCTACACAAAGAAAACCTGTCTCGAGAAAACACACACACACACACACACACACACACACACACACACACACACACACACGAAGAAGCACGTCTCCACGACATGGATAAATTAAGGTCCCCGTGCTGCATAACCAGCCGGAAATGCTTAGTGAGGGCGACATCAGAGCAATGAACACAGGTGTGGAAGAGGAAGAAGAGTCGTTGGTTGGTTCAAACTGACAGCGTGAAAACGGCCTGTAGTTAGACAGTGGCAATGGCTAGCCAGCTTCACAGTAGACTTAGAGCCAGTGGCCTGAGCATTTAAAAATTGTACGGCTTGTGATACGTGAATTCTATCTTCATCTGAGAAAGTTTTAAAAATCCTGCTTAAGAACTAAAGAAGAAGGGCTGCAAGTAAGATGGCTCAGGGGACCCGGCCACCACCTCTAAGCCCGGGGGCCTGTGTTTGTTCTCATGTCCCGCACCCACATGGTGGAAAGAAAAAAGGACTCACACACTAAAATGTAATAAAAATGTTTTTACTGGGAAGGGGGCTGAGAGATGGCTCAATGGTTAAGGGCCCTGGCTACTCTTCCAAAGGTCCTGGGTTGATTCCCTGAACCCACATGGTGTCCTCAAAACCACCTGTGACTCCAGTTTTAGGGGCTCCAATGGCCTCTTCTGGCATCTGCAGGCATCGGGCACGCATGTGATACACGGACATTCGTGTAGGCAAACATTTACACATATGCGATAATAAAACAATAGGAATAATTATGAAGGGCCCAGGGGCATAGCTCAGCAGGTAATGGGGTTCAGTCCCTGGATTCATATGGTAGAAGCAGAGAACAGACTCAGTCTCACAAGCTGTTCTCTGACCTCCACACATGTGTGTTCACGGCATACAGAGACAGAACTGTTTTTGGGACAGGGTCTCACTATAGAGTCCTGGCTAGCCTGGAATTCCCAATGTAGACAGTCTTTCCTCAAACTCATAGATATCGCCCCACCTTTGCCTCTCAAGTGCTGGGCTAAGGGTATGTGCCACCATGACACCACAACAGGCAAATAAATGTAACTTTTAATGGCTGGGCCACCTCTCCAGACCAACATGTAATTAAAAAAAAAATTTTTTTTTTTCCAAAAGAGTAAGTAAAGAAATCCTTCTCCATCTTTCTTTCCTCGCCCCTCACCACCCAGGCCCTTTTCTTCTTCAGATCTATCCTGGTGCCACAGCCTGGCCATCATGAGGCGCCTTTCAAGTTATGCTGAGGCTTGTCCCTGGCTTGTCTGGTGTAAAGTTCCCTTTCAGTCAACAAAGGCAAGGTGTGTGTGTGGGGGGAGCAATGTGTGTGTGGGAAGAAAACAGGAAAGCAATGCTAAGACCATATAAAAGAAGAGCTAATCCCCACATACCTGACAGAGCTCCCCAGAATGGAAGAGCTCCCTGGGGGCAAAAACCGCACTCCATAAACTCAGATTTTTGCTAAGTATAACAGCTAAGTCCTCTATCCCCATATAAGAGGACTTTGCCTATTTCTCTTTTGCATTAAAACTATGTTTTCAAAACTTTAAAAGGCACAACTGTTTCAAGTACTTCTGTCTCTAGAAATATACCCACAGTGATTCTAGAACTTTAGTCATTCTGCTTTTCTTCAGGCCCCATCAACATCTTCATCTCTACCAAAACTTACCTTTGTGGGGTGGCCAGCCCCTTCATCACCATCTTCCCAGAGCTGGGCCCTCCCTCCGACCAGCCTCCCACCACACTCAGTAAATAACACAGGGTCGATCCTATTCTTACTTTCTTTCTAACACTAGAGACTACATGATAGTTTAACAGGATGTGTGACTAAATTCCGTAATCTGGGCCACTCCATCCACCTGGGCCAACTTCTATGTCTTTTGTTTTGGCTTCACAGTAATGGAAACAAATAAAACCAAACATTTCCCCCCAGCGTCTTGGTGACTCAAAGCTCATTCTAAACCAATGCATGTTCGCAGAAGCACGAAATACAAATAGCTATGGCAACAAAGAGCTTTGAGGAAGGCTTACCCTGTACCCTGCACTGCACCAGAGCCCGTCCTAGGGCATTGGTACCGATGTCTACCAATTATTATCCTATAAAAATGATGGCTTCAACTTCTGAAGTCAGTCAGTCTGTCTGTCTGTCTCTCTCTCTGTTTGATTGGTTTGGTATTAGGTTTGTTTGTTTTTGCTTTGTTTTCTTTTGGGGACAGTCTTACTATGTAGCCCCTGCAGACCTGAAACTCAGTATATTGACCGGATTTGCCCACCTCAGCCTCTCAGTCCTGGGATCAAGACAAGTCCCATGTGCTCTTTAGAAAACAGTCTTATGTCCGGCTCTGAGCACTTCAGTGAAGAATGACAACCTTGTGATGCACAAGGGTTAAACAACCTGCCCAGGCAGGGCCTCCAAGCTAGGGGACCAGCCACAGTCATAGTTGGCCCCCGCTTCAATCTGTCCTGAGCACTAAATATCCACCTAGAAATGGTTCCTGCCAAGTGTTACAGGCAGTGGGCTGGGTGAGGGGCCCCAAAGCAATGCAACCGGGAGATTTCTGCCCCACCCAACCAAGTCAGGTTTTCCAGTTTAGCTACAAGCACTGCCTCCTCCACACACACCGATTCCATATGCAGAACGAGCATTCGGTGATGGACGGCTAAACTAGCACAGCGGCCAACATTACAAGCACAGAGCCCGGAGCTGGGTCCCCAGCGCTACACATTCAGGTGCCGGGGCACACATCTGTAATTCCAGCACTCAGAAGTGAAGTCCGGAGGATCAGGAGTTCAAGGTCATCCTCATCTACATAGTGAGCTTGAGGCAAACCTGGGCTACACGAGACATTTTTTAAAAGAACAAAGCTTTTGAATAGGGAATAACCCTGACGGCACACTTCCAGCAATAAAACCAGCAGGGTTCGTCATAGTGAAAAAAAAAAAAAATCAAGACAGCTCAGTGTCCACTAGCAAATGAGTGGACAAAGAAAATATGACGCACTGAGTGTGTGTGACATAGCCTCATTCAGCCTGGAAGCAGGAAGTTCTGCCTCGGACTCCAGTCTGACGAACCTTGAAAACGCTGTGTCAAGTGGCAGCAAAGGACAAACGTTGTATGCTCCTACTTGTAAGAGGTCACTAGGCTAGACGGAAGGAGACTTCAGTGCTTAGGAGTAAACGCGGGTGAAGCATTCTCTACCCACTTAGGTGGAGGGTTTCTGTTTGAGATGAAGTAGTGCGGAAACAGTCATGGTGGCACAACATGGCAACTTGAACTGTACGCTTAAAAATGGCTAAGATGTGCTTTCAATGCCAGGACTGAGGCAGGCAGATCTCTGTGAGTCCCAGGCCAGATGGTCTTCAAAAGCAAATTCCAGGCCAGTCAAGGGCTACACAGTGAGACCATGCCTCAAAATAAATAAATAAATAAAAATAAAAATAAAAGGTTTAAATGGGGACTGCAGAGATAGTGCGGTGGTTAAGATCTGGTCCCACCCTGGCAGAGAAACTAAAATGGACCTGAGTCCGGTTCCCAGCACCATGTCAGGCACCATACTGCCACCTGAACTCCAAGCGGGTCTCCAGGGGATCCGTCCCATGCCTCTGGCCTCTGAGGTGCTCACGTGCACACGCTTAGACACACACACATTATTAAAAACAATAAAAATGAATATTATTAAAAGGTTTAAATGGGAAATTTTATGTTATATATAGATATATCATACCACAATATTGTTTTGGGTCGGGGTTTGCTTGTTCGTTCCATTTGTTGCAGAAGTGATGGTGGTACCCTAGGGCATGCCTCATGGACTAAGACATGGCCTCTACTACAATCTTTAAAAAACATAAGCCGCATAGCCCTATCTCCAGCAACCTTGTACTCTGCTTCCCGGTGTGAGCCTTTCGTCCCATTACCATCTCCGGGCTCTGATCTCAATCAAGCTCATTTTCCAGATTAGCGCATCCCACCCATTCGGCTTTTCTGGGCCCACAGCACCCAACCCATCCTGAGAAAGCCTCACCTGGCCGGAGGCTCACCGCAATCTCCTGCGGCGTCATCTGGATGACGTCAGAGCCCATGGCACTGGAGCCCTTGCTGCTGAGGGGTAGGCTCCGAAGGACACGGGTACTGCTGGCCGGACTCTCGATCTCACCTCCACAGCCATTTCGGATGAGGTTTGCCTTAAAGTCACACCGAGAGAAGACGGACCGTGGGCTGCTGCCAAAGTACTGCGTGGAGAAACAGAGGCAAAAGCAGGCAGCCATCAGGGTAGGGCCTGAAACTCTGCACCCCATTTTCACTGTCTGATAGTGCAAAGAGGGGCAATCTCCAGCCAAGTGCCTCAGGAGGACTAAGGGGATTGACTGAAGTGCTGGGCCACCCAGGCTTGTTGTGAACTAATGTTACTGTATAAAAAAATGATTGTTTTCACTGCCCATCTTGGTGATGGAAGTATTCCTGTCTGCACAATTCACCATAGGAAGGAATTGGCTGGATTGTAGCTTGGCATTAACAGTGTTTGCCTAGCATGTACAAGACCTGGGTGAGACCCCCGCACTCTGCAAAGAGAGGGAAAGGAGAGAGGAAAAAATAGAAAAGCTACATGACCATTCATAAGGACAACAGGAAGCACATGTGCAAACACAGGACATCAGAACTGTGCCTCTAGAAGTCTTATTTTGTTATTGTTGTTTTGTGGGTTTTTTTTTGTGGTTTTGTTGTTGGTGGTGGTGGTGTTGTTGTTGGTGTTGTTTTTTAAAAACTTAGAATTTTCTCTGTAGACCAGGTTAAGCTCAAACTCACAGAGATCCACCTGTCTCTGCCTCCCAAGTGCTAGGATAAAGGCGTGTACTGCCACCACCCTGCAGAAGTCTTCTATTATTTAAGAAAATACTCAGGGGCTGGAGAGATGGCTCAGCAGTTGAGAGCACTGGCTGCTCTGTCAGAGGATCCAGGGTCAATTCCCAGCAGCCATGTGGCAGCTCACAACTCTAGTTTCAGGAGGCCCAACAATTTCATACAGACATACATGTAGGCAAAACACCAATGCATATAAAAGAAGAGAAAATAATCAAATGAGGGATGGGCAAGATCTATAAGAGATACATGCTGCATTCTCTGATAATATAATCCTACAACCTGGTAAACCGAAACCATAAGAAAAACACGGCACATCGCTCACTTGGAAAGAGTTATCTACAGTAAACCGAAGACTAAGTAGAAATCCCACGGCGTGTATACTATGAAGACAAAGGCTTTGGGTGCAGCTCAGTGACAGAACACTTGCCTAGCATGTGCATGGCCCCTCCGCACAAGGGTAGGGTAGGAGAGGCAAGGGGAAGGAGGGCAGAAAATAACAATTTTCTCTGCTTTAGGACAAAATGGGAAGACTAGAAATAGTTTTATTTTCATCTGTACTGATATTTATACAGTAAAGAAATAAATATTGAGCCGGGTGTGGTGGTGCACGCCTAGTTCAAGGCCGGCCTGGTCTACAAAGTGAGTCTAGGACAGCCAACGCTACACAGAGAAACCCTGTCTCAAAAAACAAACAAACAAAACAAAAGAAAAAGAAAAAGAAATAAAGAAATACTGATAGGAGAGTTTTTGTGACACTCCCCCGCACTCAGGAGGCGGGGAAGGACCAGGAGTTCAAGACCAGGCTCAGCTACATGCCAAGTCTGAAGCCAATTTGGGCTACATGATACTCTGTCTCAAAAAGCAAACAAACAAACAAACATAAAGAAAGGAAGAGGAAAGAGGATAAAGGAGCTGAGAAAAACTTAGATTGGGGAAGGCTAATTGGTAAGTTGGATTTGGGAGAAAGCTATGAATGAACAAACCTAATACAGGAACACCAAGAATTTGAGGCATTGATTTTAAAATGAGAAATCTAGTTTTGCTAGAAACTATGTGACCTGTGCAGATGACTTTTGAGAAAGGGGTCTGCTTTTTAAATTTTGGTCATGTAGCCCAGGCTGGTTTCAAACTTCTTGCTGTAGCCCAAGATGACCTTGAATTTCTAATTCTACCTGCACCTCCCAAGTGCCGGGAGCGATTTATAATGTGTTACGGACAGAATCCAGGGCTTCATGCTAAGCAAGCACTCTACCAACGGGAAAGGACCGTTTAACAGCAGAGCAAGGCCAGCCTGTTCTCCTTTCTGTACTGGGTGGATACCGGCACCAGGCCACATAATCCCTGGCTGGCTGGCTATAAGGATGCAAAGGCTCAAATGAGTCAGTGTTCCTAGCCTGCTGTGGTAGACACTAGACTATTGGCAGAGACCTAAAAAATCTAGTGGGGGCACACCCTCCATCAAGGGTGTGGCTGTTCTAGAACTAACCAATGACTTTTAGAATCTTTGCAAACTTTAAGGCTCAAGAGCATTGGGCATCGTGGCCCATGTCTATAATCTCAGCATTTGGGTGCAGGAGGCAGGTGGATCTCTGTGGGTTCAAGGCCAACCTGGGCTACACGGTAAGACCTTGTCTCAGAAAGCACAACAATAACAACAACAACAACAAAGTCAAGAAGGTGTTGAAACTATCGTAGGCTGACCTCAAATTTGTGGCAATCCTCCTGCCTCAGCTTCTTGACCATCTTAGGCATGACTCATCACACCCAGTATGCAGTCTTTTAAATAAGTAAAACCAAATGCATTCTTCTGGACCTGTGGAGTTAGTTTTGGTTCTACTTTAGCCTGGTGGGGGGGCGGGGTAATAAATAACTGGTGTTTTAGGGTTTTGTTTTGTTTTGTTTTGTTTAATGTTCTGTGTTTAGCCCTTAGAGATCTTCACTGTGAAAAACCTTGGTGACTACACTCCATAAACATAGAAGAATGTATATGTGTATAATTAGGGGCCTAGATTTCAAACCTGAGGCTTCCAGCTGGGTGTGCTGCCACATGTCTATAATCCCAGCACTCGAGGAGGCAGAGGCAGGTGGATCTCTGTGAGTTCAAGGCCAGTCTCGTCTGCAAAGTAAGTCCAGGCCAGCCAAAGCTACACAGAGAAACTCTGTCTCAGAAAACAAAACAAAAACCAACCAACCAAACAAAAACCTCTGAGGCTTCCAAACTGGCCCCCAGGTAGTGACATCTGGTCTTGATGGAACTGCTGTGATGGAGGCAAACAGGTCAGAGGGAAGCGGGAGTCAACACCTGAGACTCCACAGTGTCACTCTGTCCTACTGTTCTGTGACAGAAGGTTAGAGAGCTGCCAGAGCTTGAAGGGCACATTCTTCCTCCATCACTGCTCCCTCAACTAAGAAGTTTCTGGACCCCTCCCTCGTTCATCTCTACACAGCTAACAGCTGGACCAGCCCATCGCAAGGCCAGGCACAAGCACCTCCCCCAGTTCTTCCCACAGGTCGAGACCACCTTACACTCTGCCCAAGCCCAGGTCAGAGCCAGCCTGTCTGCCCTCGCACATCCTCTTCTGAGGAAGAGTCCCCTTAGTAGCTCTCTTACAGTCAGCAGCAAACGCCAACTGCCACTCCGGCCAAATTGAGTTGGGCTGAGCCCAGTGGTAGGACCGATGTGCTCAACAGTCTTTGAGGTACCTGTAACCATACTGTCTCAGAAGAACCCTTAGGCCACAGATCCTTCAGCTGGGGCAATACTAGACATGACAAGTCTACAGAACTTTTACATAAGAGGCAAATACACGGTGGGATGGACCATCTTTCTGACATGGTCCAAATACAGCCTCACTGATGTCTTCCTTGTGGCCCAATGAAGGGACAGGGGGTGTTAAAGCTGCAACAGAGCTTAACCCTGACTAAGACCTCTTCTATCTTGAGCTCCTGCCTGGTTATTTTAGTTCTGCACAAGGGCAGATGAATACTTAAAGAGAAGAAACCAAAGCCACAGAGACCAGAGGCCTGTCCGATCTTTATGACCTTCCAGGTATTAAAACAATATCAATCATAACCAGATGTGGTGGCACACACCTTTAATCCCAGCACTCGGGAGGCAGAGGCAGGTGGATCACTGTGAGTCCAAGGCCAGGCTGGCCTACAAAGCAAGTCTAGGATAGCCAAGGCTACACAGAGAAACCTTGTCTTGAAAAACCAAAACCAACCAACAACCAAACAAACAAACAAAACCAATATAAGTCAAGAAAACAGCCCAATTGCTACATCTCTGTGAATGAAGATGCATCAAATTATAAAATCTTTTACCTTCTATTTTTGGTTACATGTATGGGGAGGTGAGGTGGGAGGGTCTGTACACACACATGTGAGAACAGGTGCCAAGGGAGTTCAGAATTCCTGAGATTCCAGATGGTGGGAACGGAACTCTGCAAGAAGACTTAATAGGCTCGTCATCTCAGAGCCATCTCCTTATTAACCCCTGAGCCATCTCTCCAGCCCCCAGAGCCATCTCTTGAAACCAACCACAAGCCCTCACGGAAGAGACTTACAATGGAGAAGGTCTTCCTCACAGTGGCCTTCAGGAGCTTCAGATCCCAGAGACCTCACACCCAGCCCCTGAGGGACATTGGACATTCCAAATGCCCAGGGGTCACATTCCAAAGTGAATGCGGCGTCCAGTGCCCGACTCTCTTCTAAGGACCAGAAATCGACACATCTCAATCCACCCATGACCTTTGAGTTCAGCTCGTCCCCTGATGTCTGGGCTCACGTTCAGTGCCCTTTTATACCCAAGGCCACTGCTGAATTCTGCACCAGGAAACGGACGGGGATCATACTCCATGCTTCTAAACACAGAGGAGTTCTACAGCCCCCAAATGCAAAGATCCTCCCGCCACCCATCAAACTTGAAGGACAAACACTTTTTTTGTAAAGATTTATTTACGTATTACTATGTATACAGGGCTCTGCCTGCATATACACCTGCAGGCCAGAAGAGGGCACCAGATCACATTATGGATGGTTGTGAGCAACCATGTGCTTGCTGGGAATTGAACTCAGGACCTCTGGAGGAGAGAGTAGTTAGTGCCCTTAACCTCCGAGCCATCTCTCCAGCCCGACAGACACTTTCTTGATAGGTCTTGAGAGGCACAAACCACTAAAGAACGAGAAGAAGATTAATATCAACAAAGAAAAGAGGAGACCAAGTCAGTGTGTGAGCTTGCAGTGGCCACGGCATGGCTGCTGCAGCTGCTCACTGTTCTAGTACGGCAAACACCTAGCAGGGACTCCACATGGAAGCACTCTGATCAAAGACTCCTAAGGACTCCCGGAAGGTCCAGGTTGCAGTCACGTGACCAGTACTGGTAACAGAATAGAAATGGGACCCCAAGCTTCTTACACCATGCTAATGATCAAAAGAAAGAAAGGAAAAGGAGCCAAGCCGCCATACCAGGCTCTTCTCCCTCAGGCACCTGCGACATGGAGGTCACTTCAAAGGTGCCATCTGCGGCTGCAACAGAAACCCCTCGTTCCCTGTACCTGTCACCAATCCAAATCCCTTTTGCAGTGGCCAAGGCCAGCTCCACAGGCTGGCGTCAAGGCCAGAGCACTCAGGCCCTTCTGTCTGTGCTGGGTCATCTTTGCACGATTTCAAAACATTCCTACTCGTTACAGCTAAAGAGAGGTGTGGTGGTTGTCTCAAGGAAGGGTAGGTTTGTTTCTGGACCACTAAGAAAGACAGAAACCAAAGCCCCCAGGAAATAAGAGTCCGGAAGGAAAGGAGAGGCCAGCGAGCCCAAGCCCTGGGTTGAAAAGGGAAGAAGTGCAATGGCCAGCCGGCGAGAGTGCTGGAAAAGACCTGGGCTCAGGGCAGCTGGCTGCTCTCAGGGGCTGGCCTTGCTTGCTGGATACTGCAGGGACAGACCCTCTGACCAGCGCAAGCCACACTCTAGCTTGGCAGTCCCTCGCGCACTGGGGGATGGTAACTGATGACTAGCCAGAATGCGTGGTGCATGCCAGCAACTCGCTGCCTTGCAGGCTTCCTGCCTGGGGGGGGGGGGTGGAGAAATGCCAGCTTTCAATTGGCTCGTTTAATTCAGTGCGCAAATATTTATGAGGCATCCACAGTAGACCAAGATGACTCTGCTCACTTCTGAATTCTGATGCTGAGCCACTCTGCCCTGGCACAGCTTCTTATAAGGGATGTACATTTCATTGCGAGTCGGCTGAGCACTGTTTTTTTGGAGGGCTTTTTTGTTTGTTTTCCTTTTTCCAACATAATATTTTTATTAACTATTTGGGGATGTCGTAGGATGCACGCTGGCCAATCACACTTCACTTCCCATTCCTCCCAGAGCCACTGGTCTACCTTTGCACCACCCCACACCTTACCCCCAAAATAAAAAACAACAGCAAGTGCAGTTAGTGTTGCCTGTGTATTCACTGGAACATAGTCAAACTCCCAGCAAATAGCTCCTTTAAATAAACTAAGTCCTTTCCCACTCGGCCACCAGAAGCTACCAGCTGTTGAGGAGCTACACTTCATCTTTTTTTGTTTCGTTTTGTTGAAACATGGTTTCTCTGTGTAGCCCTGGCTGTCCTGGAACTCACTCTGTAGACCAGGCTGGCTTTGAACTCACCGAGATGCTCCTGCCTCTGCCTCCCTGAGTGCTGGGATTACGGTCCGTGCCCTTCAGCTACACTTCAGCATCTTTATCACAATTTTTTAAGGACTCTCTTAATAGCTTCCTGTCTGAACTGTTCCTTTTATTTGTTTGTTTGTTTTAATGAATGTACATTTCATCATGAGTTGGCCAAACACTGCTTTTCTTTTGGGGTATGTATGTGTTCCATTTCTTCCCTAACGTAAAAAAAAAAAAAAAAAAAAAAAGAAGGGGCGGGGTTTCTCTACCTTTCCTGCCACCATCCTGTCTCAGAAATAACGCATCTTGTTTCCCGGCTTCTTTACCCGTCTCCCTCATACTTCAACCTCTCTCCTATCCTATCCACATCAGTTAAGGCCAAGGTCAAGGCTACCCCCCACCCCCTCACTCCACCCTACTCCCCTACCTCCCCATTTCACTCACCCCCACCCCTACTCATCCTACCCCGACCCCAGCTCCGACCTTGCCAATCTTCTTCCATCTCTGACCTCTTCCCGCCCGTGCAAATCACTGCCCTCCCGCAGAACTTCAGCCCCACAGTGTCGGTTGCCTGACTCAGTCCTTCCCTGGAATTCCCAGCAGCCTAGCGCTTACTGTCAGTGGCCACATTACCTCATGTTGTCACTCCCTAGCAACCTGCCCATGTTCCCCAGACCTGAGTGCAAGCTTTGCCTACCTTTGTCCTCTGTCCTCCCTAACCCTGCTCCCTGCACCCCCACTCCCAGCATCCTCAGCCAGTCCTCTTGCAGGCTACACTGGCCTGCTGGCCCAGGGCACAGACCACTAGATTACTCAACTCCTCCTTTGGTTTCTGGCACACAGCTACACTGTCTCCCTTTCCCACTGTAGCCAGGTGTAGTGATGTGAGCTTTACCAGGTGACGGGCAAGGGGCGAGAACGTGGGCTGCCCGATGCCTGCCGCTCTCCTTCTTGCCAGAGTTGTTAAATTTATTGAGGGAAGAACAAAGTTTACATTTAAAAAGCGATGAATGCCAGGTGGCCGCCACCTTTAGTTGTTAATCATTAACTCATTGGCTATTAATTAGCAATTAACTAATTACTAATTAGTTTAAAGTGTGCACCTTTAATCCCAGCACTCGGGAGGCAGAGGCAGGCAGATCTATGTGAGTTCAAGGCCTGCCTGGTCTACAGAGTGGGTTCCAGGACAGCCAGGGCTACACAGAGAGACCATGTCTTGAAGAACTCTTTTAAAAAGTGATAGACAAAATTATCAGGGCAGGTAATAAACTGATGGCATTTGTTGTGTGTCCCATGCTGTGCAAGACAAAGGATGCAAGTGTCCTAAGAGGCTCAGGGTCAGGTTGAGGAAGTATGCCGTGAGGACAGAGGTGGGCAGGGCAGACACTGGGGGCGAACACCAGTCTTTGAAAAGAAAGCACACGGGGAGGCGGGCCACCAGCTAGCTGCCCCCAACTTAGGTCCTAGGGAAGAAGAATACAGGAAAGGTGGACATTAGGTCCCGTGCTTGTGTGTCAAAGCAGAGGGCCCCTTGGGATTAACAAAAGGGTGGGGCTCCCGCCGCTGCGCCCCTCGTGGGGGGGGGGGGGGCTGCCGGGTGCCAGTTGTTGGACGGGACCCGTGTTAGCTCTGTGTGTATTTTTTCTGTTCCACCCGACCAAAAGCCGGGGGGCGAGTGGCACATGCCTTTAATCCCAGCACTCAGAAGGCAGAGGCAGGTAGATCACTGTGAGTTCGAGGCCAGCCTAGTCTACAAAGTGTGTCCAGGACAGCCAAGGCTAACACAGAGAAACCAAAGCAAACAAACAAAGCAAAACAAAACAAAACAAAAAGATGAGGCTGCTGGCGACAGAGGGAGGGACCTGGCACACACCTGCAATCCCAGCGCATAGAAGGCTGAGTAAGGAGTACTCTGTGTTCAAGGGCAGTCTGGGTTATGGATTAAGATCCTGTCTGGAAAATACATATAAAGCCAGTCTGGCTGGGATCCACTGAGGCTGCCCACTGAGTACCAGCCCTGAGGATGCTCATCATCACATGGTCCTGGCAGAGGCCTTGCCCTCTGACAGCATCCCAGAATGTAGGTAAGAAGGCACAAGCTGCACTTACTCTGTCTCACTAAGGCACGAGTTAGACCAAAACCATTCCCGAGTTCGCCATCCCTAGCATCCCAGAACACAAGCAATGCCCAGGGACAACAGCTCACCCCAGAGATGGGAAGCTGCTTCCCGGTACAGCCAAGAATGAGGCTCTGTGCAAGCAGAGAGGGCACCCAGTGAGCTAGCCAGAGGACCCATGTGTGGACTTGACCAAAAATGTGTCCCTCGGAATGACTTACTCACTGTCACTATGAGGTCAGGCTTTTGGAAGAATTGTATAAGAAAAGAAGAAACTGAGAGTGAAAACCAGACTCTGGCTTACATATCCCATTACCCACGTCACCAGAATATGCTCCTAGGTGACAATGGCAGTCTACTGGATGACTCATCCAGCCATTTGGGAGGTTCAGTTAATTAGGAGTCCCGTCTATAAGCCCCGCCCCTAACCTCATGTACTCCCAGTAAGGCTCGGTGCTAGTAATGTCACTTTCATTCTATGTTTCAAGACATCAACAGTGGCCTTGTGGGGCAGTGAAACACCTCACACCTGAAAACCCCAAGAGGTAGAGGTAGATGGCTGAATTTGAGGATAGCCTGGGCTACATCATATGACACATAACACACAAACTGGGAATGGTGGTACCCTTGTAATCCTACAGGTTAGGAGGTAGAACTAGGAACATCAGAAGCTCACCCTAAGGTACACAGCAAGTCAGGGCAAGCCTGGGCTACAAAACGCCTTGGCTCAGACAAAGAGTAAAGCATGGTAAAGCTGGGATTTTAAACCTTGCCTCACTCCGAGTCTGTTTAGCAGGCATCTTTTTTTTTTTTTTTTTTTTTTATCAAATATGAGTTCCTGACCCAACACTGGGTATGAGTAAGACAAAAAGACAACGATCTAATTGGCAGCAGACAGGAACATACTTTAACCCAGTAAGAGGAGATAAGTAGGGGAAAGCTTATGACACAGAAGTACTGGAACACACAAGAGCAAAGAACACGCCGGTACCCGAACGCTGCATGTAATGAGTAGCCATCCAATGAAAGCCTTCAGCTGATACCTACATAGCAACTACTACGGGCTAGGGCCACTGTGAATGAGAAGGATACAGCAATGACTAAACCCAACTGTTGCCAGTAGTGGGAGTTTTCCTTCTCATAGCAGATGGACAAACGAATGGACAGAGATGGGTCATCATGGAAAGTTCAGAGTAGACAAGTACCCCACACACACACACATATATAAATACCTGTATATACATGGTGCATTGGTGTTTTGCCTACATGTGTGTCTGTATGAGGATGTCAGATTCCCTGGAACTGGGGTTACAGACAGTTGGTAGTTGTCATGTGGGTGCTGGGAATTGAACCCTGGTCCTCCCGAAAAGCAGCCAAGGCTCTTAACCACTGAGCCATCTCTCCAGCCCCTTGGACTGATTATTATTAACAACTGGAAGTTGCTAGTAAAGGGGAGGGACCGCTGGGAAGGTCCCCGAGGGGAGGGAGCAATGTGGGCTTTACCAAGTGACACTCAGGAGCCTCCGTAGTTCCCTTGGTGAAAAAAGTGTCGCGGGTGGGCAAGGGGCAGTAGTGGGCGGAAAGCAGATACCTTAGAACCTGCATCTGTCCTGGAGGTCAGAGAGAACCAAAACTTGTTCCAGAGAAGGTTCATAGCAGACACTACAAGCAGGAAAGGGCTGGCTCAGTAAGGATTCCTTTCTAGCCTGTTTGGCTATACACTCCCTACTGCATGGAGGTGGCAGAGTCAGTGTGCTCAGAGGCGCTGTCATCTAAAAGACCCGAGGCTCAGAAGCGAGGCTGGGAAATCCTAGGCCCGTTTTGACACGTGTATGTGACTTTGAACAAGCTGCTCTACCTCTCTGGGACACTGGAAATATCACCAGTAAAACAAGTGTATTATGATCTCCAGAAGCCATCTACTGGTCCTCCCACAGGGACATACACCACACTAGAGAGACAGAGCTAGCCACAAACTACAAGGGTTGCCTCCTTGTGCTCACAGAGGGAGGGTTTGCGCTCCATGATTCTAACAAAGTTTAGAAAAGTGACCTGAAGCTGGGCACAGTGGCACACGCCTATAATCCCAGCACTCAGGGAGGCAGAGGCAGATGGATCTCTGTGAGTTCGAGGCCAGTCTGGTCTACAGAGCAAGTCCAGGATAGCCAAGGCTACACAGAGAGACCCTGTCTAGAACACCCCATACACACACACACACACACACAGAGAGAGAGAGAGAGAGAGAGAGAGAGAGAGAGAGAGAGAGTGAGTGAGTAGGCAGTAGTGACTTGGCAACTTCCCTTAAGACAAGCAGTTTAGCTGGCAGAGCAGCACACTTGTAATCCTAGCAGAAGGAGGCAGAGGCAGGGGCAGGGGGATCTGTGAGTTCCGGACCAGACCAGGCTACAGAGTGAGACCCTTCCTGAGAAGGAGGAGGAGGAGGAGAGGAGGAAGATGATCAAGACACATATCCCTCATGAAGCAAGATGTAAGACGAAGTGTACTTTCTGCCTCCGCGCTTCTACTGACCTGTTTCATGCCAAAGTGGCAGCAGTTCTGGTGCTAAATATATTGTGGTGGATCTGATGCCATTTTCCTAGTAACCAAGTATCAGGTTTGTGTTTGTAAGGCACTAAATCTAGGTGGAAGGAAGGAAGGAAGGAGGAAGGAAGGAGGAAGGAGGAAGGAAGGAAGGAAGGAAGGAAGGAAGGAGGAAGGAAGGAGGAAGGAAGGAAGGAAGGAAGGAGGAAGGAAGGAAGGAGGAAGGAAGGAAGGAAGGAAGGAAGGAGGAAGGAAGGAAGGAAGGAAGGAGGGAAGGAGGAAGGAGGAAGGAAGGAAGGAAGGAGGAAGGAAGGAAGGAAGGAAGGAAGGAAGGAGGAAGGAAGGAAGGAAGGAGGAAGGAAGGAAGGAAGGAAGGAGGAAGGAAGGAGGAAGGAAGGAAGAAGGAAGGAGGGAAGGAGGAAGGAAGGAAGGAAGGAAGGAAGGAGGAAGGAAGGAGGAAGGAAGGAAGAAGGAAGGAGGGAAGGAGGAAGGAAGGAAGGAAGGAAGGAAGGAGGAAGGAAGGAAGAAGGAAGGAGGGAAGGAAGGAGGGAAGGAGGAAGGAAGGAAGGAAGGAAGGAAGGAAGAAGGAAGGAAGGAAGGAAGGAAGGAAGGAAGAAGGAAGGAGGAAGGAAGGAAGGAAGGAAGGAAGGAAGGAAGGAAGGAAGGAAAACTAGTGTGGTGGTTTGAACACAAATGGCCCCCATAGGCTCACACATGTGAATACTTCCTCATAAGGGAGTGTCTTTACTTGAGAGAGATTAGGAGGTGTGGCCTTGTTGGAGGAAGTGCGTCACTGGGGGTGGGCTTTGAGTTTCAGCTGCCCAAGCCAGGCCCAGTTTGCCTCTCTTCCTGCTGCCTGTCAATCCAGATGCAGAACTCTCAGCTCCTCCCCAGCACCCTGTCTGCCTGCATGCAGCCCTGCTGATAAAGGACTAAACCTCTGCAACTGTAAGCCAAATGCTTTCCTTCATAAGAGTGGTAGTGATCGTGGTGTCTTTTCACAGCTACAGAACACTGACCAAGAAAACTGGCCTAATATTGCACTGCTTTATGATGATAATATATCTAACATAACCCAAGTTTATTCCTTCCTCTAGGACTTAAGGAAATGGTGCTGGGCATTACAGACTTGAGAGGAGTTCCAGGCTAGCCTGGTGGACATAAAAAGTTCCTGGAGAGCTGGGCGTGGTGGCACACGCTTTTGATCCCAGCACTTGGCAGACAGAGGCAGGTGGATTGCTGTGAGTTCGAGGACAGCCAAGGCTATACAGAGAAACCCTGTCTCGGAAAACCAAAACGAATAAATAAAATATGGCAACCTGTTTTCATTTTGACTTTCTAAAATATGACTTACTTTCTAACTCTTTGTTCTGTGTATGTGTGGACCTGTGCATGTATGAGCACAGAGTCCCTCCAAGTACAGAAGAAGGTGTCTCAGCCTCCCTGGAGCTCAAGTTACAGGTGGCTGTGAGCTACTTAATATGGCTTCTGAGAACCAGATTTGACCTCTCTGCAAAAGCAGTGTGTGTTCTTAGCTGCTGGGTCATCTCTAGCTCTCAACCGTTGTTTTGCTTTGAACATAGGGTCTTGCTTTGTAGGCCAGGTTTGCGTCTTAACTTAAGGTCCTTCTAAATGCTGAAATGGCACATGTGCCATCACACCTGCCTACAGCTCTCTTGTAAATAAGACCCCAGGAAGTCAGATTATCTAATAAGCATTAAATAAACCAAGATGACAGCCGTCCACCAGCATGAGGATCTGTGTTCTCTGAAGAAGCTACAATGTCAGCTGGGCACGGTGGCCGACACCTTTTATCTCAACACTCAAGAGGCAGAGGCAAGAGGATTTCTGTGAATTTGAGGTGAGCCTAGTCTACAAAGCAAGTCCAGGATAGCTAAGGCTACACAGAGAAACTCTGTTTCAAAAACAAACAAGCAAACAAACAGATAAATAAGTAAAGGGGTGAAAGTAAAAAAAAAGAAAAAGAAAAAGAAAGAAACCCTATAAAAGGATCCCCATGCTCAGGGAGGCAGAGGCAGGCAGGTGGATCTCTTGAGTTCGAGACCAGCCTGGTCTACAAAGCAACTCCAGGACAGCCAAGGCTATGCAGAGGAACCCTGTCTCAGAGAGAGAGAGAGAGAGAGAGAGAGAGAGAAAGGGAGGGAGGGAGGGCGGGCGAGCACCCCAGCTTTGCACTAGAGCCTGCTGACACTCCCACCATCATTAGCAGCAAATGTATGTCTGACTTCCTTTTGTTCTGGGACTACAAAAGTTCATTTAACTTGCCCAGGGTAGAACATACTGCAATCCTTGTTCCCAGGCCACACTGGCTCAGAATAAACGTTTTGTTTTTACTTCCTTTAAAGTCAGAGTCATTATTTTACATTACGGTCTCTCCGGACACCGCCAACCCAACGCCTGCTCTGCATTGTTACGCAAGAAACTCATTTCACAAGCCCAGGTCCTTCCTCAGAATGTTTATCCCAAGATCAGGAGATGACAGCTGAGTCCTCACACACAGGGAGAACAAAGTCTGGCTTCTCCAAAATGTGACCAACATCCAATGGGACCAGAACCTGTGGGCTGGGTCTGTTGATCAGTGATATAGATCAAGGCCCCAAGTTCAATCCCCAATAATTAAAAAAAAAAAAAAAAAAAAAAGTAAATGGCGTCCCTGTGAGCAGCCTGGTCTAATGAAGACAGTACACTGCGCAGTGCTAAAGCTCTTGCCTGGCATGCACAAGGCCTTAGGTTCAGCCCTCTGCATCACACACAGACAAAGCAAGAAGGGAAGAACACAGGAGAGAAAGCTTGTGCGGGGCCTGGTGGCGCAGGCCTATAATCCCAGGTACTGAAGATCTGTGGTAGGAGGACGGCAAATTCAAGGCTTGCCTAGGCTAGCGAGCAAACTCAAAGCCAACCCAGGCAACTTACTGAGACTTCCTGAGAGGAGAGGGGAGGGGCTGAAGGTGTAATTTTGCAGTAGAAGGTTTAGAACAAGTGTGAGGCAGTGAAGGAGCCAATACCTGTTCAGCTTCTGACGTAAACTTCTGTGCTATGATGCCCCAAGCCCCCTATGACACATACCTCTTTGGAGCACCAGGCACATTTTGGGTGAATCAGAAGACATTCCTCACAGGAGGTGGCGCTTCCACTAGTGCATATGTTGAGCCCTTCAAAGCAAGAGGAAGAGATGTGAATTAGCTTCTGGCTATAAACATCATTGACAGGGGCTGGAGAGCCAGCTTAGTTAAGAACACTCACTGCTTGCTCCCCAGAGAAGCTAAGCTTGGTTCCCACACTCATATCAGACAGCTTACAACCACCTGTAACTCCGAGGAAGAATTGGATGCCCTCTCTTGGCCTTCTTGGGTGCACATGTGCATGTACACACACACACACACACACACACACACACACACACACACACACACACACAATCTCTCTCATAATAATAAATAAATAATAATTTTTTTTTCTTTTTGAGACAAGGTTTCTCTGTGTAGCCTTAGCTATCCTGGACTCGCTTTGTAGACCAGGCTGGCCTCGAACTCACAGTGATCCACCTGCCTCTGCCTCCCAAGTGCTGGGATTAAAGGCGTGTGCCACCACGCCCAGCTCAATAATAATACTTTTTAATTAAATTAAAAGAAAACATTACTAATGAAGTCTTTGAGTCTGTGGGGGAAGGAGAGAATGGGAGTCACTCCCTTAACAGGTCTGTGGCTATAGAGGACCCCAGTGCTACTTTCAGGTTAAGGTTCCTTTGCTAAGGCGAATACAGTCTCCAAAGTCTCTGCCAAACTCGTGCCTTTGTGTTAGCAATTCTTACTTCTGCTGGGTCCATGTGGGTTCCAGCTTTTTTCCCTGTAAGTAACCATTTCCTCCCCTTTACTGAAGGAAAAGGTCCTTTTACACTCAGAGTACCCAAAAATAGTGGGGGAGAAGGGTGAAAAAGAGATCAGTTTAGATGATTAAAAAACAAAAACAAAAAACAGTCCCAGCTGGGCATGGTGGGGCACACCTTTAATCCCCAGCATGAGGCAGAGGCAGGCGGATCTCTGCAAGTTTGAGGCCAGCCTAGTCTACAAAGTGAGTCCAGGACAGCCAGCACTACACAGAGAAACCCTGTCTCAAAAAAACAAAAATAAGTAAATAAAAATCCCAAATCTAATTACTAGGGATATCATCTCATCAAAACCTGCAGCTATTCAATGAAGCCAGCACACACCCCTTAGCTGGTTAAGATAAATGGATCCACTGATTCAGCAAATCTACCAGCAGGTCAAGTAGGAAAAACCCATCCACGTCTGCTACGTAAGGAGAAAACACTAGGCGTAGTCACTTAGGAGAGGCAGGGGCATCGGGGGCGAGGCCAGCCTGAGCTACACAGGGAATTTCCACTGGCTAAGCTACGGAGGGAGACTCCTTTCAGCTCATTCAATTTTTGCTGGCGTGGTGATGCAGGGCCTTTATCCCACTCCAGCAGCAGACAGAGCTCTGTGAGTTCCAAGTCAGCCAGGGCTACATAGTGAGAGCCTATCAAAAGCCGGGAGGGATTAAGGGAGGGAAGGAGGGAGGGATTAAGGGAGGGAGGGAGGGAAGACTAACTGGGGGGGTGGGGGGGGGTTGGGGGGGGCGGGGGGGGAGGGGCTGGGGGGGAGGGGTTGGGGGGGCGCCGGCGCTGTTCAGATGGCTCAGCAGGGGTGCAAGCGTGAGAACCTGAGTTCCAATCCCTAAAAATCTTGGCCTGGCCGTACACACCGCTGTAACCCCAGCACTGCTGGGGAAGCAGAGACAAGAGGCATCGCTGGGCCTTGCTGACCACCAGCCTAGCTCGGTTCCGTGAGAGGGCCTGCCTCAAGGACATCCAATGTGTACATACTCAACAATACATTTTTAAAAATAAATGACTTTTTTGTTGTTTTTGTTTTGTTTGTTTGCTTGATTTTTAGGACAGGGTTTCTCTGTGTAGCCCCCTGGCTATCCTGGAACTTGCTCTCTAGAGCAGGCTAGCCTCAAACTCACAGAGATCCGCCTGCCTCTGCCTCCCAAGTGCTGAGACTAGAGGCTTCCACCACCACCACCGGGCAATGACTGGACTTTAAAAATTAATTCAACACACATTTCTAACCATTAAAAAACAAACAAAGAAACAAACAAACAAGCAAGAACAGTCAGAAGCTGGTATTACATTGAAACTTCAGAGCCAGGCAAGCCTTCCTTCTCCTACCCCACTAATCTGGGGAAGAGGACCCTACTAGGGGAGGAGACTAAACCTGCCGCTCTCCCTCCTCCCTTTTCCCTCGCACTCACTACTGCTCTCCCTCCTCCCTATTCCCTCGCACCCACAGCACATGGGTGCTCCTCATGGTGGAGCCGCCACACCCATCCTTTCCTTCCTCTCAGAACAGGGCAGGTGGCCTCCAGCCAAGAGCACAGCCGAGGCTCAGGCATTTTCCTAAAAGACCCGCTAGTCCCCTGTCACACTTTGTAAAGAGGACAGAGGCGCACACTGGATGGAGGAAGAAGGTCCGATACCCTAACCCAGGCAGGCTTTGGCTCCCAAGTCTCTTGCCTGTCTCCCAACTCCTATGACTTACTAGATTGCCTCAACATGCCTGACAACAGTTTGGCTCTTAAGGGAGCAAAATTAGACAAAGAGAAAATAAACAGAGAATGGTAAAGAAAAATAGGGGTACCCCGCCCCCCACACTGTCACCTTCAGCAGTCTGGAGCTCACTAATCTTTTAGGGCCACGACCTGAGCCAAAACAAGGTTCATGACTTCAACACTGGAAAGAATTTCAAGACTAGCCGGTTTACTGAGCTGAGTCAGGAGATTTTTATTGAAGACAATTTACTATAAGCTTAAGGAAGAAGAAAGTAAGACACACCCAAATGTGGCTACAGGCTCCTCAACGGACAGTAAGCAATTACTTGTCTTAGCATTACTCGCATGGGTCATTTTGGTGTCTCTCAAAGAACTTCGTGAGGTTACTGAAAGATTTATTTTTATTTTGTGCATGAGTTCTTTGCCTGGATGTAGGTAGGTGTGCAGCACAAATGCCTGAGGGCGTCAGATCTCCCGGAACTAGAGTTACAGGCTGTCTGTTAGCCTCCGCGTGGCTATTATTAGGAACCAAACCTGGGTCCTCTGCAAGTGTCACAAGTGCTCTTAATCACTGATCCATTATCTCTCTGACCCTCTCTCGGCCAGAGAGATGCCTTGGGCGAGATTATAATCTGATAAAGTAAAACCAGAACCCACTAGGGCTGCACAGGATTTCAGATGCAAATGTGGTTTCTCAGATTCCTGGAAGACTGCAGGCTGGAAGGCCTTAAACAGCTGGCAATTGTTCTGGCTTTTCCGCAGAGCGGCTTCAACCCACTCCTGGGTGAGAGGCTCCTATTCTTCTCATGGGCCCAAGATTTTTCTTGCCTTTCATCTTGCCTCAAAACTAGCACAGTATTGACTGCCTCCGCCTCTGCCCACCCTGCTCACCACCAAAAGGGGGGGAAAATATACAGATCAGTGGAACCAAACAGGACTCATAAAATAAGTCTTCACATTTATGGTCAACAGATTCTCCACCGTGTTGCCAACAACCATAATAAAAGCGTAGTCTCTTCAGTAAGCAGTGTTGAGACAAGTGGCTTGCCACACGCAACACAGTGAAACCATACCCTTAACTCGCCCACGTATAAAAAGCAGCTCAAGACGGATTACAGACTCGGTGCCAGGATGTCGCTCAGTTCAGTGCTTGCCCAGCGTGCGGCAAGCTCTGGGTACCATGAGCACCTCGCACACCAGGTGAAATGATGTACACCTGTAACCCTAGCACTGGGGAAGAGGAAGCAGCAAGGGGGTCCAAAGGTCAAGGTCATCCTCATCTACCCAGCAAGTTCAAAGCTATCGTGGACCCTATCTCAAGGGATGGAGATATGACCCAGCAGTGAAAAACGTACACTGCTCCTGCTTGGGCCCCTCTTTGGGGGGTCCCAGAACCCAGGCTGAGCAGCTCACAACCACCACAATCTAGTCACTGGTGACAAGAACAAATCTAGAGGATTGTTGTTGTTGTTGTTGTTTGTTTGTTTTTATTTTTCAAGACAGGGTTTCTTGGTATAACAATCTTGGCTGCACTGGAACTCACTCTGTAGCCCAGGCTGGCCTCGAACTCACAGAGATCCACCTCTCTCTGCCTCCCAAGCGCTGGGAGTAAAGGTAGGTGCCACCATCGCCCAGCCTGGAGAATATTATGATAAAAGAAATAAAGCCAGCCACTGCCTTGCCATCTTAGCTGCATGCACCAAGCTCATGGAATCTCACAGAAGCGGATAACAGAATGGTGGTTGCTAAGGGCACAGGATGGAGCTGTGGGGGTGAGGGAGGTGTAAGTGGAGACTGGAGGGGAGTGAGGAACAGCCTGAGGCCATGATAATGTCCTGGCCTATGCTGCCTCTGAGGGCCACGTCTGGGTCTGCGGCCCTGCAGCAGCTAGGGGTCTGTGTCAAGGTCTGTCGCCCATGTTACCACCATGCCTTCTAGGGCCATGTTGGTGTCTGAATGCTGTGCAGAGCTGGCCCCACCCCTCACCAGGGCAATGCTGGAGAGCTGGTGCTGGTGGAGTGGGTGCTGGAGAGCTCGCCCTGATGGCGTTGAGCACGGGAGGGGGAGCTGGTGGGCTGACCAACTCAGCAACCACCCAGGCCCAGACCCAGGGCTCTGAGTTGGTCCACCCCAACACCTACCCCACCCCAACACCTACCCCACCCCAACACCCACCCCACCTATGGACTGCTGGAGCATGTGAAGGAGCCGGTCCTGCAGATCCAAAGCTGCCATGGCACAGGGCAACAACAGAGTCACTGAGAGGAGCCCTGGTGAGGATCCAGTATTGAAAGTGTAGCAGAAGCCAGAGGCCTTGACCCACACCAACGACTCACTGCAATAACATTTTGCAAGTAAATCTGTGTATGCAGAGCCCATGGAAGCAAGAAGAGGGTGTCAGACTCCCTGAAACAGGAGTAACAGATGGCTGTCACGGATATACGGGTGCTAGGAACCAATCGTCAGTCGTCTCTATGAGTAGCAGCAAGTGCTTTCAACCAGTGAGCCATCTCTCCGGCTCAGAGAAAGTCAATTATAAACACTCTCACCACACACACACACACACACACACACAGAGAGAGAGAGAGAGAGAGAGAGAGAGAGAGAGAGAAATAAGCAGCTCTAGCTTGTGTAATTTCATACTGTACATATATATTAAAACATCACTATAACATAAATGTATACCTTTTCTTTCCTATCCTTGCCAATCATACAATTAAATCAAAAAATGTAAGACTGTAAAAAGTAAAAGAGAAGTAAAGATCAAAATAAAGGGAGAAAAGCCGAGGAAAGGACCCCAGCAGTCCCTAAGTTATAGTTTTACCATCCTGCGTCTCCTCTGTCACTCGCTGTAAAAAACTCACCAACATAAACGGCAATGGATCAGGCTGAGGAACAGGGTGCAGGCGGGGCGGGTTAAGATGTGGCACTGCCACCCCAAGGGACACGTGAGAAGGGGAGACCCCCGGCTGGAGTGGAACTGGTAGCTGAGATGGGAAACAACAAGAAGCAGTGGCCTGGAGACTGGAAAGCAAGGGAGAGAGGGAGGCTTGGGTGTCTGAGGAGAAACCTAAGCGGACAGAACAGTGGCTTCCGCCAGGCCGGACCCTGACCCTGAACTCTGGACTCCCTCATCCTCAGCAGCTGACCCACAGCAGCTGTCCTGTGGGGTGTCAACCACTTCACAGCCCCGGAACTGGAGCAGAGTGCCAGCCTTACTCTCAGACAGGCAACCTCTCACTGCCAGGCTGCAACTGGAGCTCTGGGGAGGGGGAGACGGGAGGGGGAAGGGAGAGGAAGGGGGAGGGAGGGGAGTCTTATCCGCCCCATAGGAACCTTTCAGCAGATCCGCAGGAGGGCCACAGGCAGGAGGAGCCATGGGGGGGGTGGGGGGGAGAACCTAGACAGGCCAAGGTCTCAGAGAGCAGGACCCATGTGCGACGCGTTCTCACTGACAGAGCCTCCTTTCTACTTTTGTCTCATTTTTTTGAGACAAAAATCTCATGCTGCTGAAGCCGGCCTTGAAGTCCTGCCCCTCCTGTTTCAGCCTCCCCTGTGCTGGGAGTTACAGGCGTGTGTGTGCACCAGCATGCCCGGCTTCCTTTCCAGTTTGAAAGCAGTGATTTTCTGAACAGGTGCCTAAGCCCTTGAGTGTGTGTGTGTGTGTGTGTGTGTGTGTGTGTGTGTGTGTGTGTGTTGCAAAAAGTTCTGATTTGGGCCAAATCCCCTTACCTGTCAGAAACTGAAAGAAGAAAACCAAACCCAAAAGAAAAGTTGTTTTTCTCTGTCCCTCCTCGGCTTCATCACGTACAAACTCAAGTCCTCTTGGATTTTTTTTAAAAGGGAAATACACACACACACACATACACACATACACACACACACACACATATACACACACAAAAATTATCTCTGCAATGTAATGGAACTTTGGTGCCTAATTAAGCTGCCACATTTTGCACATAAAACACAAGAAGAAGAAAGCTGACAAAGTGGCTGGGAGCAAGGAGTCCTGTTGACCAGAAGCAAGTCCAACAGGGGTCCCAGGGAGGCTGTAGCTAGCCAAGGTAGCTCCACAGCTCCTGGAGGAGATGGTTAACCACACCATGGTCTAAAGAGAGTCTGGTCAGAGACTTCCTAAAACCACAGGAATTCGCAGCTAGCACTTCCTGATTACCTGAGCCCAGGAGTCCAGGCTGAGGACCCAGGACATGACAATGCAAACTCTCCCCACCCCCACCCCCACCCCCCGACTTAGGCCAGACAGTCCATAGGCTCCCACTCTACCACCGCCAAAGACCCGAATATACAACGGACACCTGGTGTGACACAACAGACACCTGGTGTGACAACAGTCAGCCAGCTGGGCATGGTGGCTCGTGCCTGTCATCTCAGCACTCTGGAGGTGCAGAAGGGTTATCACAAGTGTCACATAGCAAGTTCCAGGCCAGCTTTGGCTAGAGTGAGAGAGTCTGACTCCAAAAACAAAGCAAATATTGTAGAGCCTGGTTAGCAGTAGCTTCTACTAATGTTCCATATCACACTGGGTAACCAAGCCGTTCTGTGACATTCAACTGCCCTACAACTAGGTTGCCTTCGGGAGGAATCCAGATTCCAGATGCTCTGCGTCCGGGACTGGGGACGTTACAGCCCATGCCATACATGCTGTTCCTGGAGCTTGAGGGGTGCCCGGCAAGAAGCCCCGCAACCCCAAAACACAGTCTGTGCGCCATGCATATCCCCGTGACAGTCACTTCCCTTGGCATCTCTGCTCCCCATCTATTAATATTTCAGAGTTTGGATTTGGCCACATGAGTCACTGGCACCGGTAAACATTCTGAAAAGGAAGGAAGCAATGGATAAAAAAGCCAAGCAGACAAGAGTTCCCCCGATGTCGCAATGTTGTGTCTAGGTCACGGAGATAGGCGCTACTGGCACAGGCGGCAGCCGCGTCTCTTCTTGATTATTTGCAGTCACTAGTCCCAGCTCAGCTCAGCTTCAGCTCGCTGAAGCTCTGTAACTTCACATCTCCTTCGGGGTTTACTACAAAATACGATCTAAAAATACGCTCAACTTCCGAAACTCATTGACTCGGCCGCGCTCTCTCATCCATCATGTTCCGGCAGTCCATGTCCGGTTACCATCCGTCCAAGATGTGTCAAGTGTTTTTCCTAATCCAACCCCCTTCCTGCCTGGCCCCTCCAGGGCCAACAGCCCAATGCAGCCCTCTGGCCCACTGTTCTGCAGGACCCCTGGATCGCCCTTGCTCTAGCCGGCCCCTCTCACTTCTGCCCACCCTGAACGCTCAAAGTTTGATAACCACAGCTGAAGCAGCCAACCAGCGGTTACAACTGCCTGATCTAAAGTGGAAAAAAAGGCAGGTACCAAATTAGAGCAACCCTTTTGGCTTGAAGGTGGCGAGGCACTGGGGTGCTCCTCCCCACACATCAACTGTGCCCCCACAGATTTGTCATACAAGACAGAGGATTTCCAGCAGGGATTTCAGCATCTAAACTAAAGACAGTACCACAAACTCAAATACAGCCTAGAAAGGTTCTCCCTCAGTCAGTCCCATCTTAGGAATGCCTTTCTGGACGGCAGACATCTTAGCAAACAGCCACAATACCAGGGTTACAGACATGACTTTCGTTTTTTAATTGATTGATTGGTTTGTTGAGGTCTCATAGTTCACTGTGAGGAACAATGAAATACTATGCAGCTATAAAAAAGAATGAACATCCTGATATGACGCTTGCCCCACTCTACAGCTAAGTGAAAAGTAAAAAGCAAGACGCAGAAGTATATTTGATGCTGCTTTTAAATTAAAAAAAAAATACAGGACAGGCAAGTAGAACATGTTACCTAAACAGTGATGTATAAGGATCCAACAGAGACCATCTGTGCATGACAGGAGCCATTGGCGGGCTATCCTGGGCTAATGGGTGACGAAAAGAAGGACAGGAGTCTTCTCGCCATCTCCTTATAATTAAAAAAAAAATTACATAAGGTGCTCACTTTGGCAGCATATATACTAAAATTGGAACAGTACTGGGAAGATTGGCACGGCCTCTGCACACAGATGGCTCAGATTCATGAAGAGCTCCATATTAGAACAGAAAAAAGTATATGAGTATATCACTTGTTCAAAAATGGGGGAGGCAGGGCTGGAGAGATAGCTCAGAGGTTAAGAGCACTGGCTACTCTTCCAGAGGTCCTGAGTTCAATTCCCAGCAACCACATGGTGGCTCACAACCATCTATAGTGTGATCTGATGCCCTCTTCTGGCCTGCAGGGGTACATTCAGGCAGAGCACTGTATACATAACAAATAAATCTTTGAAAAAAATGGGGGAGGCAACTGAGGATGGCTCAGCAGGTTTGCCACATAAGCCTCATGATCTGAGTTCAATCCCTAGGCCAAAGTAAAAATCTAGATGTAGTGGCACACACGTGTAGCCCCAGCACTGCTACATTTGAGATAAGAGGCTGAGACAGAACTGCTAGCCTCCAGGACCTCAAGCACACATTGTGTCAGAAACAAAAGATATGCTGCCTTATAAAGGTACAGAGAAGTGACTCCCAAAGACTGTCTCCTGACACCCACAAATACACCATGGCACATGCGGACACACAAGTGTGAGGCTGTAGAGGTGGCTCAGTGGTATTGTGATGCAAACATGAGGACATGTGTTCAAATCCCTAGTACCCACAGAGAAGGTGAGTACAGGCACAAATGCTTGAAAACACAGCACTGAGAGGCAGTCAGGCAGCCAGCCAGCTCAGCCAAACAAGTTTCAGGTTCAAGGAGAGACCCGGTCTCACTAAGAAGGTCATTAGATGGCAGTAGAAGAAGATACCCAATGTCCTGCTCTGGCCTTTTTACATATATATTCATTGGCTTCCACACATGCGCGCGCGCGCGCGCGCGCGCGCACACCCCTCCCCACACGCAATTTGCACACAAGTACGCACACATACATCAAATTTTTAATTACGTGTGGGTATGTGCACATCATGCTGGTGCCCTCAGGGGCCAGAGACATCATATCCCCTGGAGCTGGAGTTAGCTGTGAGCCACCTCACATGGGCATTAGGAAGCAAATTACAGTCCTCTGTAAGAGCAGCATGTGCTCCTAACCCTGGAGCCAGCTTAACCAAGGCAATCGCTGGCTGGGAAGTAGCTCGCTGGTATAGTGCTAGAGGCTCTGGGTTTTTTAGCTCAGCATCCAGGAGCTGGAGGCAGAAGAATGAGTTCACGGACAGAGAGCTTGAGGCCAGCCTGGGATGAATGAGTCCTTGTCTCAAAGAGAGAAAGAAAAGGCTGGAGAGATGGCTCAGAGGTTAAGGCTGTTCTTCCAAAGGTCATGAGATCAAGTCCCAGCAACCACATGGTGGCTCATAACCATCTATAATGAGATCTGGTGCCCTCTTCTGGTGTGCATAAAGGCAGTGTACTCACATACATAAAATAAATAAATCTTAAAGAAAAAAGGAGGCAACCAGAATCTCCTTCCTCAAACATACTCAAGAGAAAAAACAAACAAACAAAAAATAAAAACCCCAAAACCAACAGTGTCTATAATATAACTAAACAGAACTCTAAACTGTCAAAAGCAACCAAAGGAAAGAGACCAAACCATCACAGCCAAAGTGCACAAGAGACCACGGCTGCTCCTTGTAATGTAGCCTCACAACAGAGGCCCAGAACAGAAAAGGGTGAAAACTCAAGAAGCCTATGGACCTCGGCTAATCCGAGTCTGTCAATGTGGTTCATCCACTGTGACAAATACCCCACACTACTTAATGTAAGATGTGGACCACAGGGAAACTTGCTGTGAAGATCTAAAGCTTCTAGATTTTTTGAGCTTTTAAAGCAATGGGAAAGAAAGGCCAACTGAGTACCAAAAAATGGCATTGGGGGGGGGGGGGCACCGACATTGAGCGAGTCACCTAGTCCCCCCAGCGCGCACAGCTCAGGGCTCCAAGCAAGCGGCCTTTACCATGGAACCCAGCTCAATAAATGTTGACACCTTGATCTCCCTCCCCAGAACGTTTCCTCCTGATTACAGCTACCCACTCAGACCTGTCTTCAAAGTGAGGCCTAGGAGCGACGCTTGAGAGAAAAGCCAAGGAGAGAAACCAAGGAAGGCAAGGTGGGAGACGTCTTAAGGAGGCCTGTGTGGTGAAGGAAGGATTCTGACAGCAGCTACCTGGAAAACAGTGCAGGCAGGAGGAAGCATGGCCATCGGGCCAATGTGGAGTCTGTGAGGAAACAGAGGTGTGAAGTCAGTCAGGGAAGAAGAGGAGGAGGCACCGGGCTGGGGGAGGGGGGAGCCTTGGGGGGGCGGGTTCGGCAAAACCGGAAGCCTAGAAGGCTCTCTAAGCAGCTCGGTGTGATCTGAGGAATTTTAACAGGAGTACGATGGGTGGGGGGTTGAGAATAACTAAAGATGCAGAAGTAGGTCCTGGCTCTACCAGAGAGTGGGCGGGGTCCGCAAGGCTGCGGAGGGGATACGGCTAGGGCGGGCCCTGGAGCAGGCTCTTCCCCAGCAGGCCAAAGCCTGCACCCTATCAACGCAAAAAGAACCCTCACCAACAAACGGGTGCCTCTGGCCCTTTAAAGCAGCAGGTTCTCACCCTTCCTGATGCTGAGACCCTTTAATACAATCCCTCACGTTGTGGCAACCCCCAACC
Organism: Acomys minous; assembly: GCF_964271855.1. NCBI lineage: Eukaryota > Metazoa > Chordata > Mammalia > Rodentia > Muridae > Acomys > Acomys minous. The sequence continues at coordinate 57,874,525 of NC_140492.1, forward strand.
ATCATAAAATTATTTTCGCTGCCACTTCTTAAGCGCAAATTTGCTACGGTTACCAACCGTAATGGCAACATCCTTGTTTCCCAAAGCTTCTGCCCAGGCAACTGAAAACACCTGTGAAGAGACCCCAGCCCCTCACAGCGCCGCCAGTACCACACAGCCTCTGAAAGGCACTCTTATCATTGAAATACTGAGTAATTACCCCACATTGCTGATCTTGTTAAAAACGTCCCAGAGTAGTTTCCGTGACCAGGCTGAAAAAGAAAAAGTTGTTACTGGGGCAGGCGGGCAGGAAGGGCGACCTGCCAAACTTCTTAGATATTTTAATTCTTTGTTGCCTCAGTAGCTAAGTAAGCTTGGAGAGCAAGCAGGAGAGGAATACTAATTAGCACTAATTAGGCCCTACGCTCTTCTGCCTCAGTCCCCTTTATGAAAAGCACCCCCTGACTAAGGACCGGTGGAGTTAAAAATGTAAAACACAGAAGGTAAATAGTCTGTGGACCAAGGCCACCCTTTGCACGTCAGGGTCTGGGCCTGCTTACCTAAAGGGAGCTGCAAGCCCAGCCGAATTCCAGCAGCCCCACCCCCACTCCAGCATCTGCCGACAGCCCTGGTGGGCCAGGGACACCGTGAGGAGGAGGAGGAGGAGGAGGAGGAGGAGGAGGAGGAGGAGGAGGAGGAGGGCAGGGGCTGCCAACTTACATTCTCTAAACACAACAAAGGGCCCTTGGTATTCGGAGCATTCTAATTTGCAGGCCATTCATTAAAAGAACATTTGCTTGCTTATAAAATAATAAACTGCGGGCGGCAAACATGACTCCAGTCGTGCAGCAGGGGTGAGGCCAGGCTCCTCCCTCTGTCTTAAAGAGCCGAAGAGGGCCCAGGAGGCCTCCTCAGTGCAGCCCTAGCCTGGTTCTGTGAGAAGGACCTCGTGTGTCAGGCTCCAGCCTGGAGACTCTTGGCCTCTGGTGGGGGTGAGGGTGTGGTAAGCAAAGCAAACGCTTAATTATGGGGAGCCCCTTAAACTTCAAGCCTGTGGCCCTGCTGGGTTCATTCAGTGGTCTAGGAAACCCCCATTTCTGCACAGCACTTCATAACGCTAGTGCCCGGGGCAACTTTGATTTTCCTTTCAAATTCTGTTCCAGTTAGGAATGGGAGAAACCAACTGGAGAAAGTTCATGCCACCTTTGAAGGAAAAAAAAAAGGGAAGGGGGTGTAGGGGCGGGAGGGGGGCAGGAGGAAGAGGAAACAGCCATGGAATAGGTCAGCGACACTGGGAAGCTAAGTGAAATGACACAAAGGAGCGCCTCCTTCTGTCCTTGCGAAGCACCCTAAGTAGGAGGTGACCCAATCCAAAGGCTGGTGACAGGTTAGTTCTATTAACCTGACTTCTGGGGCAGCAGGAAAAGGCAAGAGAAGCCGGTGATCGCAGCGCAACGGACAAACTGTGAAGGCACGGAAGCCTCCCAAGCTCCAAGATACGGCACAAAAGAGCAGCCAGCCCCGGGCCTAGGCTCACCACTCCCATTCAGAGGCAAGAAGGAAGGCCTGTTGGCCCTCCAGGGCCCTTCTCTGGGATCCTGTTTCCAGGCACCAGAACTTTCAGAGAGGGAAAATCCCATGCAAATGAAAAAACTAGCGCCTCTAATGGTCTGAAGGGCACCTCGAGGTACTAACATTTGGGAGGTACAAGCAATGGGATCTCTGTAAATTCGAGGCCAGCCTGGTCCAGGCAGCGAGTTACAGACCAGAGGGGGTGTGTGAGTGTGAGAGTGTGTGTGTGTGTGTGTGTGTGTGTGTGTGTGTGTGTGTGTGTGTGTGTGTGTGTACACCAAGCTATCGAGGATGTTAAGTGCTGGGAGGGAAGTTTTCTCTTGAGTGTAGCCCCAGATAAGCAGAGCAGGTTCAAGTTGAGGACCACAGGGCCTAGACTATTTGGGCAACACAACCTGGCCTCACCGTGTTCTGTTTTGTGTTTTAATGGACAGAGTTGGGTGCTTAGAGAACGGGGAGCTGGATCTGGGGAGACCTGGGGGAGGGGAAGTAAGTAAGATTAAAAAACAAATAAACAAGCCGGGCACAGTGCAAAACAAAAACAAAATAAACAGGTTGCAGGGAAACTCAACTAATAAAGATGACCGTCTTGGGGCTAGAAAGATGGCTCAGTGGTTAAGATCTATAATGTGATCTAATGTCCTCTTTTAGCCTGCAGGGGTGCATGCAGACAGAACACGGCATACATAATAAATAATTTTTATGTATTTATTATATTATGTACATATATATGTACAATATATATGTACATATATATTATGTATTATTATAAAATAAAAAATATTTTAAAGAAAGATTAAAAAAAAGAAAAAGAAAGATTGAAGTCTTTTTTTTAAAAGATTTATTTATTTATTATGTGCATGTACATGTGCAGGCAGAGGAGGACATCAGATCACATTACAGATGGTTGTGAGCCACCATGTGGTTGCTGGGAATTGAACTCATGACCTCTGGAAGAGCCATCAGTGCTTTTAACCGCAGAGCCATCTCTCCAGCCCAAGATTGAAGTCTTTGCAATGGGAAATGCTTGAGTTTTCATTAGAATCAAATAATGTCTAACCGGAAGGAAACTAAAGCCCTTCCCAAAGCTGAATTTCAACTGAACGCTAGAAGGAGGAACTAATGTAATGTTTGTAAGTTTATTCTGACCAAAAAAAAAAAAGATTAAAGACACCATCTCTCTCTCTCTCTCTCTCTCTCTCTCTCTCTCTCTCTCTCTCTCTCTCTCTCACACACACACACACACACACACACACACACACAGAGAGAGAGAGAGAGAGAGAGAGAGAGAGAGAGAGAGAGAGAGAGAACTAAAAAATTTTTTTCCACCAAAAATAAAACAGAATATAATGTGAAACTAAAAGTCTGCCCCAAAGTGAGGTCAGTTGACCAGGATATATTCCAGAGAGTAGTGATTCAAGCTACATCTCTCTGCCTTTCCCTGGGGACCTGTGAATGCCAAAGATGGGCACTGGTTGCCAGAATTGGGGGGTGAGGGGTGGGGGGTGGGAAGTGGGACCCACTGATCTACTTATTTTCCCATAAAAGCAGCCTTGCTACACTAAGTTTGGACTTGGGCCTGAACGACGTTTTTGTTTCCTCAACTCCCTCCTCGCTCTGGGATGGAAACCTCAACCTCCTTCATGTAAATGAGACGCGGTAGGGGAACAGAGTTCTCCCCTTAAGCAGCCAGGCAACCGCTGGGCTCAGAAAGACTAGCAAGTACCTCACTCTTAATCAATACACAATTACTTCCGACGGAAAGGGGAAAGTTGGGAAACTCCTGCATGAAGTAGATAAGTTTGGTGGAGGTACGACAAGCTCGCGTCCCCGGCAGCCCCAGCGCCGACTAGCATCCCTCGTCCAGGGACTTCTTAATTGTCACTCCCAAGTCTGAAAACTTAGCGCAGGTAGCCGAGGCTCCTCCATCGCCACCAGGTCAAGGGAGGATCCGGCTAAGGCTGTGCCAGCAGCTAGTCCGCAGTCGGAACACCGCGTTTGTGAATCGCTGAACAGGAGCAGGATCAGATGTCGGAGTCCCAGGTGGGACTATGACTTCGGACTTTCGGAGAGGCGACAACTTTCAATTTAGACTAGGCGTAGAGAAAGTTGCACTATCCGCAGACCTCCGGAGTGGCGGGCCGCCACACTTTGGCCCCCACATCACTCCCCGCGGGCCACAAGGGTCGCTTTGTGCAGGCGAGCGCAGAGCCCGGGGCCCCAGCACCGGGCGGGGAGGCCTTCCCTCCCAAGTCCCCAGAGCCTTCTGGCTCGGCCACCACTCGCACGCTGTTTACACAGGAAGGGAAGGCTCCTCCTCATCCCGGGAGAGAATCGGCCAGCACACGCAGATCCCAAGCCTGCGCCCCGCCGTACCACCGGGGAGCGCCCCGGGGTGCAAGGCACCCTGGGCCCTCCGCAAGCGGCTGCGAGCGAGCAAAAGTTCCCGAGCGCGTAGCGGGCGGTGCAGCTTACCTGTGAGGCGCGGCACGAGCGCGCAGAGCCCGAGCAGACAGGCGTAGAGGGTCGCGGGCACCCGCGGCATGGTGCGCGCCGCTCGGCGGGGGCGCGCGGCGGGGACGGAGCGGGGGCCGAGGCCGGGGACCGCAGCCGCATGCCGGGCGCTGCGCTCGGACTCACGGCGCCCGCGGCCGGGCTGGTCCGCGCCCCGCCGCCACCATCCTTCTCACTGGCTGGCTGGGACGCCCGGAGTTGTCGTCGCTCGGGACACACCTTCGCCGAGTCCCTGCGCGTCTGCTCTCGGCGCCCCTTCCCTTCTCCCTCGGCTGCCGGGCCCCACTCTCCTCTGCTTTCTCCTCCCCTCTCTCCCGCGGGCCGCCACTCGGTCAGTTTACGGCTAGGCGGGACGGGGCGGGGCGAGCTCCCGGCCGGACCAGCTCCGCCCTGCGCGGGGATACGCCTGCACGCTTAGGTTCCCGGGGTGCCCAGGTGACTGTCACGCCCGACGCATATGTCGAGGGTGGGGATGGGAACTTCTAGTTAGGGATTCCCTCCCAGGTTTTAGCAATTACGAGAGGGGGGAGGGCGCGCTCCATTAGCCCCGCAGAGATTACTTGAGCCAAAGCAATCTCAGTATGACTTTCGGATCTAGGGCAGGTACCGCTTGGATCTGCCAGGCCATTTCGTCATGCCAGAAGCGCATGCCAGCCCCGGCCTTGCTGGAGATGGGACAGAGGCGCCACGCTTGGGATGGGAGGACACGTGGAACAAACGCAGAGGCACAAGTGAAGCGGAGGGGCACACTGCTGGGCAGGCGTTGTGCGAAGTGCAGTCTGTGTGTGTACTCGCTCCTTGACTATCCCTAACATCCCTACTGTAATTTAGATGGGGAAACCGAGACACTAAGGGTTAGCATGCTGTAGGAAGTGACTTCTGGGATTTTGCCCAGAAATTGAGAATGATTTAAGGAAGGCAGCCTAACCTTTGCAGGTCAGGAACCAGAGGGAAGGGCAGGACTTGGGGGGCGGGGGTGTAAAACTTAAGGCATTTGGAGCTTAAGCTTTGTTTGTGTCCACTTCTCGAACTCTGACTGGATGGTACTGGCAGTGTGTGTAGCCAAAAGGGAAGCAACCCATAGGAAAGGCCAACCTTCATTCTTAAACCATACGGTAATATCATACTCTGTAATACTGCCCTCTATTTTGACCTAAAAGTCATACTTGCTGCCAACCATTGTCCAGTAAAATTCATGCTGTAGAAACAGCCCAGGTTGGTCTTGGGATGACCTGCCCCTAAGTGCATCAGTCTTGGGGCTACTCTTATCCCAGCTGAGAGCGGTGGCTCTAACTTATGGGAACTGATCAAAGAGTTTGAACAGGAAGACATCCTGGTCGAGTGTTGATTTGTCTGGCAGAAATATGCAGGATGGGTCAACCAGGACAGTCGAGTCCTGAAAGCTGGGTTGAATGGTGCCTTAAGTACGACACTAGCTTTTGTATGCTGCACGCTACACCATGCATCCTTTAAGTTCCCATAGTATCCCCGTCTTCTGGGCACCTCAAATGGGCACTTTGTGGCTGTTGAAATATCCCATTTTGTCCCACACCTGGCTCAGGCCACCATTTACCTAAATTGCACCTGGGAAGCACTATGATCCAACTTGTCCTAATTCTTACCCCCACCCCCACCCCCCCCACCCCCCCACCCCTCTGTGTCTTACCTGGTGGTTCTCTGGGTCCTCAGCCTGCCTAGACCTGCCGTAAGCCACAACTTCTGAGCAATCCAACCTGCATTAAAGCTGATTTGAAGATGCCTTTTCTAACTCAGAACTTCTGCTTTGCGGTTTGTGTGCCCCCGCCCCCCCCTGCCCCGCCCCTTCAAGAATCCTTCATCTGAGTGATCACAGATAATAAAGTGTCAGGTATACACATGATGATCTATCATTTGATCTTAAACAGAAATGGAGCTGGACGAGGTGGCACACACCTTTAATCCCAGCACTCTGGAAGTAAAGTCAAAGGCAGGCAGATCTAATTTGAGGCCAGCTGATCTACATAGTGAATTCCAGAACAGCCAGAGCTGTGTAGAGAAACCCTGTCTCAAAAGAAAAAAAAAAATGAAAGAAAGAAAAGGAATTCTGATATGCAAAATTAAAAACACCCTACGTGATATAAAACAGACCCAAAGGAGCCCGGCGTGGTGGCGCACGCCTTTAATCCCAGCACTCAGGAGGCAGAGACTGATGGATTGCTGTTAGTTTGAGGCCAGCCTGGTCTACAAAGAGAGTCCAGGACTGCCAAGGCTACACAGAAAAACCCTGTCCTGAAAAACTTTTAAAAACAAAACAAAACAAAAAAAAAAACCCCACCAAAACCAAAAAACCTACAAACAAACAAACAAATCAGACCCAAAGGGACAAATATTATGTAATTCTGTGTGTGTGTGTGTGTGTGTGTGTGTGTGTGTGTGTGTGTGTGTGTGTGACAGGGTGGCTCTCATCTAACCCAGGCTGGCCTTGAACTCTCAGTAGCTGAAGAGGATGACTTTGAATTATTGATTCTCCTGCCTCTACCTCCTAAGTATTAGGATTATAGGGGTTTGCCACCACGCCCAGACATTCTACTTGTATGAAGTGTCTAGAACAAAGTCATAGGAACAAGTAAAACATGTTACCAGAGGCTGGGGGAGGAGAGGTTAGGGAGTTTTTCATGAGAACAGAGCTTCAAGCTGGGGTAATAGGAAAGTTCTAGAAATGGATAGTAATATAGGCACAGAACGGTACAGTTATAATGGCTAAAATGATGTTTCACATTATGTTATCTTTTACCATTAAAAGACTAGTTAGGGGGCTGGAGAGATGGCCCAGTGGTTAAAGTAAGTGGCTGCTCCATAGAAAGTCCAGGGTTCAACTCCCAACGCGCACATGGCAGCTCACACAAGTCTGTCTTTTGAACTCTGAAGATAGTCACATTCACACCACATAAGGACGTACATGGAGGCAATTAAGTCTTTTTTTGTTTTTTTGTTTTTAAGATTTTTTTTTTCTGGAAAGGATGCCAGAAACATGGTTGTGCACAGTGCCCATGCATGTATCCTAGGACTCAGCTAAGGCAAAAGGACCTATGAGTTTGAAGTCAGCCTGGACTACAGAAGGAGACTCCGAGGGAAGGGAGGAGAAGCAGTAGCAGACCCACAAAAGAATTTCAGATTTATTATGGTATAACTAGCAGGCACTTGGCAAGTGTGTTTTTTACCTCTCTGTTCATATGATTATCAGTCTTGGAAATTTTAATTATTTCACTTTCCTGAGAGCAGTTTTCAAAAGGCTAAGCTTGAAAATATTTTTAAGATTATCTATTCCAGGACTGTAGAGTAGATGGCTCAGAGTTTAAGAGCACTGGCTGCTCTTCTAAAGGCCCTGAGTTCAATTCCCAGCAACCACATCAGGGGTTCACAATGACCTATAATGAGTTCTGTTGCCCTCTTCTGGCATGCAGGCAAAACATTGTAAATAAATAAATCTTAGGGCTGGAGAGATGGCTCAGAGGTTAACAGCACTGGCTGCTCTTCCAGAGGTCCTGAGTTCAATTCCCAGAAACCACATGGTGGCTCACAACCATCTATAATGAGATCTGATGCCCCCTTCTGGCCTGCAGGAGTACATAAATCATACGTTATTTGAAAGATAAATCTTTAAAAAATACTCTGTTGTATTGGACACTGGGGCCCAGAGACATGATAATAAAGAGCAGTGTCAAGTCTCCCTAAAGTTCTATTGTTTCATAGCTGCCCCCGCCTTTTCAATGGAATTTCTGATAGTGAGACTGCGACAGTCTCCACATAATTGGAGTTCATTTGGCGCTAGAGAGACAGATAGCTCAGTGAATGAGTGTTTGCTGCTCTTAGAGAACACTGGAGTTACAGTCCTAAGAACTCATGTTGAACAGCTGTAAGCACCTGTAACTGCAGTTGCAGGGGATCCCAGACCCACAGCCATTCACACATCACGTAAACAAGAAATAAATGTTTGTGACAAAACACCATGACCAAGACAGAGTACAAAAGAAAGTGTTTCATAGGCTTACAGCATCTGAGGGGTAGAGTCCATGGTGACAGAGCCAAAGGATTGTGGCAGAAGTAGCTGACAACTCACATCTTGATCAGAAAGTAGGACGAAGAGAGAGGACACTGGGAATAACATGAGCCTTTTTAAAATCTACTCATTTATTATTTTTATTGTATTCTGCCCACATGTGAGCCACAACTGGCCAGGGCAGAGAGGGACAGTGTGGGAAGGAGCTGGACAGTCCCCACAGAGCAGAGCCAGCCTGAGGTGACAAGTAACAAGTAAGACTAGTGTAGGTGCTTTATAAAAAAAAATGTATTTTATTACTTTATGCAAGTGAATGTTTTGCCTGCATGTAGGTATATGCACCACGTGTGTGTATGCCTGGTTCCTGTGGAGATTAAAAGAAGGTAGCAAGCCGGGCATGGTGGCGCACACCTTTAATCCCAGCACTCTGGAGGCAGAGGCAGGTGGATCTCTGTGAGTTCGAGGCCAGCCTGGTCTACAAAGCAAGTCCAAGACAGCCAGAGCTGTTACACAGAGAAACCCTGTCTCCAAAAACCAAAAAATAAATAAAATAAAAAAGAAGGAGGAAGAGGAGGAAGAGGAGGAGGAGGAGGGAGAGGAGGAAGCCACCTTGCGGTGCTGGGAATCTAATCCAGGTCCTCTTCAAGAGCAACAAGTGTCTCAAGCCCTGCGCAGCTCCTCAGCCTTTTTGTGGTGGTTTTATATGCATAACTCCACCAGGGAGAGGGCTGTGTCATGAACATTAGTAATGGAAAAATTGTTCAACTGTGGGACTAAAGGCTCATGAGCTCATGAGCTCCGGGAATGCAAAGCCCATCTTTTCTCCACTGCATCTGTCACCAAGGCCCAGGAAATACACGACACTGTCCAGTTCAGAGGTGGGTCTCATACGTTACATATGTGGATGATTTGTCCTTCATGTTATAGAGGTGGGCTCTAAGAGCTGGGCTGTCTGGTCTCACATCCTGGCCAGGCTTTTTACTAACTTTCTGACTTGCTCAAGTTATTTGGCTCGCCTCACTCAGCTGCTGAGTGGAAGTAATAATACTGCCTACTTCATAATCATCATGAGAAGTAAAGAAGGTTACGTATGCAGTACTAAAAATTGCCCCTGGCTTTCAGAGAGTGTCTGAATAGGCTGCCTATTGCCCCTGTTTCTCTTCCAGAAGCAACAGAACTTTCTGGAATTGGCCAGGGCTGTGACTGTGGGCTCAGGAAATGTATTCCCAGGACTCCTGAATGACAGTTTGAATGGTCAGCCTGGACTCACAGCAATCTGCCTCTGCCTCCCTGAGTGCTGTGATTTAGGGCATGCACCACCACTGCCTGGCTTAAAATGTTTATTATCTAAACAGCTGTACTCAGTTTTATGTACCACAGATGTGACAGTAGCATTGCTAACTCCGGGGGATGTAGCTCCATGTGTGAGTCAGTGTTTAGTGAAACACCTAGCACCAAGATCACTCAGTTATATTCAAAGACCAATACAAGAGACAATGAACGATCTCTAATACTCTAGTAAAAACGATGCAAATATTTCAACAGAATGCAGCCACGCCAGGCATGGTGGTACACTCCAGAAGTGCCAACAACTATAGAGTTAGAGATAGGACTATCAAAGGTTCAAGGCCAGCCTGAACTTCTATACCATGTGTATAGAGTGAGACCTTGTTTAAAAACAAAAACACAACAACCACAAAGTGGCTGGGTCTATAGCTCAGTTGGCACAGTGCTTGCCTAAAATATGTAAAAGCCTGGGTTTGATCCCAACTACTGCATAAATTTAACTAAGGGCCCAAAGATGGCTTAGAATGCCGAAGCCTTGTCTTGAAAGTCTGAGTCCAATACCTGAAGTTCACAGGGAAAAGAGAGAACTGATTCCCCAGAGATTTCTCTGACCTTCACACTCATGCTGTGGTATTGGAGCACAGGCGTGCATGCATGCATACACACACACACACACACACACACAGAGAGAGAGAGAGAGAGAGAGAGAGAGAGAGAGAGAGAGAGAGAGAGAGAGAGAGAGAGAGAGAGAGAGACACGGAGGGAGGGAAGGAGGGAGGGAGGGAGGGAGGGAGGGAGGGAGAGAATTATTATAGTTGGGTGTATGGTACACATCTGTAATCCCAGCACTTGGGAGGGGGAGGCCAGCTGGGTCAGTCACCCTCTGGCTATATATCAAGTTCAGGGCCACTTTGGGCAACCTGAGACCCTGTACCTAACCAAACAACAAAAAAGTAAGCAAGGAAGGGAAAAAGTCAGCAGTTAGAAATAGCCAGTGTGAAAGATTGGCTCTTCTGGTGTTTTCCCCATGTTATAGGAGACAGCGCCATCTACTGGCCATGAAATTAATTTACTGGCCTTTAGGAATGAGCAAGACTGGAGGGAAGCCGAACTTCCACAGCAGAGTGCTTAGCTTTAGGAAAACATGGCCAGCGGGAAGAATGGTTTCCTGGTCTATTCAGATGATTTCCTTTTTTTAATGTGCTGGCATCTGAATGTCTGTGTCCAACCCATGTTAATCCACTTTCCATTGCCAAAACAAACACTGGGTAAATCAACTTTATTTTAAGAGAGACCAGAAAGAGCAAGCCTGATGACCTGAGTTTGGGGCCTAGACACCATGAAAAGTGGAAGGAGAGAACTGTCCTCAGATCTCCATGTGTGTGTTGTGGTACACATCTGTCTGCCTGTATGTATTCATACATGTATACATACATACATACATAACATGCATACACACACACACACACACACACACACACACATACACAATTGAAACAAATTTTAGTTGGTGTGGTGGTGGTTTGAATAGGCATGACCCACCGGAAAGTAACACTATTAGGAGATGTGGCCTTGTTGGAAGTGTGTCACTGTGGGGGCCTTGAGGTCTCCAGTGCTCAAGCTACGCCCAGTGTGGTACACAGTCTCCTGCTGTCTGTGGACGAAACTGTAACTCTCAGCTCCTTCTCTAGCACCATGTCTGCCTGCATGCCACCAAGGTTCCCGCCATGATGATAGTGAACTAAGCCTCTGGAACCCTAAGCCAGCCCCAATGGAATGTTCTCCTTTATAAGAGTTGCCTTGGGAGGCAGGCGTGGTGGCGCACGCCTTTAATCCCAGCACTCGGGAGGCAGAGGCAGGTGGATCGCTGTGAGTTCGAGACCAGCCTGGTCTACAAAGCAAGTCTAGGACAGCCAGGGCTACACAGAGAAACCCTGTGTCAAAAGCAAACAAACAAAACAACAACAAAAAAGAGTTGCCTTGGTCATGGTGTCTCTTCACAGCAATGGAAAACCTAACTAAGACAGTTGGCTGAGCATGGGGGAGGATGTTCATAGTCCCAGAACTTTGAGAACAGCCAGAGCTACATAATTGAAGATACTGTCTCTAAAAATAATAAAATAAACATTTAAGCTGTTGTAACCTGCTTAAGCTCTACACCCCCTCCACGGAGACCTACTTTAGTTCCTAGCATAACTGTAGTTCCTCTGTTAACACCAGCTAAGTTTAAGTTCTCAGGCCCTACGTGCCTGAAACCAGGAAACTTCAATGCTTGCTGTTTAAGAATACAACAACAGATGACAAGTGCATGTTCTGCTTGGGTTAAAGATAAATGTTGTTCTATTAGAGTTAAGACCGTAACATCCTGCTGTGTCCCTTACTCCCAGACAGCTGGAAAGGCCCCAAGAGCTCCCCCACCCTAAATCCCAGCCAATCAGCTTAAAGTGCTTTGTCTAGCCACCTGAGTACACTGTGCTCAGAGCAAAATTGTGTTTAACTGGTCAAAATGATGGAATGCTGCCCTCCCCTTGCTTCCCACCTGGTTACCTGCGTAAGGTTTTTCTTATAAAAAGCCTGCCTTAGAAGCAGACCAATGTCACAGTCCAGCTCCCGAGTCCACTGTGTCCCCTGGCCATGGCCAGTCTTGGGGTGTGGCGTTCTAATAAACCATCAATATCTCCCCGAGATTGGCGCTTGTTCTGTGTGGAAATTCTTGTATTATAACAAGACTTTCATATCAAAGAAGTAAAGATGTGTTTCGTCTCACAGTGTCTGAGGTTCTGGTCTGTGGATGTTCAGCCCTGTTGACTTTGGGCCTGTGGCAGCACAGAACATCACGGCAGGGGTTGGTGCCACCCTGCTCCCCTTACAGCAGCCCAGAAGGAAAAGGCACACCCCAGGGACCCAACTTCCTTCTGCTGGCAATCAAGCCTTTACAATATGGGGCCACTGGGGACTGTTCAAAGATTTAAAAAAAAAAAAAAGTAGCGTGCCTGGTCCTGTATGCGGCCCAATGCTCAAGTCAAACAGAGTTTTGCTGTTGTTAAAATTCCTTTCCTCCTAGGGCCCAAGGACAAACACAGGTGTGATTTCACCAAAATTCACCGAGTAACCACTGAGTTAATTAGGTTTACTATAGAGCAATTGGCGAGGGGTTATGGGCAGGACCACAGGTAAGCTTAAAGCAGCCGTACTTGAACCAGCAGGTGGTGGTGCACAGCGTTAATCCCAGCCCTTGGGAGGCAGAGGCAGGTGGATCTCTGAGTTCAAGACCAGCCTGGTCAACAGAGTGAGTTCCAAGACATTGAGGGCTACACAGAGAAACCCTGTCTAGGGAGGGGGAAAGGTAGCTACACTGGAAAGTCTATGTCCCACAGAGATGATAGCTTCCCCAGGGCTGTGCAGATGGATGGAGCTCTCTTCCCTTATCTTTCCCCGCCTATACCCTGTTAAGATGCATGCAATTAGAGCATAATTACATACAACTGCTTGGGAGGGGTGGTGGTTACTCAGGTGAGGCAAGTGAGGGTCCCATGACCCTCCCCACCTCTATGAAGGGCAGTAAAGAGTCATCAGGCCCTGGTGTAATGACTTTTGCAAGCAGGCTCAGCAGAGCTCTTGAAGATGGTGGCAGGTAGGGTCAGAAAAGTCATGTACAACAGGTGCACGCCTACAATCCCAGCACTTGGGAGGGAGGAGGAGGAGGACCAGATGTTCAAGGTTATCTTTGATTACAAATTAAGTCTGAGGTCAGCCCGGACTACAGGAGATCCTGTTTGTTTGCTTGCTTGCTTGCTTGCTTGCTTTTGAGATAGGGTGTTCAGGCTGGCCCGGAACTCACAGAGATCTGCATGCCTCTGCCTCCTGAGTGCTGCGATTAATGGTGTGCACCACCATGCCTGGTCCATAGGAGATTATTTTTATTTATACAGCAACAGTGAGTCTCTCAAGAACGGCCCAAGAACTTGTCTGACTCAGGAGGTTTGAGAAGTGATAGGAGCTGGTCCATTGTCAGTCAAAGGGAAACAGGTGGGATGGAATAGAAACTCGGCTCAAATAGCCGGCTAAATCCGGAGCTGCCTGTGAACAAGGGAGGTTGTGTACATGGAAGTCTGTAATGGCAAATAGTAATTTTTGGCTGGCTTACAGACGTTCCTGCATTTACACTGGCCCAGTTAATTGATTGGTTGACCTAGTATCAGCCGATCGGTTGTCCCTGAATTCTCACTGCTCTTTCAGAAGACTTGAATGCGGTTCCCGACACATCTATCAGGTAGTTTGCAACCTCCTGTGACTCACAGAGCATCCAGACCCCTTAAGAAAATTATTTTTACAGTTGTCCACCACCTCTTCCTCCCTCCCTCCCTCCTCTTCGTGGAAACTTTAGTTCACACATCAAATCCAAGACTTACAACATCCGGTCAGAAATCAACCAGGGAGGTTGAGGCAGCCAGCTCAGTTCCTACTCAGCCTTCTCATGGATGAGCGTCCAGCTTTCTCTTCCCACCCCAGGGCCTTTCCCACACAGAGTCTCTCTGTGTAGCCTTAGCTGTCCTGGAACTCACTGTGTAGACCAGGCTGGCCTCGAACTCACAGAGATCTGCCTGCCTCTGCCTCCCAAGGGCTGGGATTAAAAGCTCGAGCCACCAGCTCCCCGCCTCCCCATTCCCCACCCCCTGCCTCCGATACCACCAGCCAATCAAAACACACACACACACACTGCAATGTATTACATTTTAATGTGTCTACGGGGCAGGGCATGTGCCGAGAACTGCTAGTGGGAGTCAGTTCTCCCTTTTTACCATGTGAGTCCCGGGTGGCAAACTTGAGGTGGTCAAGTTAGGCAGCAGGTCTCTTTACCAGCCACGTCATCTCACCAGCCACTTGGGAAACTACTTTAAATAAACGTTCTGATGCTGGGGCAAAAGATGGCTCAGCAATTGAAAGTACTTACTGATCTTATAGACGACCTGAGCCGAGTTCTCAGCATCCACGTGAGCCTTGTGCTGTCAACTAAGGGCTAGCTAGCTTGGTTGCTAGGGTGTTTGTCTGGCACGCAGGAAGCCCTGGCATGGTCCCTACCCACCACGTAAGCCACACATGGTGGCACACACCTGTAATCCCAGGGCTAGTGAGGTGGAGGCAGGAAGATCAGACATTTCAGGTCCTTTTCTGTATGGAGAAAGTTGGAAGCCAGCCTGGGATACACGAGACCCTATCTCAAAACAGAAACAAAAATAAAAGGAGACTCACTGCTGTGAGCGTCCCAGAACACGAAAGGACATTGTCTACCAAAGATGTTTTATTTCGCCGGTTGTGGTGGCGCACGCCGGTAGGATCTGCTGAAGGAGGCAGAGACAGGAGGATCACAAAGATGTTTTATTTCATCATTGCCTTCGACAATTAATAGCTCAGAACAAATAATAACAACAACAAATAAAAATACCTCTTGAGAGGACCAGGTATCAGACAGACACAAGGGCACAATTAACATTTAAACAGACTGATGGCTGTATTTATCCGTGTGTGTGTGTGTGTGTGTGTGTGTGTGTGTGTGTGTGTGTGTGTGTGTGTCTGTGTGTGTGTGTGTGTATGTGTCTGTGTGTGTCTGTGTGTGTCTGTGTGTGTCTGTGTGTGTGTTAAGCCTCCATCATGGATCAGGCTGAGGCTCAGTGAGTTGTCACAGAGTAGACACCTGTCCCCGTTGACACAGCTCCAGACAGAAGCCCTGTAATGTCCCAGGGACTTCATACTGACTCTTGCTGTTATGACTTTCCCAGGATCTATGTCTTGGGGGAGGGCAGCACCTGAGATGCCTGTTTGTAGCTGTGGAGGGACATCATCAAGAGAAAAGATGCCACCTGCTTCCTTCTCCCTCCCTGCCCCTCCCAGCATGTCTTCCCTGGCCTCTCTCTACCTCCTATGTTCAGGGTTTTCCTCCCTGCTCCTCCTACCAATTAACATCCGAAAGACTTGAATGTCCCCCACCGGAGGACAGACCTAGCCAAAGCCTTCTCATTCTCATCCGAAGGTTTCCGGTTTCCCATAGTCCTCTTGGGAAAACTGGGAGATGCCTGTGTCTCTTGCCTGTCTTTTTTTGGAGTAAGGCCCTATCACAAGCCACTGGCTGTTCAAGCGTGGCCACAGTCCAGAGCTCAGGAGTGGCACTGCCCAGGGATGGGTTACGAGGGTGCTCCCTCTCTGCTGGCCCACCAGGAAAGAAAAGCCCCGCCCACACCAATCACTACCGTAGCATTTTGTACTAACTGGAGAAAATCAACACTTTCAAAGGCTCAGAGTGTCTATGTATATTTAATTTCACAGGTGTGTCTTCAGCAAGCTGCGTTCTTCACACAGGTCCACACTCAGAGGGGTTGGCAGACCGTATGGAGGGGACCACCGGAAGTCAGACCTTTGTCTCTGTCCGTTTCTCCTTGTCCTCTAAACACCCAAGATCACAGCTTGTGTGGGCTGGGCTAGGGAGGGTTCTGAATTGTTATAACTCTGTATAGGAGGAGAGAGAGAGAGTGACAGATACAAGGCTTAGAAAATATTTCCAAACAGCAACAGGAGAAAATTGAGATTTGTCAATTATTTTAACACTTTCTTTTCTTTCTTTCTTTCTTTCTTTCTTTCTTTCTTTCTTTTTGTTTGTTTTTTGAGATAGGGTTTCTCTGTGTAGCCTTGGCTGTCCTGGATTCACTTTGTAGACCAAGCTGGTCTCGAACTTACAGTTATCCGCCTGGCTCTGCCTCCCGAGTACTGGGATTAAAGGCGTGCACCTAGAAGTCACATGTAGTCCAGGCTAGCTTGGAAACTTAGAGATCGGCCAGACTCTGTTTCCTGAGTGCTAGTATTAAAGGCATATGCTACCATGTCCAGCCTGGTTTTTGTTTTGTTTGGTTTGATTCTTGTTATTTTCAACGTTTGAGGGTTTCTGTTTTTGTTTTTTGAGACAGGGTTTCTCTGTGTAGCCTCGGCTGTCCTGAACTCACTTTGTAGACCAGGTTGACCTCAAACTCATAGTGATCCACCTGCCACCTGCCTCTGCCTCCCAGTGCTGGGATTAAAGGTGTACACCAAGCCGGGCGTGGTGGCGCACGCCTTTAATCCCAGCACTCGGGAGGCAGAGGCAGGCGGATCGCTGTGAGTTGTGAGTTCGAGGCCAGCCTGGTCTACAAAGTGAGTCCAGGATGGCCAAGGCTCCACAGAGAAACCCTGTCTCGAAAAAAAAAAAAAAAAAAAAAAAAAAAAAAAAGGTGTACACCACCACTGTCTGGTTGAGGACTTTTTTAAAAGTCATATTACAAGACCCATTTTTTCCTAACTTTGATTCATTCATTTGTATGTATGTACATGTTCATGTATGTGTATGTGCTTGATGTAATGTCTGTGTGGAGGTCAAGCTTTTATAGCATGCTGGAGACCTGAACTCAGGTCCTCTTGCTTGCTGAATAGGTACTTTACTGACTCAGCGCCTCCCTAGCTCCCTTTAAAATGTTTTTTTTTTCCTCTTTAACAAATCTTTATAATCTCTTCCCTTCCCTACCTTTCTCTAAGGTCCTTTCTCCTCTTCCTTTCCTGTACTTCAGACCTTTGTCCCTCTTTCCCCTAGAGTCACCTCTCGCCAGCCCACACACCAACCTCTCTTCAGAAATCCTCCCTAGGGAAACAAACTATTTCTGGCCAAACTTGCTTTCTCTCTTTTGAAATGGACTGTTTTGCAGGTCACTGGATCCCGAGGGAGCTGGACTTGCGGATGTTTGCGTATCACCATGAGGGTGCTGGGAACCGAGCCCAGGTCTTACGCAAGAGCAACACGTGCTCTTATCCTTTGAGCCACTTTTCTGGCCACACTTCGACTTTTCTTTGCCTGGGCACTACGTTCCGCCACGTCCAAGGCTGCACTCACCTAGTAGTCGGGGCGAGGCGTGCTTCTCTGGTTTGCATAGGGATTTGAGGTCTGACTCGGGATCCCTGTTCTGACTTTAGGAAAGATGCTGTTGCTCGCGCCAAAGTTGCTGAAGCCGGTTTGCTGCATCCGGACACTGTGGGCGTCATCCTCAATCAGCTTCTGCTCCTCCACGTTCCTGTTTTTCTTCTTTGATCTATAATCAGAAAAATGAACCAGGACCCAGGGATGGCAACAGAGTTTCTTGGAATTTTTGTTTCTGTTTGTTTTTTGAGACAGGCCTCCCGGTGTCCCTAGCTGTCTTAGGGCTCACTAAATAGACCAGGCTGGCCTTGTATTCATAGAGATCTACCTGCCTCTGCCCCTTGAGAGCTAAATGTCTACAGAAACATCTCAGTGAGTGAGATGTCAGCATCTTAAAAAAAAAAAAGATTTATTTATTTATTTATTATGTATACAATGTTCTGCCTGCATGCCCACATGCACACCAGAAGAGGGCACCAGATTTCATTATAGATGGTTGTGAGCCACCATGTGGTTGCTGGGAATTGAACTCAGGACCTTTGGAAGATGGCTCTTAACCTCTGAGCCATCTCTTCAGGCCTTGATTTCAGCATCTTAGAAAAGGGACTAGGAGCCCGGGGACATTGCTCTGCTGTTAAAGTACTTGTCACAGAAAGTGTGAGGACCAGAGCTATGGTCTCTAGAGCCCATGCAAATACCAGGAGTGCATGGAGGCCGGTCATTTTAGCATTTGGAAGGAGGGCACCCGGAAGAGGGATCCTTGGAGTAAGCTGACTTACAACTGAGAGGCCCTGCCTCAGCTAACAGGAGAGGCTACAGTAGAGGAAGCCTCCTGACATCAGCCCTCCCTATTCACGTGTACACATAATACCCACACTAGTATCAATGCAGTTACACAAATAGACACAAACAACACACACACACACACAATGGGGAGAAGAGGAAACAGGACTTGGCTAGTTAAGAGGACTGGTTAGGCACTTCAAGGGCCTCTAGGGTGGGAGTTCTCAGCCGAATGTAAGCGTTTGTATTCATAGGGGCATCATTCTGTCTCACTCTGATTGTAAGTCTGCTCATCTTCCTGCCCATGGGCCACAGCCCCACCTCCCAGATCAAGAGGGAAAGGGCAGCTTTATCTACGACTCAGCTTTATCTATGACCCACACCTGAGGATGCTGGGAACCGAGCCCAGGTCTTTTGCAAGAGCAACAGGTGCTCTTAAGCAGTGCCTCAGATAACCCTTAGGCTTGCTCCTAAACCAGGGGTGCTCTGCCTCTCTTCCTAGAAGTGAGAAAGCTGGATATTGTGGGGATGCTCATGCGGCTGGTCCAGGCTTTGCTCTGGGAAGAGTTAAACATCAAACATCACATTGCACACCTTATACGTATGGGGGAAAAAAAAAAGAATTACCAGTGGCAGGCACTAGAGAGGCAGAGGCAAAGCCCAGCCTGGTCTATGGAGCAAGTTCCAGGATACCACACAGAGAAACCCTGTCCCGAAAAAAAAAAAAAATCGAATACCTGTCTATTCCCTACAGTTACAGTGGGAAAAGGTCTGAGCTAAATGATAGGGGGAAAATAGCTGAACTCCACTGTCACTTGTAGACAGAAAAGGGGTCACACTATTTTCTGCCAGGCTACAGGCTCCTGGGAGCGCTACAGTGTTGCTGACTATTGCTGGATGAGTAAAGGGACCCCATTTCCCTTCCCTTAAGAGACTGACGGCACCCAGCTGAGGAAGGCCCACAGAGAGATGCGCTTCCTGCTTTACAACCCAGGGTTGCCTTACAACCCAGGGTTTCTGCAGAGGTCGCTTTGGGACCCTCTTGAGGTTATCATGACATTGGACCGTTCTGCAGGGTCCCAGACAGGGGTTGGTTTTGGGGAGAGGTTATATTTAATATGTGTTTGTTTGTTTGTTTTGAGATGTGTCTCATAGAGCTGAGGCCGGCCTGAAAATCCGTATGGAACTTTTGAGCCTCTTCCTGCCTTTCCTGTCTGAGCTGGGAAGGCTGGGGTATACCACCACCCCTGGTTCATGCTAGAGACCAAATCCTGGTCTTCATGTGGGAGGGTACTCAAGCACTCTCCCAACTGAGTTCCAGTCCAGTTTTGTTTTTGTGAGGCAGGCTCTCATGTAGTCAAGGCTGGCCTCAAACTTGCTATGTAGTCGAGGCTAGCCCTTAGCTCTTCATCCTCCTGCCTCCACCTTCCAAGTACTGAGTTTATAGATGTGTACAGTTATGCATAACTTGAGTTAAATGCTGCCAATGGAAAGTTGTTCATCTCTTGTTTGAGACAGGGTTTTTCTGTGTAGTCTTACTGTCCTGGTATTCATGCTACAGACCAGGCTGGTCTTGAACTCACAGAGATCTGCCTGCCTCTGCCTCTGCCTCCCTAATGCTGGGATCAAAGGTGTGTGCCACCACATTAGGCCCTAGTGTAGAGTTATCAGTGTCATAGAAAACTGATTGTTGGGTCTGATTAATGTGAAGTAAAAATTAACTTGAACAAAAAGATTTAAATCATAAAGGACACATAGCCATGTATATACTATAACTTTAAAAGATAGGATTGGGGCTGGAGAGATGGCTCAGTGGTTAAGACCACTGGCTGCTCTTCCAGAGGTTCTGAGTTCAATTCTTGGCAACCACATGGTGGTTCATAACCATCTATAATGTGATTTTAATGCCCTCTTCTGGCCTGCAGGCACACATGCAGGCAGAGCACTGTATACATAATAAACAAATAAGTCTTGAAAAAAAAGAAAGATGAGGCTAAGTAAGGGCTAGAGTGATGCTCAGTGGCTAAGAACACATACTGCTCTTGGAAAGGACCCAAGCTCATGATGTCCCAGCACCCACGATGGGTGGTTTACACCTGCCTGTAACTCCAGCTCTAGGGGAATCTGACAGTCTTTTCTGGATTCCCTGGGCACCTGTACCCACATTCACTATACATACATACATACATAGGTATATACACAAAATACTTAAACATACTTAAAGGAGCCGGGCGTGGTGGTGCAGGCCTTTAATCCCAGCACTCGGGAGGCAGAGGCAGGCGGATCGCTGTGAGTTCAAGGCCAGCCTGGTCTACAAAGTGAGTCCAGGATGGCCAAGGCTACACTGAGAAACCCTGTCTCGAAAAACCAAATTAACAAAAACAAACAAACAAACAAGAAAACATACTTACAAGAAAATAAGAAAGATAAGAAATAAGAAAAAAGTTCAGGCCGGGTGTGGCGGCGCATACCTTTAATCCCAGCACCAGGGAGACAGAGGGATCGCTGTGAGTTTGAGGCCAGCCTGGTCTACAAAGCGAATCCAGGATAGCCAAGGATACACAGAGAGAGATCCTGTTTTGAAAAACAAACAAACAAACAAACAAAAAAACCAAAAAAAAAAAAAAAAAAGGAAGAAAAAAAGGAAAGGAAAGGAAAGAAAAAAGTGCAGTGGTGGGAGAGAGGCCTTGTTGTTTCCTCTCTCGCGCCCATGGGAGTCTAGGAGCATTTGGGGAGCAGCTCAGCTAGCACCCTCTGTCCGCCCGTTACCTCACTGAGACGATGAATGCGATCAGCAAGATGAGAATGATGGCTGCAGCGATGGTGCCCACAATGGTGAGGATCAGCTGGAATTCTGAAAGGGAAAAGACAAGGACAGTGTCCTGGTGTGTGGTGACCGTCAACCTGGCACAACCACCTAACCCGGGAAGAGAGTCTTCAGGAGGCATGATTTAAATTGGCTTAGCCTGCGGGGCAGTCTGGGCCTGGGGTGGTCTTGACTTTTAACTGACACAGGAAGACCCAGCCCATTCTGGGAAGCACCATTCCCTAGGCAGGAGGTCCTGAACAGTAAAGAGGAGGCAGCTAGCTGGGAGCAAGAGAGCAGCAAGCAGGGTCCAGGTGTTTATGCTCTTTTCTCTCTTGACTGTGGATGCAATGTTTGAGCTCTGCCCTTGACTTCCCCAAAATAATAGACTAACTGAAGTTATAACCCAAACACAAGGCCTCTCTCTTCCCCATCTCCTTCCTCTTCCTCCTCCTCTTCTTCTTCCTTTCTTCCTCTACCTTCCCCCTCCTTTTGATGAGGTTTCTTTGTGTAGCCTTGGCTGTCCTGAAACTTGCTCTGTAGACCTCGAACTCAGAGATCCGCCTGCCTCTACCTCCTGAGTGCTGGGATTAAAGGTGTGCGCCTCCACCACTGTCCACCTCTGCGAGTCTGCCTTTCTTTCCTATATTGCTTTTTTTGGCCAGGGCATTTGTCTCAGCAACAGAAGTGAAACTGGAACAAATGGCCTCCAGCAAGTGGGTCCTGCTATCTACTGTACAGAGGCCCATTGTGAGCTCAATCAGGTTCCTGTCTCCCAACCCGGCAGAGGCAAGCAGGGCTGATGCGCAGCGCTGTTGCTACCTGATGCTGGTCTCCTTGTCCTTGTTACAAGCTGCCTTTCCAGCTGTAAAAATCACCAATTCAGAGGTTGGTCTGATGTATTTTGATGCTAATTACTGCTTGCTGTCTCTGTGACCCACCTTGCCTAAGAGCCTAACCTGTTTGACCAATAAGAGACCTTCACACCTGGGCAGAGCAAATGGGATAGGCATGGCTAGAGTTCCAGGGTTAGGGGAGACAGAGAATTTTGGGAAGAAGAGAGACGAGAGGAGAAGAAGGAAGGGCCACTATGGGTTAAGTGGAGGAGAAGCACATGGCCAGCATGGATGGAGGATTTGGCCCAGATGAAGAGCAATAGAAAGTATATGGGATTATAAAGGGAAGTATCTTGATAGAAATTATTAGAACCAGATGGCATGGGATTGGAACAGGAATTCCATACCTGCTCCACTATGGGAAATAGTTTAAGGGATTGATATCTGCCCTGCCCCAGGCTAACTAAGGCTATTTTAAAATGTAACAGGTGTCTGTGTCTTGAGTGATTGCTAGTGGGTTAGAAAAAAACTGCCATAATAATAATTATAGGCCTAATAATAAATATTATTAATAACTGCAACAGCAAGGTCTTCCTGGGCTGTGTGGGATGGAGTTCCAACTGAGGTCTACACCTCTCTCTCTACCTCGCCCACCATTGCCTGCCCTCCATGGTGCCCCTTTTTAATAAGCCAGGGATCTAGGTGGGGGCTACACACATCATCAATAGAGGAGGCAGGTAACGGCTTCCTAGGGAGGGGGTTCTGTTAATGCCCATGCTCCTCTTCCACCTCAGAATAGTGCTATAGAATGGGGTTAAACTCACAGCAGCCCTTCTGTCTCAGTGACCCAAGTATTAAGATTACAGATATCCACCACTATGCCTGGCTGCTATGGCCATAAGGTGGTCTAGGAACATATAACACACGCACACCAGTTCCAAACACTTAGCCTGAAAAACACCGGGACTCCAGAAGAAGGCACCAGATCTCATTCTATAGATGGCTGTGAGGCACCATGTGGCTGCCCAGAATTGAACTCAGGACCTCTGGAAGAGCAGATAGTGCCATCTCTCTAGCCCCAAGTTCTGTTATTTTTAACAGCAGGACTGTTGCTGCCTAAGGGTGAATGTTAGATGCAGGGCCACCCACAACACAAGATCCAGGCCAAATTTCTCTCTGGATGAACGGTGGAAGCCTTTGGTGGAGTGGGCAGGACTCTGGATGTAGTCTGGATGTGTCTCTTAGGTGTTTAGTAATCTACGGCGTCTATACTCACGGTCTTTGCAATCCACCCCGCTGTAGCCAAATGGACACCTGGAACACAGCCATAATAGGAAGCCACATGAGAGAGCGTGTTTAACCCCACCCCACGCCCATCTCTCCCTTCTCATCTCCTTTCATTGCTGGAGTCCTTCCTTGCTCCTCCCCCTTTCTCTTCTCTATGCTACCATTTTCCCCAAGAGAACACCTTCCATAGGGCTCTGGAAGGGTGAGGTATAACCCAATTCCAATGTGGCCTTATCGGCTGCAGTCTGAATATTATGGCCTCTGACCTCCTGGCGGGCTTGGCAACTCAGGAGAAGCTGAACCTAAAACACATGGGGTAAATGGACCCTCTCAAGGGGCAACTGGTGCCCTGTGAGCAAGGGCACATCACTCATTCAGTTCCTCAGTTTGTTTGTTTGTTTTTGTTTTGTTTGTTTGAGACAGGGTTTCTCTGTATAGCCTTGACTATCCTGGACTGGCTTTGTAGACCAGGCTGGCCCCAAACTCATATCGATCCACCTGCCTCTCTGCCTCCCAAGTGCTGGGATTAGAGGCGTGCGCCACCACCGCCTGGCTAGTTCCTCAGTTTGTAATAGGCACCTTGCCTGCTTCTAACTGTTGTATGATAGGTCCTACCTCCTACTGTGGTTTCTGGAGATACAGGATGCTCAAAAACTCTTGGATGGTGATGACATAGTGACGCTCTATATCTGCCAACCCGTGCCAGCTTCCCCATACTAAACCGGCATATGTACTGCAAGCTCTAGCTTGACTGTGCTGTGCCAAGATAAAGACGGAGTGATTTCTTACGCTTCACACTTGTCGTCAGCCTTCTGGTAGCCCGGCAGGCATACACACTCCGTCACTTTATTGTCCCTCATTATGCATTGCTTATTGTCCTCTTCGCTGCAGGGTCCAGGACACTTTGAAGCTTTAAAATAGAGTGATTTTTGAGGTCATTTTCAGAAACAATCCATTTTCTAAAAAGAGTGTGTGTGTGTGTGTGTGTGTGTGTGTGTGTGTGTGGTGTGTGATGGTGAGCATATGCCACAGCACACGTGTAGAAATCACAGGACAACTTACGGTATGGGCAGAGTCAGTTCTCTCTTCCCGCCTTAACCTGGATTTGGGGGATAAACCCAGGTCACCAGGCTTGCCCAGTAAGAGCTTTTGCTGGTTGAGCCATCTCTCCAGCCCAGAGATGATCTCTTCAACCCCAAGATGTCATGTAACAGCATCCAGCTTTGTACGATAGTTTTTCTAGTATAAGGACGCACTTCTTGTGAAGGTGACGATGGTCACTCGCCAGCTCTTAGCCCACCCAGCTCCTAGTCTAAAGTCAAAATACACACGGGAACTCAAACAGGCACGTGTGTCTTTTGAAAATACCAGAGGAGGGAAAGCGAGAGCTGTGAAGGAAGTTTGGGAGCTGCTGGAATACTTACGAAGACAAAAAGGAGTCAGTTCATTCGGCCTCTCCTTCCCAGGTTGGCAAGTGCATTGAAAAGCGTTCTGGCAATTGTCTTTGTCATTCTTCACACAACCATAATAGTCACACAAAGGTTGTGCTGTGAGAGGCATAAACACACAACATTTAAAAAGACAGTGAGCACACCCATATTGATAATTCCTGAAAGCATTTCACCCCTCACTGTATTCAGTCACTCCATCCTTTGACTTTCGATGGGTCCAAGTTTCCTCCACCTATGAAGTGGTGCTAATAATTCTTGTTCACATAATTGTTGTGAGAACAGAGCGAGCTAAATGGCAGCGCCCACAGCGGAACCTTGTAGATACGGTGACACTTAAATGTTAGGCTAAGGACACTAAAGATTTTTAGTGGTTTAGTTTTTTTGTTTTTTGTTTTTTCCTTTGTTTTGGTTTTGGTTTTTCAAGACAGGGTTTCTCTTTGTAACCTCGCTGCCTTGGAACTCACTCTGTAGACCAGGCTGTTCTCGAACTCAGAGATCCATCTGCCTCTGCCTCCAAAGTGCTAGAATTAAAGGTATGTGCCACTACCCAGCTTTTAACACTACGTTTTAAATTTTATAGTGTGTGTATGTGTATGTGTGTGTGTGTGTGTGTGTGTGTGTGTGAGAGAGAGAGAGAGAGAGAGAGAGAGAGAGAGAGAGAGAGAGAGAGAGAGAGAGAAAGTGTGTTATATCATGTGTGCAAATTCCCATAGAGGCCAGAAGAGGGTGTGAGATTCTCTGGAGCTAGAGTTAAAGGCATTTATTAAGCACCTGACATTGTTGCTGGGATTCAAGCTCCAGTTCAGTTTTACAACTAAACAGCAAGTGTTCTTAACCACTGACCATCTCTCCAGCCCCTGACTTTTATTCCTAAGCCAGAGAATGAGTCCTTTGGAAGAGGCTAAGCAGGAGCATGCTACGAGAGAACAGCCTTCCAAGAATGGTAGTCTGCAGGTGAATTGCAAGTGCCAGGGATGAGGGGGTGAGTCTGAGAGTGGACTGGGGCAGAGGGTAGAAAGAGCTAGAAAAGTGGTATTGCTCCTCTCTAATAAAGAGCCTGAGCTGTAGCGAGCCCATTGCAGCTTGAAAATACCTGTCTCAGTTAAGGTTACTATTGCTTTGATGAAACACCAGGACCAAAGAGCAAGCTGAGGAGGAAAGACTTTATTTGGCTAACACTTCCACATCACAGTTCATCATCAAAGGCAGTCAGGACAGGATCTCAAGCAGGACAGGAGCCTGGAGGCAGGAGCTGAGGCAGAGGCCATGGAGGGGTGCTGCTTACTGGCTTGCTCCTCATGGCTTTCTCCAGCTGCTTTCTTATAGAACCCAGGACCACCAGCCCAGGGATGGCACCACCCACAATGGGCGGGGTCCTCTCCCATCAATCACTAATTAAGAAAATGCCTTACAGTCTGATCTTGTGAAGGTATTTTCTCAGTTGGGGCACTCTCTTCTCTGATGACCCTAGCTTGTGTCAAGTTGACATAAAACTAGGCAGTACAACCTCCAATTCAAAATCTAGAGAAAAAGAAGACCCAGAGGAGGATGTGTGTGTGTGTGTGTGTGTGTGTGTGTGTGTGTGTGTGTGTGTGTGTGGTCAGACCTGAGAAGCCAGAAAAAATGACTTTCTCTGAGATCTGGGGCTGTTTGCTCTGCAGCTGTCTCTAGACATCAGCTAGTCCTTGGTCAATCTACTTAACGGGCACAAGACCACTTTCAGAATGGAGGGAGATGCTCAGAGAGGTGGTCCAAAAAGCACTTTTCAGAGCTGGCACCGACTAAGCTTCAGTTGTACCAGGGTTTATAGTCACAGAAATTACTTAATAACTTAGGAGTATAAAAATGAGAAAACTGCTGCTGGGGGGAGTTGGGTCCTCAAGATTATCCTGAGAAATGCATACGTTGTCCTTAGCTGCTGATCACCCGTGGTCAGTATCCATGCTGACGGGGACTCTCAAGTTCTTCGTGTGCATTCTAAGTCTTATCTAGCCCCAAACAGCACAGGGCCCAGGGTCTGGAGGCAATGGCAATATGAATTGCTACTCTAGACAAAACTCTGAGCCCAAGGAAAAAAATAGATCAGTGGATAGCAGAGGTAGGCCCCATAGGAGAGCTTTGTTTCAGAGCATTTATGTTCCAGGCCCTGACACATGGATAAGAATCTTTGTAAAGCCCCAAAGAAAGAGAAAAGGTGTGTTGGGGAAATTCTACGTGAACATATTTATTTATGTATTGAAAAACAGAAATCAGGGGTTGGAGAGATGGCTCAGTGCTGCCGTGCAAGCACGAGGACCTGAGTTCAATCCCAAGCAACCATGGGAAAAAAGGCAGGCATGGTGGTGCCTACTTGTAATGCTTCCTCTGGAGAAGTGGAGATAGGGGGTCCTTGGGGTTCACTGGCCAGCCAGCCTAACATAATGAGTGAGTTCAAACAGAAGCGAGATGAGACCCTGTCTTTAAGGCAGAAGCAGGTGGATCGCTGTGAGTTCGAGGCCAGCCTGGTCTACAGAGTGAGTCCAGGATAGCCAAGGCTATGCAGAGAAACCCTATCTCGAAATTTCAAAAAATAAAATAAAATAAATAAATAAATAAATAAATAAAAAGGTAGGTTTCAGGGCCAGGCGTGATGGTGCACACCTGTAATCCCAGCACTTGGGAGGCAGAGGCTGGCAGAACACTGTGAGTTTGAGGCCAGCCTGGTCTACAAAGTGAGTCCAGGACAGCCAAGGCTACACAGAGAAACCCTGTCTCAAAAAAAAAAAAAAAAGTAGGTTTCTGGGAAGTTGCTCAGTGGTGGAATACACCTGACTAACGTCCACAAGGTCCTAGGTTAAGTTCTCAGCACTAGGGGCATGGGCAGAACTCAGGGTAGCTGGCTCCTGAGGGGCAACACCGGGGGTCACTTCCAGACTACACAGAGAGAGAGATATGGAGATATGCATGTAATGAAAAATAAGTAAATAATTAAATAAAATCTTTTTGGAAATGGAAAATTTGGAGCTGGGCAGTGGTGGCGCACGCCTTTAATCTCAGCACTGGAGTGGCAGAGGCAGGTGGGTCTCCAAGGTCAAGGCTAGCCTGGTCTAGAGAGTGAGTTCCAAAGCAGCCAGGACTACACAGAGAAACCATGTTTTGAAAAAAAGGGGGAGGGAGGGGTAATTTGGAGACAGCAGTCAATCTCTGGACTTACCCCTCCTCACATATAATTGAAAGATTAGCAGGAAGTGAGATCTTTAGGCAAACCTTAAGTACAATTACTTAGTACTTACAAGTATAACTTCCCATGATTTTGTCATCCTCAGCTGCCTTTGCGATTGCGTTAGATATAGTGGTTTGGTTTTGGGTTGTATTTTCTCCAAACATATTTACTACTGATACAATGACATTTTTAACATCACGCATTGCAGATCTTGCTGACCGAGAAGGGACAGTGCTAAAAATGAAATAAAGATGTCAGTGGATGAATTAAACAGAAGGGCCAACAAATAGTATTTGAACCTCCCTGATGTCCAAATTTGTTAAACTCTAGTCTGACCCACTGTCCTGTCTCCACAACTGTAGACCACATATGGAGGCCGGGAGGTTATACAGTATCAAATTTTCAGCAGGGTGGCTTCCATTTGATGTGTGTTCAGAGAAAGCTGTAATGAAAGCAACATCCTATAGGAAGGTACTTGGAGTTCTCAAGCCAGGTATGATTTGCAATCAAAGAATCCAACCAAAGTGGTTCATATGATGGCCTGGACCGTATGATGACCTGGTCCATATGATGACCTGGTCCATATGATGGCCTGGTCCATATGATGACCTGGTCCATACGATGACCTGGTCCATATGATAGTCTGGATCATATGATGGCCTGGATCATACGATGGCCTGGTCCATATGATGGCCTAGTCCATATGATGACATGGTCCATATGATGGCCTGGTCCATATGATGACCTGGTCCATATGATGGCCTGGTCCATATGATGACCTGGTCCATATGATGGCCTGGATTATGTGAACAAGATGCTGGGTAAACCATCAACGGTCTTCCTTCTCCAGGCTACTGGCTGGAGTCAGTATGATATTAGCGGCACCACTGAGTCACACGGTTCCCTGAGCAGTGCTCTGGCTAGCCACCTCCTCTTTTGTGTGTGGATGTGTTTGTGTGCGTGCCAGAGACTGCTGTCAAGTGTCAGCTGTCCTCCACCTTAATTATTTTTACTTGCTTGGTCAATAAATGCATTGTGTTTATGAGGCAAAAACAAAAACAAAAGCAAAATTCATCACAGAAAACTACTTTTAGTTCTCAGCATGCTGTTCCCGAGCTCTGAGGAAGCCGAGAAGCCTGTGGGCCAGCAGCAGGCAAGTGCTGTAGCCTGTAGCTTTCACACAGTATCTTGGTAGCTCACGAGCACAGGCCGTTATACTGCATGGCATGAGCAATCCGAAAGGTGATGCTCCTGTCGGCCACGTGAGTTGGCTCCCTATATTTGGGTGTGTCGTACTTGTTTCTGTCCTGGCTCGCCGAACATTTCTGAGCATGGTAGCCAATTTTACCCTCTCATTGTCTCTTAAATTCTCTTGTTGTCTCCTAAAGTAGCCTTTATCCTTAATGGCACTAGCAAACCCCACCCTGCAACATCATGGCTTTACATAGACCTGCAGGCCCGGGAGTAAAGGGGACACAGTCCCTCACTGAACCTGGAGTTCACCAATTTGGCTAGGTTGGCTGGCCAATGAGCTCTAGGGATCTACCTGGGGGGGGGGGGTAGGGGCAGGGAGTATCCAAGCTCTGGGGAGCATCACAAATACTGACCACTGATTGAGGTCTTTTACATAGGCACGGGGGATCCAAACTTAGCTCCTTGTGTTTATGGGGAAAAGCACTTTACGAAAGCGGAGTCATCTCCCCAGCTTGTTTCTTCCTGACTTGCGACTTAACAGGAGCTAGCTTGTGACATGGGGAACCCACTAGAAGAGCAGAAGCGAAGCAAAGATATGCTGCCTCCAAGGTACCTCACTGGTCCAGAGCAAACTTACCTCACTCCAAGAATTATGGTCTGTCCATAATCAAAATCAGTTTTATTAAGTGCCTTTTTAAACTGTAGAGGAGAACAGATGTAAAAATAAGGTGAAAAAAATTAAATTATATTCTAGATTTAAACATTTCTTTCCTTCTTTTCCTTTTTCCCTCTCCCCCTCCCTCCCTCCCTTCATTTGACAGGGTCTTGTGTAGCCTAGACTAACCTCAAACTTACTATGTAGCCAAGGATAACCTTAAACTTCTGATTCTCTTCCAGCCTCCACCTCTGGAATGCTGGGAATACAGGTGTGTACCACCACACCCAGATGAGACACTGCTGGAGATAAACCTAGGACCTTGTGAGTGCCGGGGCTAGCACTCTACCAACTAAACTACGCACTTATTGGGCAAGTCCTCTACTACCGAGCCTTTTGCATTTTACACTCATATATTTATATATCTGTTATACATGTATATCTCTGTTATTGAGTCCTGTGCCGAAAAACAAACAAACAAGACAAGACAAGACAAAACAAAACAAAACAGAAAAACCCTCAACCCAAAACAAAAAGATGGATGTGATGGAGCAAATCTGAAGTCCTAGCATTCTTAGAGTGAGATGGAAAGCTGAGGAAGGAGACTCATCCAGGAGCTGGAGGGCCAGCTAGCCTGGAATACGACGTGTGGCAGAAACAAGAGGCCCATGTCTCAGCAAGGAGAGCCAAGTCCTGAATGTTGTCCTTTGATACAGACACTGTGGCATACTCGTACCAGTGCTCACGTGCACGTGTGCACATACAAATAGTAAAAAAAAAAAAAAAAAAAATTTTTTTTTAAAAGAACAACAACACAAAAACCTCCTTTAAATCCAAATCAACAAAAACCCTCTTTGAAACTGTGAGAATGTTGTACCACCTCTGGTGCTCCCAAGGGACACTCAGCTCCAGGCCAGCCCAGTCTAAACACTGGCTAGATACAGAGAGCTCTTTGGGCCCAACATCCTGGCTCCAGAACGGCTTGCCACACTCCACTCCTTCCCTGCTAACACACTCATTCCCTCTTTTTTTTTTTCTTTTTGGTGGTGGTTGGGGGGGGCAGGGAGGGGGGACGGTGTTTGGGTTCCTCTGTGTAGCCCTGGCTGTCCTGGAACTCATTCTGTAGAAACAGGCTGGTCTCAAACTCAGAGAGCCACCTGCCTCTGCCTCCTGAGTGCTGAGATCAAAGGCGTGCGCCACCAACGCCCCCGGCAAAATAATTTATGTGTTAGAACTCTTGTCTCTGTAAAACCACACCAACAGCTTCTATAACAGGTAGGCCTGGAGCAGCGAGCAGCTCCAGGCTGCTTCCCGGAGGCAGGGGCAGGGCTATGCTGGGTGTTCTGTCTCAGGTGTACAAGCACGTGGAAGCCCAAGAATCCCTGGGGGATCTGCCTGCTCACCAGGAGAGGTACATTTCACTTAGTCACCAACTGTGTCAGGTGGCCACATGAAGACCAGCCCCACACCCTGTAGATCCAGCTAAGAAGGAAGATACAGCCGGGCAGGGTGGCGCACACCTTTAATCCCAGCACTCGGGAGGCAGAGGCAGGCGGATCGATGTGAGTTCAAGGCCAGCCTCGTCTACAAAGTGAGTCCAGGACCGACAACACTGCACAGGGAAACCCTGTCTCGAAAAACAAACAAACAAACAAACAAAACAAAAAAAACAAAAAACAAAAAAAGAAGGAAGATACTTCACAGGTTGGAAAATGGAAACACACTTACAAATGGGACAACAGTGTTGTACAAGTCTTGATAGTTCTTGGAGTTTTTATCTTCCAAGCCAGCTGTTTCATTTACGGTCACTTCAATCTCTCCAGGGAATGTCTTTCCTGAAAACCAGGCAAACTCTTTCTGAACTCTTTAATGTTAATAAGGCCATTTCAATGTTGTGTTAAAAGCATGCTACATTTTTTGGGGGTGGGGCGGGGGGAGCTCTTTGAGACAGGATCTCACTATTGTAGCCTTGGCTGTCCTGGACTCACACTGTAGACCAGGCTGGCCTTGGATTTCCAGAGATCCATCTGCCTGCCTCTGCCTCCCGAGTGCTGGGATTACAGGAGTGCCCCCACGGTGCCTGGTTTAATGCGTGTTATTTTTCTTCTTTCTCTCTTTCTTTTCCTTTTCCTTTCCCCCCTTTAAACACAGGTCTCACTGTGTAGTCCTGCCCACTGGCTGGTCTAGAACTCCATTTCCAGGCTGGCCCCGAATTCACAGAGAACCTGCCTGCTCTATCTTCCAAGTGCTGTAATTAAAGGCATGTGCCACTATCTGGCTTAGTTTTTCATTCTTTCCGCCCTCCCTCCTTCCCCGCCCCCAAGACAGGGTTTCTCTGTGTAGCCTTGACTGTCCTGGACATGCTTTGTAGACCAGGGTGGCCTCGAACTCACAGAGATCCATCTGCCCCTGCCTCCCTGAGTGCTGAGATTATAGGAGTGTGCCACTGAGCCCATCTTGTTTTTTCATTCTTGAACTTAGTTCATACTATTTAAAAAGGAAGGACTTTTGAGGCATCATTTACATAGAGTTGACAGCTAGAAATCAGATTATTAGTGTTAAAAATATAAACTTTGGGGGCATCTCTCTCTCTTTTTTAAAAAATATTTATTTATTTATTATGTATACAGTGTTCTGCCTGCATGTACACCTGCAGTCCAGAAGAAGGCATCAGATCACATTAGAGATGGTTGTGAGCCACCATGTGGTTGCTGGGAATTGGACTCAGGGCCTTTGGAAGAGCAGGCGGCGCTCTTAACCACTGCTACCTATATAACTGACCTCGTCTAGCAAGAAAAGTCGTTTCCAATGCAGAACAAAAAAGTATCATTTAAGCCAGTGGTTCTAACCCTTTCTGAAGCTGTGACCCTTTAATACAGTTCCTCATGTTGTGATAAACTTATTTTTGTTGCTACTTCATAGCTGTGATGTTGCTACAGTTGCTACTGTTGTTATGAATCACAATGTAAGTACCTGTTTTCTGATGGTTTTAAGTGAGCCCCTGTGAAAGGGTCCTGAGCCCCAGGAGGAGAACCACTGATTTAGGCAGGCTTTGGGCTCTAAAGCACTGTGTCATCTAAACCAGCTTGTATTGAGATGCTTTCAAAGTCCATTTCCGGAGTTCTGACAGCCCAGAGCAGGCTCCCAGCCTGCTATCTTCTTCTGTCTCAGTGCCGCAGTATTACACTGTAAACAAGTTCTTAGTGTGTAGTCAGTTTTCAGGGAATCTGGCAGCACTTGGTCTCATTTTGTATCTAGCACATTCCTGAGCAGTGGAGGGAAGGTTCCGGCCCACACCAGACCTTCAGCCTAGCTTGCAAATTTGCCTTACTCCACCCCAGCCCCCCAGGATTGGCTGGGACAAAAACAGACTCCGCCCCCGCCCCGCCCCCTCCATTTCGTCGTCCTTGTCCTCGGTTTTTCTTCTGCCCCATTAACTATCATTTTGAGATTCCTGGAAAGCCAGCTTCAGATAAGAGACGTAGGGCTCTCCGGTGATTATCCCTTGTAACTTACCTTTCATACACGAAGAAGATGAATCATTGTAGTAATAGCCCTCTCCACACAAGCAGAAGAAGTCAGTATTCAGACTAATACAAGAGGCATCTTTTCCACAGGGGTTATCCTCGCAAGGACCTGAGATGGAGGAGAAAGACATCACGAATCTACAGAACGCAGCAAATAACTCCTCGTGACTTGTGTCTACTCTTCATGGCCTCCTTCTGGACACACTTGTTTTTCTTTTGAGACAAGGTTTCACTGTGTAGCCCTGGCTGTCCTGGGCCTTGCTAACATTGAACTCACAGAGACCGCCTGCCTCTGGTCCCTAGTGCTGGGATCCAAGGTGTGCACCGGCCACACCTGGCCTCCATGCCCTTTTTGTGGGAGTACATTATACATCTTTAGAAGGGCTGGGGCCAGCCTGCGTTTGCTTCGGTCTCTGGGGAAGATGAATGACGCAGCTTCGAGGCTGAGTGCTCGCTGATGGTGGAGGATAGAGATCGCCACCACTGTGCTTTCTTGGAGCCCTGCTTGAGAAAAAAAAAGCAGTTTTCTAATTCTAAGGAGTTGAGGATCTTCAGATCTCTTCAGGTCTACAAGGGCGTCAGTGCCTGGCTGCTACCGTGAAGTAGGGCTCCCCAAAATCTTTTAAAACAAAGCAGCTCTTCTTTTGCAGAATAGTGTGGCAATGTGTATGGTGATACAGGGCAGGACAGCAAGTGGTTCAAAAGGGAGGCTAATGTCATATTCTGATGAGCAGAGCTGGAGGAAAGGAAGAGAAAACCAGGCACCATGCTTTGAACCCAGCACTTGGGAGGCAGAGGCAGGCAGATCACTGTGAGTTTGAAGCCAGCCTGGTCTACAAAAGAAAGTCCGGGACAGCCAGGACTGTTGCACAGAGAAACCCTATCTCAAAAACCTAACAAACAAACATTTAACTCAGCCTCCAGGAGAGCTAGGACTAAAGGCGTGCACCATCATACCCCACTCAAAAGCTGATTTTAAGGGTCTGTGATAAGAAAGCAAATGTACTTCTTGCATTTGCATAGATTGTCTCAGGAGGGAAACACAAGGAACTGGCAGTCGAGTTTGCTTCTGGGGTTGGTTCTGCAAGGGCCAAGGGGTTTAGGACAAAAGGGACATTTGTTTTAACTGCAAACACTTTTGTCCTACTTGAACTTTACTGATACAATCATGGGCCTAATATGTTTTTGTTTCATTGGAATTTTTAAATTAACCATCCATTTCTTAGCTCTATCAAGGAAAACTTGGACAGTGATCAAAAGAGTAGGGAGACACAAATTTACTCTCTTTGCACCTCGGTTTCTTTCTCCAAGACTGACACGGTCTATTTGGGCTCTAAACTCTAAAGTTTGAGGAGTCCTGTAGTAGTGGTTGGGAATTTATGGCTCATGAGCCATAACTAACCAACACTTTATTTTTATAAATAAAGTTTTATTGGGATAGAGCCACATTCATTCATTTCTACACCGACACAGCAGCTTTTGTATTAAAATGTCAGAGGTTAACAGTTTCCACAGACACCTCGTGTTGCCCACAAATCCTAAAATATGTACTATTTGACTCTCACTGATAAGCTTTCCTGACACTTATTCTAGGTCAAGCTTGCAGAAACGAGCCAAGTGGTTTAGAATCCATTGGCTTCTGGCCAGTTACACACGATTGCCTGTGCTTTGGCCCCAGCCAGCCAACAACTGTTTGAGGACAGCCAGAGGTTGGCTTCATATTCAAAGGCTTGGCTTTGTTAACTGTGATCAGCCACTATCTTGACTGATTCCAGGGTAGAGCTGAATTCTTCCATAAGGACCAGTGTGGCTGACAAGCCGGCATTTAGTGAAACCTGGTCTTTCCAGAGAACGCGAAGCTACTTCCAGCTCTCCTATTGGCGGGCGGGTGGGGGGGTGGGGTGGGGACGTGGGGGGATGGGGTGGGGTGGGAGGGGGCTCTCTCACAAAGACTAAACTCATAAAAAACATATCCCATAGTTGGCAAGTGGCTTGAGCAGCAAGGAGAAAAAGAATGCAACCAAGCACTCACTTAGGGGCTCTCCTGTCATGTTGAACTTGGAGTTTTTTTTCTAGCCATTTCTCTTCTTCATCAGAATGTACTGTCATATCACACAGCCTTTTGTGCTGTGCACCCCAGTGAGGGGACTTTTAGGGGTTACTCTTACCTGTGGTACTGGCGCTTGTGCTGTTTTCCTCTGGTGAAGGACGGGTGTGTTTAGAAATGACTACTGTGGTAGATTCTAAGGCCCCATGGGAGAACTAGCCCCATTAGTAACCACAGAGGAGGTGACATTGTTACCTGCAGTTGTTCCTGGAGTGGAAGTCTGAGTGGGTACACCAGGAGCCTGAGTTACAGTACCATTGGGTTGAGTTGTCCCCTGAGAAGAATTGGTTGCGCCAGCAGTCACGGAGGAGGTGGCATTGTCACCTGGACTTAGTGTTGAATTGGGAGTCTGTGTGGGTGTACCAGGAGCCTGAGTTACAGTGCCGTTGGGTTGAGTTGTCCCCTGAGAAGAATTGGTTGTGCCAGGAGTCACGGAGGAGGTGGTGTTGTCACCTGGACTTACTGTGGAATTGGGAGTCTGTGTGGGTGTACCAGGAGCCTGAGTTACAGTGCCGTTGGGTTGAGTTGTCCCCTGAGAAGAATTGGTTGTGCCAGGAGTCACGGAGGAGGTGGTGTTGTCACCTGGACTTACTGTGGAATTGGGAGTCTGTGTGGGTGTACCAGGAGCCTGAGTTACAATACCGTTGGGTTGAGTTGTCCCCTGAGAAGAATTGGTTGCGCCAGGAGTCACAGAGGAGGTGGCGTTGTCACCTGGACTTAGTGTTGAATTGGGAGTCTGTGTGGGTGTACCAGGAGCCTGAGTTACAGTACCGTTGGGTTGAGTTGTCCCCTGAGAAGAATTGGTTGCGCCAGGAGTCACGGAGGAGGTGGCGTTGTCACCTGGACTTACTGTTGAATTGGGAGTCTGGGTGGTTGTACCAGGAGCTGCAGCACCGTTGGACTGAGATTTCACAGGTGACTTGGGTGTCACAGAGGATGGAGTTGAAGTATCTTTGGGGTCACTATCTAAAGCCATCTTCTGGTCACCGGCAACATTTGAGGGAGAGGCTGTTGTGATTTTGGTTGAGGGAACAAGGAAGCCAAATGTCAGAGGAGAGTGCATTGGTAAATAATAGCAATTACTGTCAATTCTAATCAGCACTCAATTTAGGATTTTCTGGGAAAACGAATATATGATTATGTTAAAAGTGGAAACATATGACTACTTCTAAACACAAAACATGAATAAAAATTAAACAGACAAAAATGGAAAATATTATTGAAATGTAGCTAATGTTGCTTGTGCAGAACCAAGTGTAAAGCTGTGATGATAATATTTATGAAGAGTATAAAGTGGGGAGTGGTGGTATACGCCTATGGAGGCCAGCCTCGTCTACATGAGGCCATGTCTCAAAAAATGAAAACAAAAACAAAAAACCACTGAGATAAGTGCCTGGACTTTGGAGATAGAGGCAAGAGGCTCAAGACTTCAAGGACATCCTTTGCTACCTCTCAAGCTTAAGGCTTGCCTGAGCTATAGGAGACCCTATCTAAATTTTTAAAAAAAGAGAGAGAGATGAGTACCAAGAAGTAGCAAATTATATATATATGTATATATATATAATTTTATATATAAATATATAATATATATATATTTGGGAAATTGTCAATCTGTGTTTAATAAATTCAGAGGAAGACAAGGTAAAGTGCCACAAGGTGGCACTGTTACCATCATGAAGTAGGTTCTTTGTGTCCACGTACACTTTAAGGCAACAGCCCCACATCTCCATGGTGTGGCAGTTTTCTCTGTTGATAGATTATGGAAGGGGACCTTAGAATAAAAGAATAATTACATAGAGACACTTCATTAAGTACTGATCGGAGCTCTTCCACAGCTTCTGTTTTGTTTTGTTTTGTTTTTGTGAGACTTGCTATGCAGTCTAGCTGGCCTCAAATTCACAATCTTCCTGAGTGCTGGACCAGGTCTTTTATTTCTTTCTTTTTTTCCTGTTGCGTTTCTCTACTAACAATTCTAGACATACCTACTTTGAGAGAATAAGACAGATGGCTGGCCCTTGTCCTAAAGAATTTATTCTGTACACAGTGCTCTGCCTGCATATACTCCTGCAGGCCAGAAGAGGGCACCAGATCTCATTATAAATGATTGCAAGCCACCATGTGGTTGCTGGGAATTGAACTCAAGACCTTTGGAAGAACTGCCAGTGCTCTTCATCTCTGAGCCGTCTCTCCAGCCTAGAAGACTGACTTTTAGTGACTCATTTTCTGGAGCTCCTCTTGTCTCTAGGAACTCTGATATTGACAACAGATTGTACAAATTATTAAAGGAAAACCTTTGTAGAGAGGAAGCAGTTCATAAGGCCTGTGGTACAGAATGCCGAAGATTCTCTCTGACACCCCGTGGGCCAGTCAGTCAGATTCTCCAGGCACAGCCTGGCTCCTCACCATGGACAGGGCTAGGCAGCTACTGGTGGCTCAGAAGTGACAAAAGAGAGATGCAAGTGTTCTTCTAGGTCCAAGAAAACAGTCCCTAGCTGGCCATGGTCACATGTGGACCACTACTGCACCTTCCCTGGGACTTTCTCATTCATCAAGGGCTTCCCACTGCCTGATGGGGACGCTGAGACAGACATAAATGTCCGCATGTGATGAGCTCATCAACACCGGGTCAAGATGGCTTGCCCAAGTCACTATCTTAACTACAACTTGGCCAGAGACCCGCTTCATGTATGGAAAGTCATGGATGAGCATGTGGAGGGGAGGAGACGGTGTTGGACCCCCTGGAACTGGAGTTCCAGGACACTGTAGCAACTGGGCGCTGAGCCCAGGTCCTCTGCAAGAGCCGTAAACACTTCTTACTCTCTAGCCCGAGCTTCCATCTTTTAAACCCCTCAGCCCTGAGAGCTGCTTTCCATCCAACACAACAACAGCCCTGTGCCTACAGGGCACCCACAGGGTGCCAACTACTGGCTTAAGTGAGAGGAAAAAAATGTTCCCCGAATGGGCTCATTTCTGGAGAGCGCTTCAGGGCCACTGCTTTACCCAAGGCATACTGCACCTAGTGCTGGCTGAGAGCCATAATAAAATGCTTCTGACAGACGGAAGTCCTTACTAGTGAGATGTAGGTCCCACTAGATGCCACGAGAGAGAGGGCCGCCCCAGTGCTCAGGAAAAGTAAAACACTGACAAATGGGCCCTTCTGATGGGGACTTGGGATGCCATCTGGGCAAATCTTCCTTGTTCAGTAAGTACTTTTGACATGGAGATGTGGAAGGTACATAAGATCCACTTCCTGTTCTTGGCCGCTGAGACTGACATGGAACTTATGCTGGTCGTGGCGGCTGCACCCACACACCAGACCAACTCTAAAGATTCCATAGGAATAACAAACATTAAACAACAACAACAAACCAACTGCCCTCTGAACTTTATGTGAGACTTGGCTGCTAGGGTGGGGCAGGTGTGGTACGGTGGGGTTAAGCGTTCCCTTCACTTTCATACACTTCTACGTGGCCTGAATGTCTTACAGTCAGACAACATCACTGAACTAACTTTTACACAAACAAGAGCAAACACAAATGTTTAACTATTGGGTACAAGGGAAGATAGGACACTAAGTGCCCAAGGGCTGCAAATCTTCAGTACAGAGCTGATTCCTCCTATGGTCACATGGGGAGAAAGCACAGCTAGTAATTGACTACATGGTATTCAGGTCCCTGCCTGCCTTGCTTTCAAGTGTGGACTCTGTTCCTGTCCCCTGATGTGGGAATTCTCTGGCCCCAAGCCCCTTGCTACACCTATAAGGTACTTTGAGATCCATGACTCAGGATCCTCGGACCTCCAGCCACTCCCCCAAGCCCTTCCTAGTGAAGCATTCCCTTCTCGGTCCCTGTGTCTTACCAAAGGCAACCCTTCTTCGTGGTGACTCCTACCATAGGTCTTACCAGTTCTTACTGGGACCTGAAGGCTTGGTCATAGTACTTGCCCCAGGCTTTGGCAGGGGAGATCTGGTGAGGCCTGCCCTCCTGTTAGGACAGCTCCCCTCCACCAAGCTTGAGACCAGCTCTCAAAAAAAAAAAAAAAAATCAAATCAAATCTTGGGTCAGAGAAATAGCTCAATAGGTGAAGAAGGGAGCTTGCTGCCAAGGCTGACTGCCCGAGTTCGAGTTCAAGCCCATTTATACCGTGGGATGGGAGGGTAGAGGGGAGAGTTGTCCTCTGGCCTCCACATGTGTGCACCCCTAGGTCAATAGATGTAGTAAGAATTTTTTAAAACTCATAGCTTGCCACGCATCCTGGCTCATGCCTATAACCCAGCACTCAAGGCAGTCAGATCAGAAGTTTATCTACTAATACGCAGAGCTCAGATCAGCCTGGGCAGCATGAGATCCTGTCCTCAAAATAAAGCAAAGCAAATGCTCCTCTAATTCAATTTAAATTCAGTTTCTCTTCCCATTTCCACTGCATCAAACGTCTAATTCCTTTTTGCATCTGGCTTCTAGCTCTGGAGTCCTTGCAGGCATGTGGGCAAATTCCTCCCCTACTCACCCAAATAACTCCCCAGTCCAGAAGAGGAACACCCATATTGGGTCTAACCCACACCGGAGTTGTTCTTTCGGACCAATGATCTCCAGTTTCAAGTGTTGTTGAAAAGAGAGGTACTTCCCCCACTCTGGGTCTGGCTCTCTGATGATCACGGGAACAGACCCTCATCATCCTCATCATCTGGCTTGCTACAGTGGGGTACCTGACCCTTGAAATACCAAAGTCATCTTTATCCAACTCCAGACAAACCTCTGCCCTGCTCTGTCCCAAAGTTAGTCACGGACTTCTCTCGTGACTGACGTCTTTGTGGTCACAGATGAAAATGCCAGTGTCGCTGAGCTGACCCGGACAGGAAATTTCATTTACAAAATAGTCCCAGTAAGAAGCTGCAAGCACAAGCAGCTGCTGTTTCTGCTTCAGAGACCACAAAGCCAAGTCAAATAATTGAGTCACAGTCACAGAAACAAAACAACAACAACAACAACAACAACAACAAAAATGCTTCTTACCCAACATTACCAGAAGGAGGCCGAGAGGGACAAGCAGGAAACCCTTCATGCTAGCTGTTCCAGCGTGACAATCTGAGAAGGAAATAAGTCCTCTCCTTAGCTGCCCAGGAGTTTTAACTGTCTTTCAAGTCCAAAGTCCAGTCATTAACTGACGTCAATATAGGCAAAGGATCTGGTCACATAGCACAGGCTACTTCCAGCCTCACGGATAGTGACCTGAGCCCCAGCTTCAAGATGACTTCC
The DNA here is from genome assembly GCF_964271855.1 of Acomys minous. Classification (NCBI taxonomy): domain Eukaryota; kingdom Metazoa; phylum Chordata; class Mammalia; order Rodentia; family Muridae; genus Acomys; species Acomys minous. The sequence continues at coordinate 57,914,955 of NC_140492.1, forward strand.
TTGACTCAAAGTCCAGAACAACTCAGGAATTCTGAGCTCTCTTTTGAAATCCTCGCAAGGCCAGAGGTAGGTTGGGGCCCTCAGTTAACCTCTTTATATCTTGGTCATGGCTGACCTATCACCTGCTCAGGACCCACTGTCCCTTTAAGCACTCGGTAATCTAGGCGTAAATGATTGTCCCAGCTCCGACCCCCTTTTCAATAGTTTTAACACAATTGACTTACTTCGTGTGTGAATGCCACCATGCTCTTGGGGACAGTCAGGGGACAAGGCGTGGGGTTAAGGGATGGAACTCAGGTCACCAGGCGAATGCCGTTAGCACTGAGTCATCTCCTTGGCCCTCCCCTCACCCCTGGCCCTTTGATTCCAAGGAATTCAGTTTTCTCCACCTGCAGTTCCTAGAATCCCAAGAAGCACTTTGGTGTTTTCCCCAACTATTTATGACTTGACTCCTGCCATCTTTTGCCGTGGTTTCCCACTCTGGAAACTTTGTAAACATGTCTCCAAGCTTCTGTGGCTCTCGTATATCACTTTATCTGGACATGGGCCCCCAAATTGTCATGCTCCATTAGAAGCAGGCTTGAAGATAACTGAGCAAGGACTCCCTCTCCATTCATGAGCTTGGGCCACCATCTTTGGTGTGCCTGATTTTTATTATAAGGGGCGATTATCACAATTGCCTCCCCTTTGAATTTGAAAGTCCACATGCAGAGAGAACTCTTGGGAGGCAGAAGAGGCAAGCAGAGCTCTGTAAGTTCAAGGACAGCATGGTCTACATAGAAAGTTTCAGGCCAGCCATGGTTGCCTATCTTTAAAGACAGGCAGTAAGACTGTCTTTTAAAAGCAACAAACAAACAGACCAGAAACAAAAGAACAATCACCATGTGAATGGGGAGAAAACAACAGAGTCAATTTTCCTTAATATTTAAAGTATATGATATGAAAGATGTGAACATGTGGCTTAATTGATAGAGGGCTTGCCTGCCATGCGCAATAAACTGGACAATGGCGGCACAAGACTGGAATTCTAATACTTAGAGGCTCTGTCCCTCTCTCACAGACACAGAATTATATATTTATTTATTTATTTATTTTGTTTTTTTGAGCAGGGTTTCTCTGTCGCTTTGTAGACCAGGCTGGCCTCAGTGATCTGCCTGCCTCTGCCTCCCGAGATACAGAATTATATCATGAAACTAAATAATTAAAAGCATTCCTTCTGCTGGGCATGGTGGTGCATGCCTTTAATCTCAGCACTCGAGAGGCAGAGGCAGGGGGATCGCTGTGAGTTCGAGGTCAGCCTGGTCTACAGAGTGAGTCCAGGACAGCCAAGGCTAACACAGAGAGACCCTGTCTTGAAGGGGAAAAAAAAAAAAAGCATTCCTTCCTTGCTATTAGAAAATGGGAGGGGAAGAAGGAAGGTGGGGTAACAGCTTTGTTGAAGCCCATTAAAGGGAAGTCAGCTTCCTTCTGGCAAAGCATGGCTATTGTTACTGATTGACCATTCTTTTTAATGTGGTCAGCTCTGAGTTGCATCTCTGGCCCTGGGTAGAGGCATGGCTTTCTAGAAAAGACACAAAGGCATACTAGCATGCCTTCTCTTAAGACTTACTCCATGTGGGTCCGTCAATCACCTGGGCAGGGCGATGACCCTCAGCAAAGCTGTCTGTCTGAAGTCTTTGGGAAAGTAGAATAAAGTCCACCTCAACACGAGTTGGCACAATGGGTCCTTTAGCTGTTATCCACTGTTACCCCTTGAATGTGTCTGACGGCAGTGGCCTCTGTGGCCATTGGCCACTCTCATCCCTGAGAATGCTCCAGTTTCCTCAAGAATAAATTCACCTGTCTTTTTGTTGTTGTTGTTGTTTTCTGTTTGTTTGTTTTTCGAGACAGGGTTTCTCTGTGTAGCCTTGGCTGTCCTGGACTCACTTTGTAGACCAGGCTGGTCTTGAACTCACAGAGATCCACCTGCCTCAGCCTCCCGAGTGTTGGGATTAAAGGTGTGCATCACCACGCCTAGCCAATTCACCTGTCTTCTACATTGGCTCCCAGTACCTCAGTTTATTCAAGGACAATGGCGGACAGGGAGCTGGGGGAGGCTAGAGGGACATCCCACTTAGAGCATCAGGTCTAGCACTTCAGCTCCCCAAAGGCTGCGAGGTGATGGGTCATAGAAGAGGGACACACCAGGCACTTCATTCCTACACCCTGCTGGATCAGTGTCTGCTCACGTGTCACCCATGGGCTTCCTCAGCCCTTTGTTCCCTGCCCATGAGCTCCCATGGTCTCAGAAGCCAGCTCTGTCACCTGATTAGGCTTTCTTAATCCAGTCCTTTCTGAAGGTCCAGCCCCACCCAGAGGAAGATACCCCAACAATCCTCGTGACTTTTAACCTGAACTTTTAACTCTGCCTTCAATTTAAAATTTATATCAGTGCCCAGAAGCATTAATATTAATTTGTTATTGTCCCCAAAGTCTCCACTCAAGAATACGTTAAGGGGCTGAAGAGAAGGCTAAGAGGTTAAAAAGTACTTAACTTTTGGCAGATGAATGGGAGATCTGTTGTCAGTGTGCAGGTCGGGTGGCTCACGGCTGATCTTGTAACAACAGTTCCAGGGTGTTCCATGCCTCTGGCCTCTGTGGGCCATGCACACATACCCTTAAAAAAAAAAGAATAAAAAAAATGAGGTAGAGCATGCCTTTAATTCCAGTTACTTGGGAGGTAGAGGCAGGCAGACTTCTGTGAGTTCAAGGCCAGCCTGGTCTACAGAATGATTCCAGGACAGTCAGGGCTATACACAGAGAAACGCTGTCTCAAAAAACTATAATAATAATAATAATAATAATAATAATAATAATAATAATAATAATAATAATAAATATTAAAAGAAAAAGACCATAATAAGAAGGTTGGGGAGATGGCTTAGTCAGTAAAGTGAGGACCTGAGTCAAGACTCTGAATCCATGTTAAAAGATGAACACAGTGGTGCAGGTTTGTAACCCAGTGTGGGGGTGGGGGGACAGGTCCTGAGGCTGACTACGGATAGTAAGGACCGGCCAAAAAGGTGAGCTCCAGGTTCGGTGAGAGATCCTCTCTCAGAAAATAAGCCGGGGAGCCCTAGAGGGTCCCTGGTGCTGGACTTACAGGTGGTTGTGAGCTGCCTGACTTGGGTACTGGGAACAAAACCTGGGTCCACTGGAAGAGCAGGACGTTTTCATAGCTGCTGAGCCATTTCTCCCGCCCTTAACCAATGTTTTTCTTCCCACAGGATGAAGTAAAACTGTAGAAAGTGAGGTCCAGAAGGCCTTGCAAAATTAACATCTGGCAGAGAGGAAGGCAGGAGCCATCCCTGCACCCCTAACCACCTCTGCCAGGGCTGTCTAGAACTTCTGGGGCTAGTGGGTCAGGCACAGGGGCACAGCAGAGTCTCTAAAGGGGACCTGCAGCACAGTACAATACTACAAGGCACACCCCTGCGTGGAGATGCTAACCAAGATGCTAACTGGACACGGGGCTGATGAGGTTGTACTCAGTGCTACATGCATAAGAACATGTTTGAGAAACCTTGAACTACCCAGTGGCCTGGGCTGCCTGCCTGGGTTACACAGGCCCCCGTGCTTTGCTTAGCAGTGTGGCTGAGCTTCTCACCTTTCTTGCTACACTATCTCTGCTTCTGCTGCACCTGGGTGTTCCTGTTCAGTTCCTTATTCCTGGACACAAGACCTGGAACACCTGGAACACCCACAGGTGCTTCCCAAAGCCTGAGAGCCACTAACATCCAAGGCTCATCATGCTGTGAGCATGAATAGCACCAGGGTTTAAACAAAAGCCTCTTTTTATTCTTTTTCTATATTCATTCATATTCTCTCTCTCTCTCTCTCTCTCTCTCTCTCTCTCTCTCTCTCTCTCTCTCTCTTTCTCTCTCCCCCCCTCCCATTTTTTGTAGATTAACCTTGAGATGTACCTTATAACAGGTTCTGTCCAGTTCATTTGTACAACAACAAAGTTTTGCTCACTGGGTAGATACGTGAATCCTACAGCTATACAACCAAGAGACTGTGGTTCCCGCCTCCACCCCAGGCCGCTGACCCACTTGTCAATTGTGTTTTCTAGAGTTTTACACGAATGGGATACCACCCATGTGCTGTACTTTTTTTCCCTTTCGTCTTTCAGCACACCCGTTTTGAAAGTGATCTATACAGTGTGGGTTAATAGTTCCACATTTCTGTCAAGTGTTCTAGAATATGAATACACTATGTTTTTGTTTTAATTTTGTTTTTTGTTTGTTTGTTTGTTTGTTGATGAGAAAAAGTCCTAAGCTACAGTCTGCAAAACAAGTCCTTTCTTATTGTTGGAGTAGTAGGATTTTGTTTTTTTGTTTTTTTTCCATTTTAAATAACTAGTCAGAATGCTCCAGCTTGTACCATTTCACATTCCCACCTACAATGTATGAGAACTACACTTGGTCTCCATCCTGGCCAACACTTGATTTTTGTTTGTCTTGTTTTGTTTTTTTTTTTTTGGTTTCTTTTCTAGACAGGGTTTCTCTTGCAGTCCTGGCTATCCTGGACTCGCTTTGTAGACCAGGCTGTCCTCGAACTCACAGAGATTCCCTTGCCTCTGCCTCCTGGCTGACACTTGATATTACCTCTCATTCTAGTTTTAATTTGCATTTTTTTTTTGAGACAAGGTTTCTCTGTGTAGCCTTGGCTGTCTTGGACTCACGTTGTAGACCAGGCTGGCCTCGAACTCACAGTGATCCACCCGCCTCTGCTTCCTGAGTGCTGGGATTAAAGGCGTGTGCTACCACGTTTGAGATAGGATCTTACATAGCCTAGGTTGGCCTGGAGTTCCCTATGTGACTGAGGATGACCTTGGATTTCTGATCTTCCTACCTCTATCTCCTAAGTGCTGGGAACACAGGTGAATATCACCATGCCATCATGCCTGATTTATCTGGTATATGACACTGAACCCAGGGGTTCAAGTGTGTTAGCCAAGTGCTCTACCATCCAACCTACATCCCAGTCCAAATTTTCCTATCATAAATTAAATCATTGTCTTGTTATTTTGGAGTCCCAGGAGCCCATTACCATCCACCCATCTGTCTGTCTGCCTATCATCTATCTTTCTATCATCTATCTTTCTATCTATCATCTGTCTATCTCTTTATCAGTATGTATGTATGTATGTATGTATGTATGTGTATGTATTAGAGAGGGTCTCATTATGTAGCAAGTGTAAGAATCTGTTAGCTCCACAACATGCATCTAAAAATCTGGGCATGGGCACACGTGCTTGTAACCCCAGCTTTGGAGCGCAAAGACAAGAGCTTGCCAGGCAGGTAGGCAGCCTAGCCAACCCAGCAAGCTTCTGGTTCAGTGAGAGACCCTGCCTCAAGTCAATAGGCAGAAAGCAATAGAAGAAGAGACTCGACCAACATTCTCCTTTGGCCTCTGCCTGTGCACAAACTCATGTGCATGTAACACACATGTTATACACAATACACACACCTAATAATTAAAATAGAAATTAAAGGTCAGTTTTAAAAAAACACACACATGAAGCCAGGTGTGGTGGCACACGCCTTTAATCCCAGCACTTGGGAGGCTACGGGAGGCCGATAGCTGTTAGTTCAAGGCCAGCCTGGTCTACAAAGGCAGTCCAGGAAAGCCAAGGCTACACAGAGAAACCCTGTCTTGAACTCCTCCCAAAAAGAATACAGAACTCCCTCCCCGCCCCATATGTATGATGCACATGCATATAGGCAGGTAAACATGCATGTCAGATAAAATAATGAATCTCTCATAATAATAAATACCAAGGAGTTGTGCCTGCAATACTCCAGCGCTAGCATCTGCTGCTGCCCTATTGCTCAGTGGAATGTTTATTATAAGCCCCTGTACCACTTCTGAGGGCGCTGAACAAAGACTATGACCCTGAAGAGATGGAGGGAGGGCCGCCAAGCACCTGTCCCCGGCTCTTCCCTATTTGGAAAAAATAGGCAACAAGATAATCTGGCAGGTGGGGCATGGTGGTACAAGCCTTTAATTCCCAGCACTCAGGAGGCAGAGGCAACCTGGTCTACAGAGTGAGTTACAGGCCAGCCAGGGCTATGCTAGTGAGACCGTGTCTCGCAAATCAAACCACCACCGCCCCTGCCCCCCAAAAGAGAGAGAAAAAAAAGTAGAAGTCATGCAGTCCAGAAAGTGTGAACCAAAAATCGCTTTTTCTTTTGCCTCCCCCCTAGCCCCCAGTGCCACGACCCGTTTAGCTGGACAAACTCCCAGACTTCAATATGGCAGAATTACGGAGCGCCTCGCTAGGGGAAATCCTTCTTTCTGTTATTGCTCCTGTGTGGAGGAGCCTCACCCCCTGCCTAGCTCACAGCTCCTTGCATTTCTTTATTAATTTTACCTTAAGGGAGTGGCAGTGAGTTATTTTGGAAGAGCAAACACACCTCATATTCTGCCTTTCTCCTGTGGGGAAAGACCCTGGGTTCTGGACTATGGATCTGGAAAGGTAAGGATTCAGGATGGGGGAGCCCTAGCCTAGGCCCGTGTGTTGGAGGCTTAGCCTGACCCACACAGTGAGACTTTGTGTGTTAAAAGAAGAAAAAGGAGGAGGGGAAGAAGAGGCGCCCATGCAGGAGGACGTGCGCATGCGCAAGCCCAGTAGCAGGTCGTTAACTTCATATGTCGTCCTTCATCATTCTCCACTTTATTTATTGAGACAACTTCTCTCACTGAAGCCAGAATTTACCAATTCTGGTTTAGTCTGGTTTAAACAGACTGCTGGGGAGAGGGGGCCCCCTGTCTCTCCTCTCCCTAGTGCTGGGGTTATGGGTAGCCGCTGTGTCTACTGGTTTTTACATGGGTTCTGTGGCAAGACCTTTACTCACGGAGCCATCTCCTATCTCCTCAGTCTCCTCTTCACATTTTTACTTAGTCATTTATTTTCGACGTGTTTTGTTTTGTTTTTGGCTGTGCAGCCCAGGCTGGCCTTGATGATCCCTCTGCTTCAGCCTTCTGACTGCTGGGATTATAGGCCACCTTACTCAGCTCAAAAGAATCAACTAGCTAAGAAAAAAAAAAAGATATTTAGTCCTGTCATACTTCCTGTCTCCTCACACAATTAAAACCCAGGTAGGACAAAGAGACGATCTTTATTAGCACAGCCTTTCTATATCCTAATTATTTATCTATAAACCAAGAGTACAGAGTTGGTTTGCCTATAGAAACGATATTATATGTTGGTGACTTGGTCACGGAGTCAGCTAACAAGGGGGAGGTGAAGCTATAATTGCCTGCAAAGCAGAACTGTTCTTCAGGGGTTGGCCAGCAAAGATGCTGTTGGCTATGAAGAGGAATACACACACCCCGACCCCGTGCGTGTGGGTGCGTGCGTGGGTGCGTGCGTGCGTGCGTGAGTGCATCCATGTGTGTGTGTGTGTGTGTGTGTGTGTGTGTGTGTGTGTGTGTGTGTGTGAAGTATGGGCCTGTGGTGCATGTGGAGAATGGAAGTTGACATGAGGTGTTTTTCTCAATAGCTCTTCACCTTATTTTTTGAGACAAGATCTCTCTCTGAGCCTGGAGCTCACCAGTCTGGCTAGCATGGCCAGCCCGCAGCTCCGGGGCGCCGGTGCTGAGGCTGCACGAACGTACTGCTGCACCTACTTTCCACCTGGTAGCAAGAGATCGAACTCAGGTCCTTCTGCTTTCGGGGCAAACACTCTACCGACAGCTCTCTCCTCAGCCCCTTGTTTGATTTTTGGAGACAGGAGCTCAAATAGCCCAGGCTGGCCGTGGATTTCCTGCAGCTGGCCGGGCACTCCTTAGCCTCCTGTCACTACCTCTCAAGGGCTAGGATTGCAGGCATGTGCCACATGCCTGGCCCCCAGCAGGCACTGAAGGCAGCTCTGTACAAGACGGAGCACCAAACAAGACAGCGAGACCGCAGTCCATGAGCTGACATGTAGTGGAGACCAGCAAAATGGGAGCCATGAAATGAAGTCATTTCTAACTGCTAAGTACTATGAAGAATGCTGACTGTTTGGAGCAGGTGGTGCAGTCTTACACAGAGCGGTTGCCAGGGGTCTTCCCACAGGAGCCGGTTGCCCACTAGACCTGGTCCTCAGGGTCCTCAGGAGAAACAGAACATTCGGGGCTGATTCATCAGCCAGTGCAAAGGCCCGGATTCTTCGGCAGGTCTGCTGGGTGTAAAGACCTGTGTGGCCTGGGGTGCTGGGAGGAGGTGACGTCAGAGCAGACTGGGCCTGTAGGTAGGCCTGACCCTGCAGGGCCTCCCAGGTCCTGGCAAACAGGGTGAACTTTAGCCTACTGTAGCCGTAAGAAGCCACGGGGGATATCTCAGCTGGAGAATGGCAGGAGATGTCCTCTTTATCTAAAGATGTCACCTTATCTAATGGATTAGCTCTACCCGGTAGAGTTCTAGCCAGTGGCCTTTTCTCTTTATTGGTTTAGTGGACTGCGGCCCTTGTCCTGTCCCCATCCCTCGGAACAGCTGGCAGATAGGTCTTGCTCAGTAAATATTTATGGAAATGAAAGAATGGGTGTATAAGTGCTGTGGGGTTTGTTTTGGGTGCAGGGAGCAGAAAGGCAAAGGGAGTGAGGCCAGGAGCCGGGGCTGTGGGCTCACTGTGCCCTTGCGTAATTTATTTGCCAAAAGGGAGTTATTATGCTCAAATGATTCACGAAAAGAGAAAACACAATCACTGAGTGACTAGGTGGGAGAAACAGCTAATGTCTCACAGATTTTAAAGGTGAGCAAATGCAAAAAGACAAATAAAATACAATTATACCTTTACTTGTTTACGTGTGTGTGTGTGTGGGGGGTGTTTTACCATGTAACCCTCACTGGCCTGGAACTGCTATGTAGACCCGTTAGCTTCAAACTCCCAGTAATTCCACTTCTGTCTCTGGATTTCTGGGACTACAAGCTAGGCCCCATCTAGACTGACTAGTTTTTTGTTTTTCTTTTCTTGAGACAGGGTTTCTCTGTGTAGCCCTGGCTGTCCTGGACTCACTTTGTAGACCAGGCTGGCCTCGAACTAGTTTTTATAATTACATTTATTGGTGGGAGGGGAAGAGGGAACAACTTTGGGAGCTGGTTCTCTCCTTTCACCATGTGGGGCCCAGGGATCAAACTCAAGGTTCCAGCCTTGGCCACAAGCCCCTCTATCCACCCTGGGCCATCTTACTTGCCCCCGGATTAACTTTTAAGGGTGAGGCCAATGGTTTGTCAGCGAGCCTTCTGCTGGCAGCAGCCTAACAATCTCCCTGGTCCTTTTGTGGTCTCCACATGCGACACAACTTGGCTCACATTCTTTTGATGTAAAACCACACAGCGACAGCATATAGAGAATTAAAGAAAAATGTAAAATAGTCACGCCTCTGCCCTCCTCTCCACCCCCCTTCTCCCGCCCCACCTCCCACCCCCATGCTGGGTCTTGAACCCAGGGCCTTATACTTGCTTGGCAAACACTCTACCCCCAACTCCTATAAAAACAGCCTTGCTTTCCCAGGAAATAGCTTTCCCTTAGGGAGAGGAGGCCCAGTGTCTATTATACTAGAGCAGCATGTGGAAAGAACATGCCAGAAGAAAACATGGACACTGAGTATGGCTCAGGGTGCAGCCGGACTAGTTAAGTTAGCTCACGGTGGCTTTGTCTTCTTACATAGGATTAACAGGTTTAGAGAGAGATTCAAATATGAGCCTGTGGGGTTTCCGTTTTGCTTTGCTTCATCTTGTTGAGACAGGAGCTTAGTCTGTAGCCCAGGTTATCTTGGAACCCATTATGTAGCTCAGGCTAGCCCCAAACCTGTGTGTATTATAGGTGTGATCTACCATATCTGGTTCAACATATAAGGTTTATTCTCTCTGGCTATGTGTCTACAGATTTCTTGGCTTTTCAGAGGGTCAGGGCTTTAGCCTGTAAATTTTACTTATTTACCCCACAGAGCTCATTAGCTCTTAAATATCTTTTTATCACATCATGAACAATTTAATACATTGCTGAATTGCATTGTATTATCTATCTTCTAGGATGGAACTTTCTAGAAGTTCTGTAAAGGGGCTTCCCCCAGGAAGCAATTTAACTTTTCACTGCTTCCTCTTCCACTTGCCAGCTGGAATTATGAGAAGCTTGACTGAGATTAAAAAAAAAAAAAAACAAAAACTGTCTCCTAGAGGGCAGGAGTATACGGGAAACGGGAAGTGAGTGGTTCTAGGGTGAAAACCTGACCTCAGGGTGCAGCCTAGCCCCAGAGGAAGTTTAAAACCACAGATGGAAGTCCATCTGTACTTTCTTTCTTTTCTTTTTTTCATGTGTGTTTGTGTGTGTGTGTGTGTGCCTCTGAATTTTTTTCAGGTTTTCAGATTACACAAGGAGAAAGTCTGTGGCTCCATTAAGTTTATCTTCAACTCTTCTTTTTTTGTTTTGTTTTTTGTTTGTTTGTTTTAATTTTTAAACTTATCTATTATTGTTTGTTTGTTCACTTGATTTTTTTGAGACAAGGTGTAGCCTTGGCTGAACTGGAACTCACTACTCTGTAGACCAGGCTGGCCTCGAACTCACAGAGATCTGTCTGCCTCTGCCTTGTTTGTTTGTTTGTTTAAATTTTATTTATTCATTTTTTATGTACATAAGTGTTTTGCCTAAATGAATGTTTGTGTGAGGTTGTCAGATCATGAAGTTATGGACAGGTGTGAGCTGCCATGTGGGTGCTGGGAATTGAACCCGGGTCCTCTGGAAGAGCAGTCAGTGCTCTTTTCCACTGAGCCATCT
>NC_140492.1:57928259-58010759 GCF_964271855.1 Acomys minous
GAACTGCTCATGCTCTGGCTACACAGCATATTTTATCATCCCACGTGCTCTTTTGGAGACTGGCCTTTTGGGGTGAGGCGCCAGAGGACATTCGGGGTCAGGCTTTAGTGTAAGGCAGTGGTTTTCAACCTGTGGGTCCCAAACTCCTTTAGTCAAATGACCTTTTTACAGGGGTTGCTCAAGACCATTGGAAAACACAGATATGTATATTGCAACTCATTACGGTAGCAGTTATTGTAAAATTACGTGTATGAAGTAGTGACAAAAAGAATTTTATGACTGGGAGTCACCACAACATGAGGAACTGGATTAGACGGTCACAGCGGCAGGAAGGCTGAGAACCGCTATTATAAGGCATAATGAGCCAGTGGGTTGGGTCAAGGTCTGTATGCTATCATCAGGAAAGGGAGCTTTGCTTTTTATTTTTGGCCTTTTAATGCTACACCCTGGTCAGCAACTGCCAGGCAGGACAGGACCAGAAAACAACACCCCCACTCCCCGCAATGCCTCGATTCCCACAACCATAGAAACAAAACCCTGAATGTGCATCAATTGGCCAATAAACAAAACATGGTTTATCTAATAATATACAAAGGTTATTATTTATCCATGAAAAGGAAGGGAATGCTGATAACTATACTGCCTGGCTAGCTTTCATTGTCAGCTTGACACAGCCTGGACATCTGAGAGGAAAGCCTAGACTAAGGAATTGCCTAGATCTGATGGTCCCTGGTCATGCCTATTTGGGATTATCTGAATAATTATTCGATGCAGGAGGGAGGGCACAGCCCACTGTGGGAAGCACTAAGCCCTGCAAAGATGGTCTTAGGTCATGTAAGAGACCTAGCTAAGGGCTGAAGAGATGGCTCGGTGGTTAGGGAGCTGCCCTTTCAGAGGACCCAGGTTCAAATTCCCAACATCCACATCAGACAGCTCACAGGAGGGACATATCCACATACATATATGTGATTGAAAAGAAAATCTTAGAAAAAAAGAAGAAAGAGCTGGGTGCATGCCTGTAATCCCAGCACTGGGAAGGCAGAGTTAAGCAGATCTCTTGAGTTTGAGATCAGCCTTGTCTACAAAGTAAGTCCAGGACAGCTAAGGCTGCACATAGAACCCTGTCGAAGAAGAAGAAGAAGAAGAAGAAGAAGAAGAAGAAGAAGAAGAAGAAGAAGAAGAAGAAGAAGAAGAAGAAGAAGAAAAGAAGGAGGAGGAGGAGGAGGAAGAGGAGGAGGAGGAGGAAGCAAGCTAGTTAAGCATAAACCTTTGAGTAAGCCAGTAACTAGTAGAAAGCTAGTTAAGCATAAACCTGTGAGTAAGCCAGTAACTAGTAGTCCTTCATGGTTTTGACTTCCAGACAGTGGGTCCCAGCCTTGGCAGCCCTCAATAAAAGACAAATGTAACCAAATACACAATTTCCTCCCCCGAGTTACTTTTGGTCAGAGTGGGTTGATTTCATTTTAGTTTAGTTTTGAGATAAGGTCTCATTGTGCAGCACTGGCTGGCTTGGAACTCACTATGTAGACCAGGCTGGCCCCAAACTTACAGAGAATGGCCTGCCTCTGCTCCTGGCTTGGTCAGATTGTTTCATCATAGCTACAGAAAGAAAGCAGCACACAACACTAAGGAGTCACAGCTAATCGAGAGAGACCAGACATCAACCCTGTGTATTGTAACAAGGTCCCAAACCTTAGCACAACTGACTCCATGGTGGAGGTGCCATTCAATGCCATGAAACTCACCATGTAAGCCAGATGTGGTGGCTCACATCTTTAATCCCAGAACTCGGGAGGCAGAGGCAGGTGGATCCCTATGAGTTCAAGGGCAGCCTGTTCTACAAAGTGAGTCTAGGACAGCTAAGGCTAACACAGAGAGATCCTGTCTCAAAAAAAAAAAAAAAAAACAAGACAAAACAAAACAAAACAAACAAACAAAAGCTCACCATGTAGATAGCATCACCTGCCAAAACAAAAACAAAGACCTAATCCATCAAAGACCATAGTTCTGGGAAAGTCTGTAAATGTACTAACCTTGCTTTTTGGCTTCTGTAGTTCCAAGTCTGGCTAACTGTTCTTGCTAACTGAAGTGTGTCAACCCAGAACATGGTCTTTGTGCTTAGAAGCTGTCCCTGAGAAAGTCTCAGGGCTTACACCAGGATCCCGAACACCCAGACTAGTCGCTGGCTGGCTAATAGAGACTTCACGGGACACGCCTTCTTCTGTGGCTACCCCACAATATACATTGTAGGATTTTACTTATAATAAATGTACAAATAGACAAAGCTTTAGGTCAGCAGTGGCTAGGGTGGGAGGAAGGCGATCAGAAGCACGGGCTTCTGGATGGAATGGAACATGGCCTGAATTGATTGTCGTGATGCAGCGAGCCCCAGCCATTGAGTGAGAGTCAGAGTTTTATCTCAATAAAGGTCTAGAAGCAAGGGGGGAAGGGGAGGAGCAGAGGGACGGGGAGGAAGAAAGGAAAGGGAAGGATGGAGAAGAGAGAAAAAGGCTAATTTCAGAGGAGACTATCTTGAGGCTGTTGCTGCTCAGAGCAGCCTCCTGGGCTCTTGGAACTCCCTGGTGTGCACACAAACAAACTTTGAAACAGAGAAATGAAAAACAGAGCCGGGCAGTGGTGGTGCACACCTGTAATCCCAGCACTCGGGAGGCAGAGGCAGGCGGATCACTGTGAGTTCAAGGCCAGCCTGGTCTACAAAGTGAGTCCAGGACAGCCAAGGCTACACAGAGAAACCCTGTTTTGAAAAACAAAACAAACAAATAAACAACCCCCCCAAAAAAAAACAAAAAAAGAAGAAGCAAAGAAATAAGTGAAAAACAATGCTTTGCATTTCCATTGAAGCCCAAAAACAGTGGTAGGAACTGAAGTGTAGCTTAATAAAATCCAGCAAATGCAAGTGTATAAAAAGAGGGAAATTTGCTTTTCAGTTTAACTTTTGGCTACACAGGGTATTTAGAAAGCTGCTTGGCATCGCTTGTGAACCATAAATACTAATTGATCAAATGCCTTTACATAGTATAAAATCTGCAAGTAAAAGCTATTTTGCTTTTTGTTGTTGTTGTTGTTTTGTTTTTGTTTTTGTTTTTCGAGACAGGGTTTCTCTGTGTAGCCTTGACTGTCCTGGACTCACTTTATAGCCCAGGCTGACCTGGAACTCACACTGATCTGCCTGCCTCTGCCTCCCAAGTGCTGGGGTTAAAGCAGTGCGTCACCATACCCGGCTTGCCTTGTTACTATAAACTGTGTTTACTGTTAACTTGTCTACACTCAAAGAAAACCCCTCAAAATTATAGTCTTGTGTTAAAGTTTATTGTTGACACTGTTCCTGAAGCCCTCAGCAAGAGCTTTTGTTTTGTTTTGTTTCCATAGGAGCTATTTTTGCCATAATAATCATGGTCAAGTTTTGCACAAATCTCTTTCCTTTGGACACATTTTTTCTTTCCCTGCTGCAATCAACCTGTGGGTCCCCCTTGGGGCTGGGGTTCGTATCCTAGATATCCTGCATATCAGATTTTTACATTATGATTCATAACAGCAGTAAAATTATAGCTATAAAATAGCCATGACAGTAATTTTATGACTGGGGGTCCTCACAACATGAGCAACTGTATTTAAGGGTCGCAGCCTTGGGAAGGTTGAGAACCACTGCTCTAGAGTAAATCTATCCCTGCTTAAAAGCATCCTGAAGACTGGCAGCGAAGCAAGGCCACACACCATCTTCTAGAGTGCTTTTCTAGTGCTGGGGAGGATATCACGCTGTCTATTGGGGAAGTCAGAGGCAAGTCAGTTCTGTGGGCGGACATCGGGTGAACTTTAAGTAACAACATGAAGTATGACAAAGCTGGCACTAAACCCAGGATTCAAGGGTTGTGCTTTCCACACCACACTGTCACATCACACCTCACCACACACTCCTTGCTGCCACACCACACTACACCTCACCGTGCCGCACACCCGCATCACACCGCACTGTACCGCCACACCACACTACACACTACACCACACCACACGCCATACCACACCATGCACCATAGGGCACTGCACCACACTGCACCGCTCTGTTCCGCACCACGCTGCACTGCACCACACCACACAGCAGCACTGTAACACATCACACTGCACCGCACCACACCATTTCTATTTTATCCAGACATCTGCCTACTCTCCAATAGGGCTTCTTCCATTGTGGAGTTCAGCCTCCTCTGTCAGCCATGCTGAGCTGTCTCAGTGTCCTCCTGAACTCTGTAACTCTCATGCTTTTTGGGTACAGACTTTCAGAAACGACACATGCCCTGGAAAGTGTAATAAACTGGATGTTTAGACCCTGGGTCTTCTTAAAATCCCTCTACAAACTGGGTGCACGCCTGTAATCCCAGCACTCGGGGAGGCAGAGGCAAGCGGATCTCTGTGAGTTCAAGGCCAGCCTGGTCTACAAAGTGAGTCCAGGACAGCCAAGGCTACACAGAGGAACCTTGTCTTGGAAAACCAAAACCAAACCAAAATCCCTTTACAAACAAACGCTATAACCCCGGGAAATCATGCCTCCTCTCTGATTTTCAGTTTCCTTATCGGTAAAAGGGAGTGGAGGGCTGAGCGACGCGTCATTTCCAGCTTTAGCCTCCATGAGGCTCCTAAGTCCTACCATGCTTTATTACTTTCAGACTGCTCATCCCTGTATTTACACAAGCAACCGGAAATTGCACATAGGGCAGGAAGGCCTGGACCCTGAACCTTGCTGTGAGGCATACATCATACTTTTCTATTAATAGACACACCAAACCCGGAAATACCAACCCATTGCTATAGTCACAAAGATCTCTGAGGATAACTTGTTGTTGTTATTGCTGTGGTTGTTTTGCCTTATTCTTTTGAGGCATCTCAATATGCAGCCTGAGCTGGACTTGAACACGTGAGCTTCCTGCCCCTACTTCTCAAGGGCTACGACTACAGGCACGTCCCACCAATACCAGGTTTGAGAATGTACTGGCAAGCAGAGGCCAACTGCGTGCGTTCATCCAGGGACAGTTCGTATGCCACTACAAGCCACTCCTATGGCTCTTGAGAACAAGGGGGTGTGGCAACACTTGGGTAATAACACGTGATAAAGAGTGAGGGGAATGGACCCTTCTTGTTCCGTTGTCACGCTGCGTCCAAGGAGCTGTCAGGTTAATCTTCAGTTATGACTGGACCTTTATGGGGTCAATAATTATCGATGCAGATTTATTTATTTATTTACTTAGGGCACTGGGGATTGAACTTAGGCAGGCACTGTATCTGTGCTGCACTGTTAGTATGGTCCTCTGTTTGTAAGGTGACTCTCCACTTGTTTCAACAGGCGGGCGGTATATAGAAGCCATGGACTGCAATTGTTTCATCCATGGTGTGAGCATCACAGTGTCTTCACTTGGCGCATGCACGCACACACACACACACACACACACACACACACACACACACACACACACTTCATCTATCTATCTATCTATCTATCTATCTATCTTTATTTCTCTTTATTACCTTTATTCATTTTGTGTGTGAAGAGGCAGACATGCCATGGCTCAAAAGTGGAGGTCAGAGGACACTTTGTAAGAGCTGGCTCTCTTCTTCCATCATGTAAAACCCAGGGGACAGAAGCGTTTCATAAAATACAGACGCTTCTATAACCAAGCAGATAGAAGGGAAATTACCTCCTTACAGCAAGATAGCATGGAAACCGAGCACAAATTTTGCTTTTTGGAAAACAAAACAAAACAAAAACACCTCATCAATTGTGTATGTTTGCCCTCTGTCTCTTGATAACTTCTGCCTAGTTAGCTGCAACTGCTGGCCTAAATGGCTTCTCTCATACTACGGGGCAGGTGAGGGCTGCTCATGTGGGGCGTGTGGGAGGAATGGAGGGGTGGCGCTAATGTGGTTACAGGAGTTACAAAGACCGTAGCAGTTGCTGAGGCATTTAGAGAGGAACAGGCAAGGAAAACATATGAACCACCAATCACAGCGTGAGGAACAAGATGGCTGACATGCCTCCAGCCTGTGTGATCAAGCACACCCTGTGCAGTTGGGGCAACCAACCTTGTTTACAGAAGTGAGAACTGGGAGTGAGCCAGTGGGGACAGGAAGGACACTGTTTCTGATGTCTTACCAGCAGGCTAAGTACAGACTGAGCCCCATGTGGATGGTTAAATAGTGGTGGTGTGTCTTTCAGCACAGCTCTACTTTATTGAGGATGGTGGCAGTGTCAGAGTAAACAGCACGTTACTGTGGGGTTTGCACAGCTGTGAAGTAAGTAGGAGGGACCCGGCAGAAGAATCGACGTGCTAGATTTTCTTACTGTAAGATGGCTACTTCGTGCCCATTTACCACAAAGCCTTCTTTGTGTCTCTTCAACATTTGCTTCATCCCTGATCCAGAGGTTTGTCAAATGCATTCTGTCATCTGACATCTTCTGCCTTGTTGATTTAATCCTTCCATTTACCTCTGAACTAGGTAGTATCATTTCTTCCAAGATACGTTGGTTGTGAGGGCTAAAGTTGTATCTTTAAGTTTAAATCACTGTGCTTAAGAGAGCTATAAAACAAAAATGCCTCTAACCTGTAAGCCCCACTTGCCAAGGATAGATAACGTCCTGGAATGCTGGGGGCAGGGTGTGTGTGTGTGTGTGGGGGGGTGCTGACGCTCATGTGAGATAACAAGCCACGTGTTCTCACTTCTGTCAACAAGGTTGGTTACCCCAACTGCACAGGATGTGCTTGCTCACATAGGCTGGAGGTATGTCACATTTGTGCTTGTCCCTCATGGGGGCCCTCAAAGGTGGGAAGCGTGAAGCCTGGTGGGTTTTGCTTTTATAAGGACCTGACTAATATAATTTGAGGTCATTCTCTAGGAATTCTGGGTATGTATGGACCTGGCCAGTGTCTATCGCTCTGGCCAATATTTTATAAAGCTTGCTCCAAACTCAACTGAAAAGTCTGGTTGTGGTCTTATTCTCTCCTGGTAGGATTAATCCAACTTTCACTTTCCTTGGATTAGCTAAGAAATTCATTAAGAGTCTTTAGCCAAAGCAGGCCCCTTCAAGGGGCTGGGGAAGGCCATGCTACCACGTGACTGGAAAGAAGTGTTGGGAGAGGTTTGGTGACTGGAAACAGTCACCTTTCCAACCTCCTGGTCCATCACTCTCCTACTTTCTATAGTTTTATCCTTTCCAGAATGTACTACAAATGGACTCAGTGTGAAAACTCTCATGTTCAGCTTAAAAAGCTGTTGTTTATTTTTGTGTCTGTGTATGTATGTGTACCACCTGCATGCAGGAGCCCAAAAGGTCTGACAAGGGCATCATTTCCCCTAGAACTGAAGTTACAGGCAGTTGTGAGCTGCTATGTGGGTGCTGAGAACAGAACCTGGAGCCAGGTGGTGGTGGCGCACACCTTTAATCCCAGCACTTGGGAGGCAGAGGCAGGGGGATCTTTGAGTTCGAGGCCAGCCTGGTCTACAAAGTGAGTCCAGGACAGCCAAGGCTACACAGAGAAACCCTGTCTCAAAAAACCAAGGAAAAAAGAAAAAGAAAAAAGAAAAGAAAAGAAACAAAAGAATAGAACCTGGGCCTAAGAGCAGTGAGCGTTCTTGACTGCTAAGCCATGTCTCCAGCCCATCCAGGTTTTCCTTTCTTTTCTTTTCTCTTCACTTAACACAAGGCTTTGGAGACTCAGCCTTGTGGCTGCATCTCTCCCTGGTACAGCAGTCTGCTCCTTTTACTTGCTTGGTGATAGTCAATTGCAAAGTTAATCGACACTCCACAAGGGTCCAAGCTTTGCACACGGGAATCAGTGCTTCATCTACAAATGCATTGAGCTGTATTCATAGCTATCCTGGGATGTACGTGGTCTATGGACCACGGGTTAGATATGTCTGGTAGTCTCTCTCTGAGACAAATCCTTGCTAGGTACCTCAGTCTGTCCGCAGATTCATGATGTAGTCCAGACTGGCCTTGAACTTGCTGTCATCCCTCTGCCTCAACCTCCTGTGTTGCACAAGCCACCAATGGGCAGCCTAGAGGCTTTGATTTTAATGTATATTTTATGATTTATGCACCCACTAATCCATACGTGCTTTACAGAACTGCTTCTAGCTGCGGGCCAGGCCCTTAGCATAGACTATCTGACGAGCCTGTACCGCTGTCAGCTCCCACAGTTGTAGCTCTGAGCTAAATGGTCCCTTTACGTTAAGGGAGGCAGGTTCAGGCAGTGGGGTAGACTCAGACCTGCCCTGGTAACTTGGGAAGAAAAAGCATGGAAGGACAGAAGAATAATTGCTTTATGCCAAGTGATAGTGCTGAATGATTTTATAAAGCCAGTAAAAAATCTCCATAGACATTTACGCCTGGTTTCGCCCTGTCTCTCTAATCTGAAGTTTCTGTTCATTACGCCAAGGGCTGCATGATGTCCCAAGTCTGTTATCAGATCTGACAGCTGCCAAGCCTTCACCTATCACCACAGGGGACTCTGCCCTGCAACATCACCATACTACACACCCAGCCTCTCTGCCCCAAGCAACTGGAAAACAGGTGACCCTGAGTGCTGAAGTCTTTGGCTGGGAGTCTGAAGACACTTGGAAAACTCCTTCCCAGCAAACCAGACCCTGGGGCGGAGGCTTAGCCATGGTGGAGGCACAAGTGGGCAGAACATGCAGGCCTGCCCGATGGGTGGGCAAAAGGCTTCCGTCTTGGCTTTGAAACAGTAATCAATTTCTATTATTTTATTTTAATTTTAATTTTTGGTTTTTCGAGACAGGGTTTCTCTGCGTAGCCTAGGCTGTCCTGGACGCACTCTGTAGACCAGGCTGGTCTCAAACTTACAGAGATCCTCCTGCCTCTGCCTCCCAAGTGCTAGGATTAAAGGTATGCACCACCATGCCCGAAACAGTTATAAAAATGTAGCATTAGCTGTTTTTTTGTTTGTTTGTTTGTTTTTGAGACAGGATTTCTCTGTGTAGCCTTGGCTGTCCTGGACTTGCTTTGTAGACCAGGCTGGCCTCGAACTCATAGCAATCTGCCTACCTCTGCCTCCCAAGTGCTGGGATTAAAGGTGTGCCCCACCATGCCCGACAAAATGTAGCATTAGTCACAGAAGCCAAGATGTAGAAATAACTTAAGTGTCCACTGCTGAGTGGCTAAAGAAACTCTTATAGATACATATAATGACTTTTTTTTAGCATTACAAAAGGGGAGAAGGGCCCTCTATTTTAGACTGTGTGGAACTGGGGAGAATAGTATATTGAGTGAAATAAGCCAGGCAAAAAGATAAATATTGCATGACCTCACTTGCATGCACGCATTAGTGTACATTACATGTGCATGTGTCCCTGCTACTATGAAAGACCCTATGATGTACACTTTATAAAGAAGAGACTGCCAGTCACAGTGGCCCAACTCTGTCATCTCAGTACACAAGAGGCTGGGGTGGGAGAATTCTGGGTTTGATGCTAGGCTACATTTCAAAATGTGAAAAAGAAGAAGAGAAGAGAAGAGAACGGGAGGGGGGAGAGGGAGAATAAAGGAGGGAAGGGGACAAGACACATGGGGGGCGTTCTTTAGCTTTGGGGATGGCCCTCTTGGCTGGGTCATACAATGGAGGGAGAGTCTGTACATGAAGAAGAGGAAATAATGCAAAACTGGAAGACAAAGAGACCTTTGGAAAACCACCCATATCCCAACCTCAGTCCTGTGCAGTCTGAAAAAAAATTTTTTTTTTACAAGCAAGAGAAAGGGAAGGGGCACCAGAGAGATGAAGGTTAAAGGATACGTAGATACTATAGTTAATAGTCTATTAAATGTGAAGAGTTTCTGAAAGGTCTTATGTTACTATACATACACATGGAAGGGAGAGGACAGGTTAAGTTTTATCTTTATGTCTAGGCAGGAACCACTTCCTTATGTACATCAAACCTCACAACGCAGTGGAGGGAGGTCTGGGATTGGTACGGTTTCCAATGTCTGGCTGAGCTGAGCAGAAACAGGGAGGGGCCAACATCAGGACCCTGTTAAGATCTTAGATGGGGCTGGGGGGTGGTGGCACATGCTTCGAATCCCAGAACTTGGGAGGCAGAGGCAGAGGCAGAGGCAGGTGCAGGTGGATTTCTGTGAGTTCCAGGGCAGCCAGTCAAGGTTACACAGAGAAGCCCTGTCTCAAACAAAACAAAACAAAACAAAACAGACTCAGTTGGGGACTGTTAGTGAGGGAGGGTTCAGAGAGAGGGTACTGGCCATCCACTGCTGACAGAGCCTGTTGACAAGATGCCCTCATGTCCCAAGTTGGTTGGTTATTGGCATCCACTAGTGTCAAGGGCTGTTTTTTTTTTTTTCCTATAAATTATATGAGGCTTCCAAGAAAGCAACTTATGAATAAACTAGTGAGCATTTATCTAGCCATGTGGCTACAATCTTGGTCACCATAGGTGAAAGGTTAGTGGACCAGTTTTAACATTCCACAGATTCTCAGTCATGCTTAATTACACTTCCATCTCCAGGACAAGAGAAGCTAGCATAGGGCGGTCACAGGCAGCAGTCAGTGTCTGACCTAGCTCTCCAATTTGGATGTTATAGCTGACATCCTTTATCATTTAGGCTGTTATCATTTAGGTAGGTCCGTCCGTCCGTCCATCCATCCATCCATCCATCCATCCATCCTCCCTCCCTTCCATCCTTCCTTCCATTTACCCATTTATTTTCTTTCTTTCTTTCGTTTTGTTTGTTTGTTTGAGACAGAGTTTCTCTCTGTAGCCTTGGCTGTCCTGGACTCGCTTTGTAGACCAGGCTGGCCTCTAACTCACAGCGATCTGCCTGCCTCTGCCTCCTGAGTGCTAGCATTAAAGGGATGTGCCACCACCGCCTGGCCTTACCCATTCATTTTTCTTTCTTTCTTTCTTTCTTTCTTTCTTTCTTTCTTTTTTCTTTTCTTTTCTTTTCTTTTTTGGCTTTTCGAGACAAGGTCTCTCTGTGTTAGCCATGGCTGTCCTGGACTCGCTTTGTCGACCAGGCTGGCCTCAAACTCACAGTGATGATCTGCCTGCCTCTGCCTCTCGAGTGCTGGGATTCAAGGCATGCGCCACCCTCTCCCCCCCCCCCCCCCCCCAGCCTTACTCATTTATTTTCAACAGTGTTTCTTCACTTTGGGGCACTGAACATGGAGAGGTGGTGACTCCCTGTGTTGACTTGTCATTTGGAAGCCCACTACTCACTTCAGCTTTTTAAATGGTACACTGGTTAAAAATAAATAAATACCTCCTTACACACTTGTTTTAAGAGAAAACCAGTGGGAACGCTATTAACTTTATTGCATCATTTTTGCTGACTAGAACGCCAGACTTAGAGTGGATATAAGTATAAAAATAACCGAGTTCTTACAAATAATACTTAGCTACTACAGTACTGAATAATTAGTGGAGGTGACATTATAATACAACTTTAAATAACACTCTCATGATGGGTTTCACACAGTCAACCTGGGGTCAGGTCTAAAGGTGTAACAGAAAGAAATCCAGGACAAAGGGAACGGAGTTCGTGCTGCAGCCTTGTCTCCATTTAGCTGCAAGGCCAGCAACACACACACACACACACACACACACACACACACACACACACACACATCACCAAAACTCACAGCAACTCATGGTGGACTGGTCCTTTTCTCTGTAGAACAGGCCTAGGTAATGCCCAAAGCGAAGTGAGTCAGTTCAGTCCCCCTGACGAGCTGGCCCCTTCATCCCATCACTAGTCTTACCATGTCCTCAGCAATTCAGAACGAGGGCATCAAGCCCATCCTTTTCAAATTGTAGCAGAATCTACCGGGCAGCCCCCTTGGAAATGTCCTCTTTGAAAATGCCCAGGTGACAGGTGCAGGCCAGGACCTGCCTGTTTTCAGACCTAGAGGGTCCCCTCTTGGTTTCACAGGCTATTCTGCAGGCTAAACACAAAGGAGTGTAACCTTGGGGATACACTTCAGTAGAGTGAACTGATTGGCATTTGATACTTTAACATTCCTATTATTTTAACCAGTTATTTTTTAAAGTTTAAAGATACTATTTTAACTTCAATGTTCCTATTGGTTTGTTTCTTTGTTTTTTTTTTTTTTCTCCCACTTTGGGATTAAAGAAAAGAATATACACACCCAAAGAGAAACTACAAAACCATTTCTGTCTCCAAACATGCTGGTGAGAACCTTAAAATGATATTGTCAAAAAAGAAGAAAGGAGAGGGTTGTGGTGTGGTGCGGCTCTACCATACAGCACTTGCCTGGTGCATGCAAGGCCTTGGGTTCCATTCCTGGCCCTACCCTCCCACAGAAAAAGAAGAGGAAAAAAAAAAAGCTTTCAGGTAGACAAAGTATCTATCTGCTATTACAGGCTGCTTTAAATAAAATGCCAAAATACAAAACTTTGTATTGTCTGTCTTTCCAAAGAAGTGCTTTGCCCTCAAAAGAAAAATTAATATAATTTTAGAAATATGAGTCAAGTCCCCAGTTTTGAGTGTATTACGGGATACTAAGCCAGAGGCAGCTTGGCTGTAAAGCTTTGCTGCTTTAGGCAAAACCCCACAGTTTCAGAGACTCAGATACTTCAGCATTGGGCAAAGTGGCTTAAGGAGGCATCCAAAAGCCGTGTGCCAGGGGAGATCCTAAGGTGCCCACTCTGAAGCTTCATGCTTGCATGGACAGCATCTTTGAAGGCTTTTCTTTTGGGGGTTGGGCCAGTCTCCTTCCAACAATGCTGCTCTCTCTCCTGTGGGCCAACTTTCATGACTTCCTCTTTTAGCCCATAATAGTCATTTCTTAGCCCTTGACTTCACCAGCCGTACAGCAGTTTTGGCTCAATATGACTTAGGTGCTTCTAAAAATAATCTCTCCCATAGGGAAGATTGTTCAGGACCCCACACACACAACTATGTTCCCAGCTCCCACAGGTTCACACTTCTAACACGTGCGAGCCATGGCTTCACTTTGAGAACTAAGCAGGCA
This sequence comes from Acomys minous, assembly GCF_964271855.1. NCBI lineage: Eukaryota > Metazoa > Chordata > Mammalia > Rodentia > Muridae > Acomys > Acomys minous. The sequence goes on from NC_140492.1 coordinate 57,941,288, forward strand.
GCCCTCAAATGGGTGCCTAAGCCCAGTTGTCAAAAACCCACCTGGACCACCACCCTCTTTCACTTCTGACAGCCCAAACCACGTACCAAAGTGCTTCTTGCCAACCACAAACCAGCCAATAGTTTCCTTTTTGAGACAGGGTTCATTGCCCTCCAGGAAGGCTTCAAACTCGTGATCCCCTTGCCTCCAGCTTCTGAGGGCTGGGGTTACAGGAGGGTACCGCTATGTCCAGTTTATGTGGTGCTGGGGATCAAATCCAGGGCTTTGTACATGCTAGGCAAACGCTCCACCATCTACGCTGCCTTCCCAGGCCCCTTCTCTGAATGCTCATTGTCAACTAACACAGGGGCTGCTGTAAGGCTCATGGTGTGGACACATGATGCTATTTTTTCTCCTAAGAACGAAGACTCCAGTGTCATGAGGTGGCTCATGAAGCAAGCCAACAAGCAAACAAAACTCACAGAGCTCAGGCTGGATTCGGGAAGCCCTCTTTTCTTAGCCCTGCTCCCGGATGTCCGAAAGACAAGTTCTACCTGGCCTGGTCCTTCTCCACACGAGCATCTCCTAGGCAGTGTAGCTTTTCCCTCATCCCCGCTTCCCTAGCCACTGGACCCCAGTGTAGGACTGACACTTCTTGTGCATGAATTATATATACGTTCTATGAGCGCTTGCGTCCAACAAAAACTCTGCATGGCCAGGCATGGGTTCATCCTGTTGGTCTTGCTCATGGGCTGCTGGTCTCCTATCTCCAGGCTCCTTCTGGATGTGACCTCAAAGAGGAGAGCACCCCGTGTCACTCTATTCCTTCCAATGGTGAGCAGAGGTCTACTCCCACCTCAAACGGTAGACTCAATGTGAACTCAGCCTTGCTTGGCGCTCTTGTGTTTTTCTCATTAAAAAAAAAAAAAAAAGAGCAAAACGAAACACTTTCTCCACTCGATTTGGGCCAAACTCATGAGTCAGCAAGCATTTTCTTTTTGGAACTCACAGGACACTCTTCTGGATGTTGGAATTCCTCCCAGGAGGTTTTTCTGGGGCAGAGCATTCCATTCTGTGGGCCCTGAGGCGTCTAGCCCCATACAGGTGTTTTACCAGCTGTGATTCTGCTCCCCTAAACAAGTGCTCACCAGGTGCACTGCCAGCTGAAGGCATTAGAAGTGTTTCTGGGCGCAGCCACCACACTGGCTCTTCTTGCAGCAAAGCGGCTTGGGATAAGCAGGAATACCGCTTTGTGGCTACCTTCACAAGGGATCTGGGCTCAGGCAAGCCGAGCACAGGAGCTCACCAAGACACAAGGAGCCGTTGGTCCATACTGAGAGGAAGAGACAAGACCCACAGCTTATAGGTGGCATTGCTTTGCGGCTTTAAGCATCAACCAATAGCAACGGGATCCTCTCTGCACTAAGGACTGCAATATGATGGTTAGGACCCGCTGCACCTCACGGCCCTGCTGTAGCGGGTGTTGGTGAGTGGTGGAGACCGTGGGACAAAGCTCCCACTTAAAACAGGATGGGGAACCTTCATAAACCTTGGAGGAACCAAAGAACCCCCAAAGAAACAGAGAGAGAGAACCCTCTGCAACAGCTGCCCCATTTCCAGAATGGTGTGCTACTCAGTTCCCATCTTTGGGGTGAGGCCAATGCTTTGACCTCTTCACTTCATCCCAAACCAGGATGCGCCACAAGCTGACACATGGACATAGTTCCACAGGGGACAGAGCACCACGCAGCCCCTCCCCCTGCCCAGGATCCCACCACAGTACAATAAACAAGACACAGAGCTTCCTTCTCCCAAAGCAAGCCCTCAAGACCACTAGGCTGGGCCAGGCTTTAGTTCTCCAAAGCTGACTGGGCCAGTACAAGACCACAGACTAAATGACCTGGTGAGAGGAAGTAGGCGCTCTCTTCAGTGAGTAAATGGCTTTGAGTGGTTAAAAGTTTCCATGAGTTTGTGGGCAACACCCTTACCTGTGGCTTTCTCCTAGCTCCCTATTCTTCCTGGGGGAATCACCCCAGCTTCTGCACTGGGGGGGGGTGGTGGTGCAGGGAATGTGTCGTGTGAGTCAGTCCAGTCCTCTGCCACCCTCAGCTGTGGGGAGCACAGCAGGCTATTTTTCCTTCAGGTGAGACACCAGCTCAGACGCACCTGCAGTTGCCCGTTTTTTCCTACTGCATTCCTGCAGACTCTGGCTCCACGTTGGTGGTCAGAGCCTCAGGCCCCATGCAATTCCCTCGTGGATCAAAAACCCCCTACCACATAAGGGGCACCTGGATGCTTCTAATGAAAACCAAAGGGAAGTCGTTTTGCCCTGATTCACACTTGCTTGGGAAAGACTGATTAATACATCATAAGCAAATGTGTCACTTCGACTTGCAAAAGTTTTTGCGCTGTGCCTTGCAAACGTCAAGTTCTCATTTATGGCGCCACTGGCCTGGAAACCTACAGATGACCTAGAAACCTTAAAATACTATGCCCCCGCCTGCAACGTCACTAGATCACAGCAGGTTGTTTACCTCCACCTGCTGCTTAACACAAGGCACCACCGGGCAGGAAACCAAAAGTGCCAGCACCTGGCTGCCAATCGACCACCACGTTGAGGCATGTCCTAGGATACCGTGGAAGTATCCTAGAAAGGAAGGCTTTCTGGAATAGTCTGGAAATGAGTCCAAAATGAAACCTCCCTGCTCAATCTAGTAAAGTGCAAATTAAGGGAAAACTGGGTCCTGGAAATAATGCCCGGTGCTCTGCTGTGGAAGAAGACATCCAGTTTTAAGTGCCGAGCATCCAGAGACTCAGTACCGGCCCACGGTCACGTTCACAGTAACGGCAGCGCCAAGTGAGTGGCCTGTGGTTCGCCATCCAACTGTCCCTTCCGCTGTGGTCATGCCCCGCAAGTGTGGCTCTGACAAGTCCCAGGAGCAGCTAGCGCACAGTGCTCCCCTCTGGTGCATTCCTCTGAGCCAGCCGTCAGGGAAAGTGGTTCAGAGAAACAGCCCCCCTCTCTCTCTCTCCTGGACTCAGAAGTAGTCTCTCCTCCTGCTCTCATCGCTGATGAAAGATGGGTTATACTGTCCCGGGAAAATGCAAGAGTGCCTCGATCCAGGCAATCCAGTGTAGGCTGGGTACAGTCCGTTGCGTTCAAGTTCAGGGTTCCTTACGTTTGTGGGCTGGGTGCCAAAGAGAAAAAGAAGAAAAACTATTCATTCCTGGACTTAAGTGTACAATTTTTTTTTAATTTTTTATTTTATTTTATTTTTTTACGTCTTAATGAACTTAAGCAGGGGCTATCTATAAATACCAAAGCACAACTCCCATAGGGCTATTTGTATTTAGATAAGTCGGGGTGAGGTGAGTGTGTGTGGGGGGGCAGGAGTTGCACTATCTGTTCCTGGTGACCTGGAACTCAAAGTCTCCTTTTTGTCTTCTTCTTATGTGTATGGTCATTTTGCCTGCATGTATGTGTGTGTACCACATGCACTCAGAAGAGGATGTCAGATTCTCTGGAACTGGAGTGAGCAGGCATACGGGTGATGGGAATCCAACCTGGGTCTTCTAGAAGAGCAGCCCAGTGCTCTTAACTGCTGAGCCATCTCTCCAGCCCCACAATATCCTTCTTTTTTTTTTTTTTTTTTAATTATTTTATCAGCTGGGTGGTGGTCATGGTGGCACACACCTTTAATCCCAGCACTCAGGAGGCAGAGGCAGGTGGTTCCTTGAGTTCGAGGCCAACCTGCTCTCACTCTGCAGATTCTTGAGAGAGAAAATAAAAAAGAAGAAAGAAAGAAAGAAAATATTTTATTTATTATTTTTTTCTGAATTTCATTTTATGTGTAAGAGTGTTTGGGCTGCATGTATGTCTGTGTACCATGTGTGTGCCTGGTGCTCACAGATGCCCAAAGAGGGTATAAGATCCCCCTGAAACTGGAGCTACAGACAGTTCTGGGCTGTCCTCTGGAACCTTAACTGCTGAGGCATCTCTCCAGGCCCCTGTCCCCAGTCTTCTTGCCTCTTCTACCATGTGCTAGGATTACAGGCATGTGCCACTATACCTGGCACACACGTCTATCTCTTTATGGAGTAAGGATTTTAACTTTACTTTAAACGGGGCTTAAAAAACATTAGCAGGCCAGGTATCTGAAACAACAGTCTCCATGAGGAAGTCTTTGGAGTTTTCTTTCTTTCTTTCTTTCTTTTTTTTAAGAAATAAAATACTGGATAACGCTCACTATAAACACCATAGCTAGGAGATTCCCGCCCACCTGGACCACTTTCTGTCCACTGGGAGGGACAGTGGCACTCAGGTGACAGCATCACGCTGTCAACTCAGGTTCTGTTTCTATAAAGAGAAGATGGGACTTAACCTGGCTAGTTTAATGTCAACTTGACACAGCTAGAGTTATCTGAAAGGAGGGAACCTCCGTGGAGAAAATGCCCCAATAAGCTCCAGCTGTATGCATTTTAATTAGTGATTGATGCGGGAGGGCCCAGGCCATTGTGGATAGTACCATCCCTGGGGCTGGTGGTCCAGAGTGCTATAAGAAAGCAGGCTGAGCAAGCCATGGGGAGCAAGCCAGTAACCAGCAGCCCCTTGTCCGTCCCCCCCCCCCCCCCATGGCCTCTGTATCAGCTCCTCCTCCAGGTTGCCGCCCTCTTTGAGTTTCTGTCTTGACTTCCTTTGGGCTTGAACAGCTATGTGGACGTGTAAGCCAAAGAAACTCTTTACTCCCCAACTTGTTTCTGGTCATGGTGTTTTGTCGCCAAGGAAAAGCTCATCTGAGCTCTTTATTAGATTTAAGGCAACCCTTTAACTAATGCCCTGGGAACGTGCCGTGAGGCGGGATCCTGGGAGATGGCCTGCTCATTTGCTGTAATTATCACACTACACCAGGGTGAGGAGGCCCTAGCAAAGGCTGTGCGGGCTCAGGTACACGTAATACAGCTTCAATTAGGGAAGGGAAAACATTTTTGTTCCTGACAGAAAGGACCATCGAATGCCTGTTTAGAAACAGGACGTTTAACGAGGGTTTAACTAGATGTGTGTTTTATCTTTATTTTCCCCACCTTTCCTGTTCCGCCTCCTGGTTGAAAAATTTCAAAGAGAACGCTGGAACAAACCTGCCCCTCCCATCCAAAGTCTGGTCTTCCTCGTTAATTCCCCGAGCAATGGGAGGTTATGGTTTCTATAGTGAAATGTCTAGTGCCAGTAAGTCTCCACAGTGCAAGGTCTCATGTTTATTGCCACACAGCCAACTGCTCAGAAGTCACCTGACATCTGTTTGTTTTTCGGTTCAGATATCCCCATGCGTGTCTGCTTTATGGCTGACACGGTGTAATTTGGTCTTCAGTGTGGGGACAGAAGAGGCTTAAGGCAGCGGCACTCAACCTGTGGGTCGCAACCCTGAATGACCCGTTCTCAGGGTTGCCTCAGACCATCAGAAAATACAGATATTTACATTACGATTCCTAACAGTAGCAAAATTACAGTTACAAAGTAGCAACGAAAATCATTTTATGGTTGTGGGCACCTTGTGAAAGAATCACCACGCCAGGAACTGTGGGGGTTTTTTGTTGTTGTTTTTGTTTTTTTTTTTCAAGACAGGGTTTCTCTGTGTAGCCTTGCCTGTCCTGGACTCACTTTGTAGACCAGGCTGGCAAGGAACTGCGTTAAATGGCCGCAGCATTAGGAAAGCTGAGAAGAACCCCTGGTGTAAGGCATGCCCCCCAGTTTTCACAACAACGTAGTCCAGGGCTGGACGGAGCCAACTGTTAAAGACCTACTTAGTTTCTAAAACCTACCCGGTGAAGATGGTGTTGAGTTAATTCTTGCGATGCCTTTCCCAGCCCCCAGGTTTGACTGACAAACCACAGGAGGTGAGATACAAGATGGCAGATGGGGATAAAACAAGAGCGGGCATAGGGCTAACATCACGTTCTTTCTTTGATGTTTCTGCTCCTATTCTTAAAAGCAAGTTTTAGGAATTATGACTCCCGCTCCCTAAAAGTAACTCACTCCATGTGGAAGTGTCCCTCATACTCAAACGGAAAAATACCCACACAGTGCAGCTGGGGCCAGTGCTAAACTGACCCAGTAGGTAAGCTGTGTGTCTGAGAGGTTTATGGCACTGCTATTGAAGGCTTAATTGGCAGCGATCCCTGAGTGGAGGGGGTGGGGGCCCTGAGGCCAGCTGGCACAGACACCTACCGAGTAGTACACGTCTGTCATCTGCAGGAGGTTTTTGGTGCTTCCGTTCTCATGCATTTCAATGGCTTCTCGTCCCCACTCTTGTGACCGAGGGTTCTTGGGGTACTCCGCGTAAGGGGACATTTGGAAGTCCCCGCTTTTGAAGATGAGTTTACTTATGTCATTTTTACTCTTCCTGTGAGATGTTAAAAAAAAAAGTGCAACAAATTCTATCAGGAAGTGGTGTCAGGAAATGACATTGTGACAAGACTGATGAGTGTGTGTTTCGCAAGGTAAATTAGACTGGCAACTGCCCCTGCATTTCCACGGGGCTGCACACCAGAAATGCTAGTATAACTTAGTATTTGACTAAAACAAACCAAAACAAACAAAAAACCCCTAAAACTGCCATTAGGCGTCCCCTCCGCCATCCAAAAAAAAGCAGCAAGAATGATGTAAAGAGCCTAAACGGCGCATAAAGACTGTCCCAGAGAAGCTATTAATGCCCTCTGGAAGCAGAGGACACTGTGCCTTGGGGTAGCCAGGAATCTGTGCTCACGGCCGGAAAGGAGCCTGAGGGCGGCCCAAATATCAAAAAGCCACAGGTGACCATCAGCGCTGTTCCTGGGTTCCAGAATAAGAAGCCAGACAATAGGGCGGGCACTGCCTCGAAAAGATGGCTGAGATGGCTGACTCAGCCCCTGGTTCACCTGGGATGGAGCTGGCCTCTCCTCCCCCACCAGCCAGTGGTTTTTTTCACAACTTCACAGACACACAAAACCTAGGACGGCGGGGGCCACCTGCTTACAGACTCTCCACACTGGCATTTCAGCAGGCACAGAAAGCCCAGAAACCGTCAAGTTTCACTGCCTTAGAACCAGTTAGGACAACTGTTGTAAACCTGTTTTGTGGGCCGAGGATCAGAAATGTTTAATTATGTTTGCTTCTGAGTAAGAGAATCTGAAGCTCATTGTTCCTACCCCCTCCCTCCTACCCCTCCCCCTCCCCCACATCCCTCATCCCCCCCACCCCCTCCCCATCCCTCCACCCCCACTCCCCCTCCCCGGCCTCCCCTCCCCCACCCACCCCTTCCCCCTCTGCCACCCCTTCTCCCACATCCCTCCCACCCCTCCCCGACATCCCTCATCCCCCACCCACCCCCACTCCCTTGCCTCCCCTCCCCCACTCCTTTTCCCCCTCCCTCACCTTCCCCCCTCCCCCACCTCCCCCCCCCCCCCCCCCCCGAATCCCCGCCTTTAAGTTCCTGGGAAAAGCAAAGAAATGACTCAGCATCGTGAAGCTGAAGGCCCAGCACGTGGCTTCAGGGCCGCCCTCCTTCAGGCTCATTTCCCTTTCAACATCCAAGAGTCCAGGCTCCCTCCAAAAATGACTACATTGCGTGATAGAGAATGTTGCCGGTACAAGGCCCCGTGTCCTCTCAGCTGTCGCCTTTGTTTTTCCGGGTGACTGCTCTCAAGCGGTTTATTTCTGCTCGTGCGTGTCTTTAACCACAACTTGAGAAAGAGTAACATGGGGAGCCTGCGCACCCAAGAGGGTGCTTCCAGTAAGTCATTCTCGGCGGCCTTCCTGGAGGCAGAGGAGACCTCAAAACGCCCTCTTATCCCTGGCACAAAAGTTACAAAAAAGTAACTAGCGATTTTGAAAAGATCCTTCCATCTGCCATGTACAACTCATTCTTCCCACTTGAGACCAGCCAAATCAATGATGGCAGTCTTCCTTTACTCGAGCAGGTAATTGCAGACAATTCTCTCCTTCCCATAGGAAGGAAGCCTGGAGCTAAGGTTCGTCTAAACCATGGCTCTAGCTTTTTCACTGTTAAAACGGTTCAGGCAGCCCCTCCCCGCCCTGTATCTTTGTCGGCTTCTCTATGTTATATATACACAGCGCTTTATATTCATTTAATGGTTTGTAACATCTTCACAGTGGGTGCGACTGTCGTCATGATTTTAAAACTACCTCACTTCTAGAAGAAGGCTCAGACCCCTTAGCAGTCACCTCCAGTTTCCCAGCGTCTCCGCCCTAGACCCCACTGGTCTACTCAACCCGCATATTCCTATCACGCCTCAGACGATCTTTCGGATGCCCCAGTCAGTGGCTAAACACGGCTCTGTCACACTTGGTTTGTGTGGTCATCCGTCCATGGGCACTCGGATTGTTTCCCTTTTTGGCTCTTAGGCATAAGAGCTGCTGTGAATCTGCAGGCACACGTTCTTGTGTGGCTGTGTCCACCGGAAGTCCTGGGCTTACTAACCGGACGTTCAAAGTTGCTGCACTTTTTAAATGCCCCAACCAGCCACATATGTATAAGGACTCCAATTCTGCCACGCTCTCATCAACATTTCTTATTTTCTGTTATTTATTTGTTTATTTATTTATTTACAGTCTCACTGTATAGTCCTGGCTGTTCTGGAACTCCCTAAATAGACTAGGTTGGCATTTAATCAAGGAGGTCCAAGCGTTTCTGCCTCCTGAGTGCTGAGATTAAAGATGCGTGTCACCAAGTCTGGCTGTCACTTGCTTTGTAGCTAAGGATGATTTTACATTCTTACATTCTTGGCTCCTCCTGCCTTAACTCCTGGGCTGGGGTCATAGGTGGGTAACACCATGCTTTGTTTTTCGTTTCTGCACAGCTGGAAAGCCAACACAGGGCTCCATGAGCACTCTGCCAACTAAGCTGTGTCCTCAGCTCCAGAATTTGAACGTTTTTGATCTTGATAAAGTCTAATTCACCTTTTTATTTTATTTATTTATTTACTTATTTATTTTTTGGTTTTTCGAGACAGGGTTTCTCTGTGTAGCCTTGGCCATCCTGGACTCACTTTGTAGACCAGGCTGGCCTCGAACTCACAGCGATCCTCCTGTCTCTGCCTCCCGAGTGCTGGGATTAAAGGCATGCGCCACCACCGCCCAGCTAATTTACCTTTTTAATTTTGCTGGTTGCTATTTACTTCATTTTGGTTCTTTTGGAGACAGGGTCTTACCATGTAGCCCAGGCTTGCCTAGAACTTGCTATGAGCCCAGGCTGTCCATCCTCAAAGTCATATTCCTTCCACCTCAGCCTCCCAAGTGCTAGTTTATTCAAGGTTAAAAAAAAGAAAAACAAACAAACAACAACAACAAAAAAACAAATCCTCGTACAGCGCAGATGATAAAGCAGGGTTTAGTTCCCATCACTCACCGGCAGCAAGTTACGATGAGCGCGATGCCGAGGATGAGCAGAAGGCCGCCTCCTGCTGCTGCGATCACCACAGTGATGAGCTGATAGGCTAGACACAGCAACGAGACAGGCGGTCAGGCTGGGTCAGCAGGAGGTCACCGGGAATAAGCCTCCGCCCCACCCCCACCCCTGCCAGCATGGCCCTAGCTGCGCTCTCCCGCTGCCTGCTCTCTGGCCCAGAGGTCCTCAAAGGCTAGCTTTCCGCAGTCTTTGTATTGAGAGGATTGCCCCTTTCAGCAGCCCCTTCTAGGGTGCTGGTCCCGGACCCCCTCCTGTAGAGCAGCCCTCATGAAGTCACTAAGCCACAAGAGAGAAATAGACGGGCAAGCATCAAGTTTCCCCCAAACTGTTCAGTTAGATTTGACTCATGTTTTCTGTCTCTCTCACTTAAGATGGGTGCCTCTAATCACGTGAAAATTACACAGCAGGAAATGTAATGTTTTATCTTGAGGGTAACAGTAAAGATAAAGAGGCCTGGTTCACACTGAAGGCAGAGAGGCAGGTGGATCTGTATGAATTCAAGGCCTGCCTGGTCTACAATAGCGAGTTACAGGCCATCCACAACTCACTAAGACCCTGGCTCAAAAAAAAAGCATGGTAGCCTTTAATCCTAGCACTCGGGAGGCAGAGACTGGTGGATTGCTGTGAGTTCAAGGCCAGCCTGGTCTACAAAATTGAGTCCAGGACAGCCAAGGCTACACAGAGAAACCCTGTCTCAAAAAACAAAACAAACAAAAAACAAAAAATAAAACAGATGCTTGATTCAATTTTGGAGTCTTACTTGGTAAGACAGAGCTGAGACAGGTTAATCTCTTCTATTTCAGAAGAAATATTACTGGTTCACTGAGTCCAGAGTCTGGGGTCACTGCATAAACCACACCAAAGACCCCAGAGGCTCTTTATACATTGATTTCATTACCAGAAATTAGCACTGACAGAAGCACATATCATATATAATAATGCTAAAAGGTCCAATTAATTGGGTTTTATATCTATATTTGCAGCAAAATTATTTATAATAAATTGTATTAAATTTTCTATTTATTCTTGTGGAAATTGATTAAAATTGGTTTCTCAGGTTGCAAGATAGAGTATGAAAGGCCAAAAACAATTTTTTTTTGGTGGATTTTTTTGTTTTGTTTTGTTTTTTGAGACAGGGTACCTCTTGCTGTCTTGGCACTCACTCTGTAGACCAGGCTAGTCTTAAACTCACAAAAATCTACCTGCCTCTGCCTCCTGGGTGCTGGGAATAAAGGTATGTGCCACCACCACCGAGCTACCTTTTTTTCTTTTTTAGTTGAGACAGACACTCAGTCTTTAGCCTAGAACTCACTATGTAACCCAGGCTGCCCTCAAAGTTGAAATAAACCTCCTGCTTGAGCCTGGGATTACAGTCATGTGCTACCACACCTGGCTTCTTCTGTTTTTAAAATTTTAGTGGTACACGCCTTTAATCCCAGCACTTGGGAGGCAGAGGTAGGCAGATCTTTGTAAGTTCTGGGCCAGCCTAGTCTACGTAGCAAGTTCCAAGATAGCAAGGACAACATAGAAAGACCCTGTCTTAAAAAAAAAAAACCAAAAAACCAAAAACAAAAAAATTTAACTCTTATTTATCCTACATGTCAAGGTACATTTTCTCACCTTCAGCAAAACAACCAAATATCCATTATAAGAGTGACCCTTGTAAATGACTGGGGGTTACAACATATTCCTCTTTGAAATCAACAGACTTGTCTGAAAAACAATCTGCAATTCAGGAAAAATGGATGGGACTGAATAGCATCATGTTAAGTAAAATAAGCCAGGCTCAGAAATCTGCATGTTGTCTGTTTTCTCTCCTATGAGAAACCTAAATTAAAAACTCTCCACCTGGCCCCCCTTCTCTCTCTCTCTCTCTCTCTCTTTCTCTCTCTCTCTCTCTCTGACAGACACACACACACACACACACACACACACACACACACACACACACAAGCAAACAAATGACATGAAAGTGGAAGGCAGACAGTGAGGTGGGGGACATAACTAACTCTGGCTATATAGCCGAGGGTGGCCTGGAACTCAGCCTGTAGCCCAGGCTGGCCTGACCTCAAGACCCTCCCAACCTCAACCTTTCCAGCATTAGAATTACAAGCGTGTGATACCATACCTGGCTGGATAGATTTTTTTTTTTAAATAAACAAAATAAAGTCTTACTTGTTCCCCCACTTTCCCTCTAGGTATCAGCTATGATGCACGGCCTCTTCTTTTTCTTTTAATGGCATTCACCGTGGACTGATACATTGGTAAAGCGCAACACTCTTTTTACAGGACCCCCGGGGTTGGATGTCATACCCATGTCAACTCTTTTCAGCGTATATGCTGTGACAGCATGAGATTTGCTGTACAGTGGATGGAGTTGGAAAACAGACTCAGTGAAGTAACCCAGCCTCAGAGATCTGCCTCCTAGCTTGTAATATTTGTAGGTGTATGAGTGTCAGTTATAAAACTAAAAAAAGAGACCACGAGTGGAGACAAAAAGGATGGGATACATGTGACATGAAGAAAGGGGAAAGGCTATGGGGAGGTGGGAGGGTCTTGAGGGGTAGAAAAGGTATGTATGTGCATGTTAATTACAAACTTTTTTTTTTTGGTTTTTCAACACAGGGTTTTTCTGTGTAGCCTTGGCTGTCCTGGACTCACTTTGTAGAGCAGGCTGGCCTCGAACTCACAGTGATCCAGCTTCCTCAGCCTCCCAAGTGCAGGGATTAAAGGTGTGCGCCACCACTGCCCAGCTTAATTAAACACTTTTAAGCAAGAGAAATAATAATAAATGATAATAGAAACAGGATGAAGAGATCTCACACACCCTTCACCTACTCTATCAAGAGCAATGCCTTCCAGAATCATTTTAGCTGATCTTTTGGGCTCTGGTCTTTCTTCGCCAAAGCCAACCTGTCATGTTTACTTCTAGCTTTGCAGGCACTGTGTGTGTTCCCGTAGGATGGAGATGGGGACACCATCTCTGCCTATCCTGTGCTTTCTAGTCCGAGGAGATGCCGCAGAACGAAGCTGGGGTCCTTAAGCCGCCTTCCAGCGATTCCTGTCACGCCTGACACTCAGGTCCCGGGACACGTCCTTCCAATAAACTTTGCTTAAGCTCACCAGCCTCAGACTCCAGAACTTTAATGGACGAACATACTCGCTCTCTCTTTAAAACCGTGCAATAGAGGTTTCCAGGCAGCCTTCCTGGTTTTCTTTAAAAGCTCATTCAGTGCTTAAGTACGTAAGGCCAGAGTTTTGTGTCTGAAGCTTTCCCATCCCCTTCCATCTCTGCTCAAGGCCTTCCTCTTCCTGGGGGAATCCACCCAGTGCCCCCTACCCTCCATTATGATAATTCTCCACGTGGCTCTTCCACTCTCTGCTGGGGTTTCTGTCTCCTCCATCTCGCCAGGCCATAGGGGTATCAAACACAGACTAGTATTCTCCTCCCGCAAGGCCCGTTTCCCTCCTGTTCCAAGGGGAAAGGAAGCGAGCCGAGGCCAGTGGACTGGCTGTTTGCACTGACACCTGGGTAACTAGCAATTGCTCCTTCCTCCTGTGTGTTTCTGTCTTTCTGGACACGTGCGCTGAGCGACTCCTGAGAACCCCGTCTGGTTTTGAGTCTCTGTGTAGCCCCATGAGCTGACAGGGAGAGGAAACTGAAGAGTTCTTTGTGTACCAGGCTGTGGGTGGGTGGGAGACAGTGGGGACCATGATGAAATGGAGTGCTCTAGTTTGTAGGAAGAGGCCATAAAAGGAAAAGACGGCTCTAAGAGCCACTGAGAAGCGGTGAGGGAAGCAAACTGCCAGGGCCTTTGAGGAAAGGGGCACATGGAATGGATGTGGAAGAGGGATGGACAGAAATGTCTGTGGTAGGGAGAAAGTAATCTGGACCAGCAGTGTGAGTGCTACAGTCATGAAGTGACAATGATCACACATCAGAGAAATGGCTCAGAGAATGAGCCCATAAAAAGGTCATAAAGGGTAACCAGAAGGGAGCCCTTACATAAATTATAGTATAAAACAGTATGGCAGTATCGAAAGTGACATGGTAAAGAGTACAGACATGAGGTCAGACACTCTGTCTAGTAGGTGCCGGGTAACTGGGGCTGCTGGTCTTCATGCGGATGGTGTGTGGCGTATACTGGGTGATGGACGGGTATGTGCTCCCTTTCTTTACCTTACACCTCTACTCTAATAGATTTGGGGTTTGGAAAGGGAAGTCAATGATTTTGCATTGTTCTGTGCTGTGACAAAGTAAAATTAATTTTAAAAAGAGTGAAAAAGTGGCCAGCGTGGCAGTGCATACCTGTAACGCCAGCACTTGGAAGGCTGATGCAGGAGGGCTGTGAGGTCATTTTAGGTTACAGCGTAAGTTTTAGGCTAGTATGGGAGATATATTAGATTCTAATTCAACACACACACACACATATGCATACATGTTCACATATATACATATATACACACACCACACACATATACATGTATACATACAAACACCGTGATGGAAAAGGGTGAAGCATCAAGGGAGACACTACACATCTGCACAGAGGAACCAACATAAAATTCAAGCCACAAAGGAAATGTGCAAGCCTAAAAGAATATCAGAGGTCTAGGGACAGCTTGGATCACATAGGAAAGAATGCTGGACAAGACAAAATTGTTGGAATACAGGGTGTAAACAGAGATAGATGTTCCACAGGAAGAAGAGAGAAGGGACAAGCCAATTGGCGTCCCAAGCCTTGGGTGTGGGTGACCTGCATGTTCTTGGAAACTAAAGCCTTGAGAAAGACGAGTCTTACCTACCTCTTTGAAGGATATTTTCTATCAGAAGAAAAGGAGTGGAACCTGCGCAGAGCCAGAAAGCTAACAAGAACCCTTAACAAGGCAGGACACAGGATATCCTCACACCTAGAATAGGCTGGAATGGGGTGACAGCCAAGAATGCAGGAACCAGAGGACTTCAAGGTCATGCATTAGCTGAAAAAGGTTGGCTCAGAAGTCTCACTGGGCTTGAGAACAGTGTGTGCCGGGACATCTATCTAGAGACATTTCCAGCCTACAGAAAACCTAGCTTGATAGGCGGGCATGGTAGAGCAAGCACACTTGTTAACCCCGGAACTCAAGAGATGGAGGCAGGAAGGATGGGGAGTTTAGGCTAGCCTGGGCTATATATAGTAAGATCATATCTCAAAACTAAACAAAGAGGAAAACCAAGATCAGGTTAAGTGACAGCCCCTGGGATGGGTACAAAACAATGAATGATGAGTCACAGCCTCCTCAGGTGTTTTCATCAACAATGGGGAAAGATCCAGGTGTCCCCCAACTCCATAACCAACACCCAGGGTTGGGCCCGCACTGCAGAGAAGGAGCCAGGTGGCCAGTGTCTGTCAGTGTGGGCTGCTGAAGTGTGCATGGCAAGTGTCACTGCACATGTTACCACAAGTCCCACCATTTTTATCAGTCTCCACAAAATGCTTTTTATACTACTAACTTGATGTAGAGCTCAAAGTCACCACAGTTTAATGATAAGCTGTCAACAACAATTCAGGCAGGTGTCCGCCCTCTGCTGGACATAATGATGGTCACATGGATAAATCGGGAGAGAAAAGTGCTCTCAGGGACCCGAGAGAGATTCTGGTTATTTCTTAGACCCCACAAACAATGGGGTTGTCTTGACTATTTGACCATAAGAGCTCAGAGGATAAATGGATGCAGGGTATGCATTTCCTAGACAGTGAGCAGCAACGACCGTTCATAGCAAAAAACCCACCAACAACGGCACACAAGCCAGGACATGAATGCATGCAATGCCACCTTCCAGAAACAGCCATTCACTCGAACACAAAAGGAGAAAGATCTAGAACCAGACAGGGGCAGGGGCAGGTGAATCTCTGAGAGTTCAAGGCTAGCCTGGTCTATATAGTGAGTTCCAGGCCAGCCAGTGCTACACAAAGAGACCTTGTCTCAAAAGGGGGAAAAAGACAGAAAGGAAAAACAAAGGTAGGGTACGGAAGAAAGGCTAAGCTAAGCTTTATGGGTACACTGAAGACATTAAAACGTGGGGCATATGGGTAGGAAAAAGCAATGTGTGTGTGGGGGGGGCTCTGAACACATAGGCTTGATAAAATCATGTCTACTTTCAACCTTAGCTATTTACCATTCACACACTTACCTGCACAGCAAGCGACAAAGCTGTCCTAAAACTGCCCCGATTGCTATTGATTGGCATTATATTCTACCGTATCCTGCATCACCAACTTTGTTTCATAATTTTGAGGGTAATTTCCATCTCAAAAGCATCTGTAGATAAGCAAGATGCCAGTACAAACAAATCTAGGGTTTGAGCTCAAAACCTTTCAAAGAGCAGGCAGTGCTCTTAACCGTTGAGCCCTCTCTCCAGCCCACCTGAACTGCCGCAAAGTGCTCCTCAGAAGGGGCGGGCTGAGCCGAAGACTCGATGCTGCTCGGCCATGGTTTGCCAGTGCTGCGCTCTGCTTCAGGGGGTGAGGCTTTGCCTCCCAGCAGGTGACTTCTGGGGCTGGTCCTTGTGCCCAGCTGACACTACACTAGAAGGCTCCTGATTCTTCTGAACAGTCTCTCTCTTGCTCGCCGCAGCCCCGGTGGCTTTCCCCAGTCATGTAATTCCCCTGCGCTGTGATCACTAGCAACCTCAGCACCTCACCTGCCCATCTGCTCACTTCCTGTGTGCTGCACTTCTGTCTTGTGTTTCCTTCCACCATTTGGGGGGCACTGTTCCCCAAACAGCATGGATCTGTGGCTGCCCCAAGACTAAGACTCTAGATGGGTTCTCAACCCATGGGTTTTCCCCTCTGAAAGATTTTTTTTCTCACTCTCACCCCACACTTGTATCTGCCCAAGGTCTTTGTAAACCCTCCAATTCCATTACTTCCAGGAAGCACTCCCGAGTGTTTGGGATCCTCCTTGCGCTGTGGGCTCTGCTTCAGGCCTCCCACCTCGAGCCTGACTTGCCATGCTCACGGCACAGGCAGAGCCGTGCAAAGCATTATGCAGGGCTTAATCTGCTTTTCTCACACCCCCAGCACGGGACTGACACACACAGTGGAGAGGGCAGGGGGCAGTCAGCAGGCCAGGGCCCCAGCCAGTCACAATTCCCTACTTTGGGATACTTACGGTTTCCACAGTTGAGACCGCCGAGGCCGAATGGGCAACTGCAAGTCAAGAGAGACAAAAGAGTGTGAGGCTCACATCTCAAAAGCTACAATGAGGCAATGTACGTGAGAAACGTCTTTACTTAGGATAGGCTTTTTAATAGGATGGTCTGTCTTTTCTGGGGGGGGGGGGCAGGGAGTAGGTATCATGTGCCCCCTTCTTCCCCCAACCCCACCCCAGGTTTCTCTGTGTGTCCTTGGCTGTCTTGGAACTTACTCGAACTCGAACTCTTGGAACTCGAGGCTAGCCTCGAACTCAGAGATCCACCTGCTTGAGTGAGCCTGGGTGGTCTAGCTTTTAGGGTAATTTTAGAAGAAAACATTTCTAACGATTTTATTGAAGAAGTGACAGGGAGCTTACCTCATACAGGTCTCATTTTCAAGCCTATATCCATCTTCACATGCTGAAAGAGAGAAGGACAAATCTATGAGGGTCACGTGACCAGAACTCACATCCAATTAAACACCAGCCACCCAAAGTCCACAAGAGTATTCTAGAAGCAGAAAGTGTTAAAACTCGCTGTATCCTGACCTAAATGCTGTTGTCATCTTAAATTTCTTTTTCTTTTTTTGAGACAGGGTTTCTCTGTGTAGCCTTAGCTGCCGTGGCCTCGCTTTGTAGACCAGGCTGGCCTCGAACTCACAGCGATCTACCTGCCTCTGCCTCCCAGCTCTTAAAGTGATAAAGAAACTTTTCCTAACCTCACAGTGGCTCCGTTTCCCACCAATAAAAAGAGGATAATGAAAGAATAGTGATGACAAGGGGTTCTTAGAAGAGGTGACATAAAATAAGGCAAGCAAGTGGCTCCCACGGCCTAGCACCTAGCAGTCACTAGGCACAGGCCTCCCTGTGTAATTACTGTCCAGTAAGTGCAATTCCTTTAGGAAGGTTCCTAGATCTAGGACCACCAGCCATGGAACAGCCTTCCCTCACAACACAGGCAAATCTGTACCCACTCTGACCCCCTCACTGTGACCTGGCTCTCTTAGCCTTTGTCCATGAGAAGGTAGAAGTGTTGCCAGCGACACCCCCTGGAGCCCATGCCTGGCTGATGCTCGGGTTTCTTTTCTTTTTCTTTTTTTTTTTAATTTAATTGAATTTAATTTTTATTTTCCGAGACAGGGTCTCTCTGTGTTAGCATTGGCTGTCCTGGAGTCACTTTGTAGACCAGGCTGGCCTCGAACTCACAGCGATCTGCCTGCCTCTGCCTCCCGAGTGCTGGGATCAAAGGCATGCGTCACCACTGCCCAGCGGATGCCTGGGTTCGCGTAAGTGAATATTTACCCTATAATCTGTCTGAAGGAACCTAGATGTATCTAGATGTGTCCTAATTTTCACCTTGCAAGAGCACAGCTTGGAGCCCTCTGGTGGAGCAGCTCCGGGCCTGCAGTTTTACTGGACAGGCTAAAGCCCAGCTCTTCTCCTGGATCAGCAGTTCTCAAGCTTGTCTGAACACAGGGGACTTTCAATACCACAATAACCCAACCAAACGCCAGGAGTGGTAATGCATGTGCGGACGGAAGCAGACAACGAAAAGTGGCCCCCGTGCAAGGAATGATTAAAAATTGGACTCATGATTAATGCCTGATACACATGGCATATGAGATCAGACCAAAAGAGAGAGGGGGGAAAAAGCAAAGCACAGAATGTGGTGTTGCCAACAGGGCAGGTAGTGGAGACATAGTACTGAGAGCTGAGAGCGGCAAGGGTCAGTGCGGGCCGGGGAGGCTTAGAACTCATAATTTGCCTGCGTTAGCATGCCAAGGCTGAGGTCACAGGCACGTGGCACGATGCCCATCATCCCCTTTTTCCTCCATGCCACACCTAACCAGCCAAATCTGTGATTTGTTTATAATAATAATTTAGCGGGGTGCGGTGGTGCACACTTTTAATCCCAGCGTTCTGGGGGCAGAGGCAGGAAGGCCTTGGTGAGTTTGAGGGCAGCCTGGTCTACAGAGCGAGACTCTTGAAAAAAAAAATCACTTTACTGTAATGAACTTACAAACAGAAACAGGACTCAGCTACCCGCTGATACACACGCTTGACCTGATGCAAATTCTACACATTTGCCTACAGCTCTCTATACAGCTAGAATTGATGATGCTGAAGCCGGGTAAGTTACACTGTTTAATGCACCTTTCCATCACAAAAAAGAAAAAAAACATGACACAGTTGAAATTAGAAAAATAATTAATTTTATGTTCTTTTTCGTGACTCAGGGTTAGGGTTATTTGCCTTTATTCTAATCCTCCTCATTACCTGCTGTTCCCCTTACTTGGGCTCCTTTCTAAATGTTACACTGTTTGCATATATATACATACATGGACACACCACAGGCCAGGAGCTGCGTATATGGGGGAACGTGTTGTTTTGTTTTGTTTCCTTCTTTCTGAATTTGGGTGACTTTGTTTAATATTATACCTTTTAATTCCATCTATTTCCTGCAAATTTCATAATCTCATTTTCTTTTACAGCTGAATAATATTCCATCTCATTTTGTAGATGTGCCACGTTTTTATTATCCATTTATCTGTTGTAGACATCTAGGTTGGTTTCGTTTCCTTGCTACTGTAAATGGGGCAGCAGCGAATATGGGTGTGTAAACATCTGTGTGCTAGGGCGTGGGGCTCTCTGGGGAGATGCCAGGAGTGAAAGAGCTGACTCGTGCAGTTCTGTTTTTACTCTTTTAAGGAACTTCTAAACTGATCGCCATACTGTATATTGGTTTGCACCCCAGTAAACAGGGGTTCCTTTCCCATATCCTCGCTAACATCTGTGGTCAGATTTGTTGATGACAGCCATCCTGACTGGGGTCAGGTGCTATCTCAAAGTAGTTTTAATTTGATTTCCCTGATGATTAGGGGTATTGAACACTTTTTTGTTTGTTTGTTTTTGAGGCAGGGTTTCTCTGTGTAGCCTTGGCTGTCCTAGACTCGCTTTGTAGATCAGGCTGGCCTCAAACGCACAGTGATCCACCTGCCTCTGCCTCCCAAGTGCTGGGATTAAAGGTGTGTGCCACCACGCCCAGCTATTGAACACTAGAGAGTGGGATATGACTTTCTCACATACTCTGGTGCCTCACCTTTGACCAAGTCCCCTGGAGGGGGGAGACCTGGTGGCACTCAGAGGAAGGACAGCAGGTTACCAAGAAGAGACTTGATACCCTATGAGCATATATAGGGGGAGGTAATCCCCCTCAGGAACAGTCATAGGGGAGGGGAATAAGGGGAAAATGGGAGGGAGGAAAGAATGGGAGGATACAAGGGATGTGATAACCATTGAGATGTAACAAGAATAAATTAATAAAAAAAGGAAAAAAAATAAAAAATAGCTATTACCATTAGTGTTTCTTCTTTTTTAAATTACTTGTTCATTTCATTCTCCCTACCCAGTCAGTACCTTTCAAATTTGCATTCATTTATTTTACGTGTGTGTGTGTGTGTGTGTGTGTGTGTGTGTGTGTGTGTAGGTGTGTGCATGTCATTGGGCACAAGTGGCGGTCAGAGAACAACTCCCAGAAGTCGTTCTCTTCTGTCATATTATGGGATGTGGGAATTGAATTCATGTCAACAGTGAATTTATATATATGTTTTTAATATTTAATATTTAATTTATGCACATTGGTGTGAGGGTGTCAGAGCTTAGAGTTACATACAGTTGTGAGCTGCCATGTGGGTGCTGGGAATTGAACCCGGGTCCTTTGGAAGAGCAGGCAGTACTCTTAACCACTGAGCCATCTCTCCAGACCAAAATTCTTGTTTCTTTATATGAATTTTTTGTTATTTTTAGAGATTTATTTATTTATTTTATGTATATAATTGCTCTATCTGCAAATACACCTTCACGCCAGAAGATGGCATCAGATCACATTATAGATGGTTGTGAGCCACCATGTGGGCGCTGGGAATTGAACTCCGGAAGAGTAGACAGTGCTCTCAACTGCTAAGCCATCTCTCCAGCCCTCACTTTTGGATTTTTGAGACAGGGTCTCTTTATGTAGCCCCGGCTGTCCTGGAACTCACTCTGTAGACCAGGCTGGCCTTAAACACACAAAAATCCATCTGCATCTGCCTCCCGTGTGCAGGAACCAAAGATGTGTACCACTACCACCCAGATCACTATATGAATTTTCAATAAGTGTTTCAAATCTTTATTCAACGAGATAAGAGTGTCATCAAGTCCTATTTTGAGAAGAGATGAGGCTGTATCCCCAAATCTTTGACACCCTGAGTTCTCTGCTGGCTTTAGGAAGGCAGGGCCTTCCTCCGTCACAAGCAGAGCGCTCCCCTCCAGCCTTTTCCTGGCCTGAGTAGAAAGCTTTGGGCGCTCCCTCATGGCCCCTCCTCCACACTGCCTCTGCGTCATGCTGCAGTGGGGCTGTGGGAGTGAGGGAACTCCCGAGGGAAAATTTCTGGTTCAGACTGCAGGAGCGCTCCATTGGGATGGCTCACCTCTCCACCTGTCGCTGATGTCACCGGCTACTCTATCCTGAGCACTTCTTCCTGAAAGCCGTTTTACATCCATCTACCTATCCAACCCTCGAGAGCCGAGAGCCGACAGGGAGCTCCCCACTCCCGGCTGTTTGTTACCCAGCCACACACAAGGCCCATCTGTTGCCCTGCCTAT
The DNA here is from genome assembly GCF_964271855.1 of Acomys minous. Classification (NCBI taxonomy): domain Eukaryota; kingdom Metazoa; phylum Chordata; class Mammalia; order Rodentia; family Muridae; genus Acomys; species Acomys minous. Next base: position 57,962,548 of record NC_140492.1, read on the forward strand.
GAGCTCCAGCTGGCGGCTTGGGCTCTTTTCATTTAGCATCAAAAGCATTCTGACTCCCTGATATAATGACATTTCTCTAATCAAAAGAACATGAGTTGGTAGGATGGTTCGGTGGGTAGAGGCATTTGCCTCCAAGCCTGGTGACCTGAGTTCAGACCTTAGGACATACATGGTGGAAAGAGAAGCGACTCCACTAAGTTGTCCTTTGATAGCCACATGTATGTAACTCACACAAAGAAACAAGCAAATGAATACATGTAAAATATTTTTTTAAAAAAGGGTGTACCATCTCTTATCAAGGATTGAGTGTTCCCGGTAACTTGGGTCTCTTAGAAAAAATCTTGCCGGTAAAGGCACTCCCAGTTCCTCATCACAGAGGGACTCTGACCCCAGAGCACTAGAGACAGAAGGCACATGGCAAGAATTTGCATATGACCTTACTGGGTTTCTCCTACTGCTAAGGTTTGGGGATTGGGGGATGGAGGGGGGGAGCAAAAGCAAGCTTAAAGTACATGGTGCTGTCTTAATAACTCCTTTGTAGGATGCTAAGTAAAGAAACACTGATTGTCCCAAGACATATTTGCTGTCCTATGGTCACTTCATAAGACACTGGAACCGCATCCCACATACAGTTTTGGCTCAGAAGGCATTTGTCATCGGATAAGATAGACACTGTCAGAATCTGGGCTGCAGAGGTGTCTCAGTGATCGAGAGCACTTTCTGCTGTGTCCGGAGACAGGCAGTTGGCTCCCAGGCGCCTGTAACTTCCACTTTGGAGGATATGATGCCCTCTTCTGGATTCCTAAGGTACTTGCACACATGTAGCACACAGACACAGGAACACAAAATTAAAATAAATACAGTCAGGTGTGATGATGCATGCCTTTACTTTAAAATTTTTTTGTTTGTTTGTTTTTGTTTTAAGACAGGGTTTCTCTATGTAGCCTTCGCTGTCCTGGACTCACGTTGTAGACCAGGCTGGCCTCAAACTCACAGCAATCCACCTGCCTCTGCCTCCCGAGTGTGTCAGCACGCCCAGTGATGCATGCCTTTAATCTCAGAACTAAGTGGGCAGAGGCTGGCAGATCTCATTCAAGGTATACCAGGTGAAGCCCTATTTTAAAAAGCAAAACATCCCCCTGCCCCTCCAAAAAAACAAAAAACAAAAACTTTTTAAAAAATGCTAATCTCAGTCTGGTCTGAGGGTTAAAAAAAGGTTGCTGGAATTGTTGCTTGTACAATGGAAGGAAGCTAAGAAATACAGGAAGAACACATATTTTAATTTTAAATATGTCTGGCCAGCTCGAATGGCCAGAAGATGTCACTGCTAATCCATCTGACAGGGCTAGAGTCCGAAAACCTCTAGAAGCCATTCATTAGAGGCCTGGTGGCCATGGCCGAGGCTGCAAAAGGGTCTCATGGGGCCACAAGCCCAAGGCTAGTCAGGGCTGCTGCTTCTTGGTAACAACCTGGTAAACATAAAGTTGGTGGCACCTATGTCACTTAAGGCGCGCCTACTGAGGATGATACCCTGGACAGCATCATGGTGCCATATGTCTGCAATCCTTTGGGAAGCTGAGGCAGGAGGATCACGAGCTTGGGGCTAGCTGTGCTACATACTGAACTCCAGGTGAGTTTGGGCCTCAAAGTGAGACCGTTTCTCACCTCCCTACATCTCAAATTTGGCCAAATCTCTGTGTTAAACAGAGGAGTGAGATGTGGGATTGTTTTGTTTTGTTTTGTTTTCCCTCTGAATGTCTGCAATTCAAAGCTATGATTGCCAAGTTTTGATGTGGCATACACACATAGCTCTCACTGTCTCAAACAGGACATCACTATACTGCCTTTGCTATACTTTCAAAGCTATCTACAAAATCAAGGTGAGGCCCTGGTTATGGGGCAGTGGTTCTCAACTGTGGGTCTCGATCCTTAGGGAATCAAATGGCCCTTTCACATGGGTCACCTAAGACTATGGGAGAACAGAAGTTTACACGTAACTATTCACAATAGTAGCAAAACTACAGTTACAAAATAGCAACAAAAATAATTTAAGGCTGGGGGTCACCACACCATGAGGCACTGCATTAAGGGGTTGCAGCCTTAGGAAGGTTGAGAACCACTGTTATTAGAGGCTTACCCAAGGCAACCTCTGTCCACTCTATCACTAACACGTGCCTGTAAGAGACAGGGTAGGGCATTGCTGACTTGGAAGTAGAAAGAAGTGGTTCAAGCCAGTCAGGAGCCAAGGGAGGCAGGCAGGGTTCACAGCCCAGCTCTTCTGCCTGCCCACAGTCCTGCTCACCCGTGTCACAGGCACACAGCACGCGACACACTACCACAACATGCAAGGACTTCGGCGCCATCACTTTCCCACGTGCAGCTGAGCTCCCGCCCCCATTTCTAAGAAAGGCAGGAAGGCAGATAAGAAGCAAGTCGGGCCATTATTTCTTTGAGGCAAAGCAACAGTCTGGCATGGCAATGGGATGCTGGGGACCAATCCTGTCAGGCCTGAAGCCCAACTCAGAAAGCTAGTGTTTTTGTCTTGTTTTTCCAAACAGGTTCCATGTGGAGAGCTAACAATGCTCTAAGGAATCCAAACCTAACGCTGGCAGAGGAGCTGAGGTTCAAGATGAAAGAGCTGCCCCCAAGTATATTTTTAAATTCCTCGATGAAATGAGTCCTCTGAGGGAAGTTCTGACTCAGGTGGCATGTCACCTTGTCCTTGTATGTGATTTTTCACTTGAATCCCAGTACATCTGTCACCAGCAAGGTGTTGACTGAACAGGAAATACACCCCCCATGCATATAGTATATACTATATGGCAATACAGTATATATAGTATATACCATATGGCAATATAGTGTCCTCTATACCGCCATCACAGACGGCAGCAGCAGTCTTTGAAGCCAAGGAACACAGGAGTCTGGATCTAAACAAAACCGATTTTAGGGCAAACTTTTTGGACCACACTCACTGAGGATGGTCTTTCATCTCAAACAGAGTGAGCTTCAGCTTCTTCTAAAAGCTGGCAGAGTGAGATTTCTACTCTCCAACGCACCTAGCAATGTTGAAAACGATTAACACACCAAATTATCAATAACCCAGATGAACACAAGAGCAAGTCGCCATGGTCTTCAAAGCACAGCTTGAGTCATTCTTGAACACCTAGTGACCTGTCACCACACTCATTTCAAAGAGGAAACCGATGCTCAGAGACATGAAGTGCCTGCTCAAGGTGACACTGACTGGTGAGGCAGAAGGTGGCTCTGAGCCGGGTGTTCTCAGCATCTACTGAGCCACAGTGGCCCCTGAAAGAGCCAGGCCCAGTGCCAAGCCTGGATTTCCACCTTTAGTGGAACAGACAAACAGTGCAGCAGGCAACAGACAAAGCTTCGGGGATAAACAGAAAATTCCCCAACCTCCTCCAACTGGACCCATCGCTACCTCGGCAAGAGTGATCCATCTTGTTGAACTGAAAGTAGCCGGACTTGCACTGACACAGCGCGACACCATCCAGGTCGGTGCAGATGGAGGTCTCCCTGTCACATTCCGGACTCTTCCGCTTGCACAGGCTGCCCGCTGGGATGTGAAAACAAGACAGTGAGACTGGACCAATCCTTTTCTTCACACATTGTGATGCAAGAACTTATTTCAAGAGGCTCAGAAGAGAGTTTCCTAGCATCTCCTTGGAGCCATATTCTTCTCAGAGGCCCTGCACAGTCTCTTGCCCTTGTTCCCTGATCACTGCCAGTAAATAAACATTCGCGAGCATTCCCTATGCAGGAAGGAAAGGGCGCTGCCTGACCTACAAACACAGCCTCGGTGTGGTATACCTTCACATTAAAGGGTTGGGCATAAGGGCAGGTGGGGGCTGGAACAAACTCAGACAATGTCACCATACGTTTTCTTAGGGTGCTGGGCGCTTGGACCCAAACCAACCAGTGCTGGCCAAACCAGTCTCAAGTTGAAGCATGTCTGGGCTCTGTGTGTCCTGGAGGCCCAGGACCATTCCCTGTGGTAGGGCAGCTTGCTTCGCCCACAGTGCACTGCCTTTTGAGGGTTTATTACAGGGAGAGGTTTGAATGGTAATTCGACACCCCAGGGCTTGCAGGAAGCTGTCTGTCTGTCTGTCTGTCTTCCCATTACAGTGGTAGGAAGGTTTTTTATTCAGCACTGGGTCTTCAGCACAGAGACAAATCGGTGAGCATGTGCTGGGGGGTCCTACCAGCCAGTCAGTCAGTCAGTCAGTCAGCACACCGTCACCAGGAGAAGCAGAGGCAGGCAAGGTGGGAGCCCAGCTTTAAGGCTGTTTCCATGTTCATTTGGGGAGGGCAGCAAAGACAACGAAGGGTACATTTTACCACCCAAGATAGGCAAAGACGCATGTGTAAATGGGTGCACAGAGAGTCCGGAATTATGAAACAAAGTCCACAGTGACTAATAACTTCTCTACACGTGGACAGGGCGAAGTAAGACAGGTGCGTGCTGCTGCTGTTGGGGGCGAACGGCTAGTTCAACACGGGAAGGGAGTCGCCACGAGATGAAAAGTACAATGAAGACTGCGCACCAGCGTTGTAGGTACAGTCTCCCCTCTTCTATCTCAAAGAAAAGCCCCCCCCCAAGCTCTTCAGAAGGCCCCAGTTAAGACTGCAAGATTAACCCTTGCCTGGGCAAGTTCTGGTGATAGGTACTGGCACCAGGGCTTGACGGCTGGCCGGCATGGAATTCCCAGTGTCCATCCCTCCTGAGGGTCCTAAGAACTGAGGCTGGTAGACTGCCTGCCTGCTCCCAGCGGGGCGAGTCAGGACACGGCTTCAGCTCTCAGTGCTGAATTTCCTGCCTTTATCAGTGGAAGCTGACGTGTTAAATCTGAGTTCCTTTGTTTATTGTAAAAATAAAATAAAATAAAATAAAGAGTTCGTATTTAAGGGGAAACTTTTAAATGGAAAATATCTCACCAGGAGAACTTTGCAAAGCTGGCACCAGGGAGGAACTTAGCGTCCATGACCTCTCAGATGACTTCTTTGAAGGCTTTGCAAGTTAACTAGACTTAGCAGAGAGAGAAACACCTCCAGGGTAAAGAGTTGCCCAGGCCATCCAAGCCTGGGAAATGCCTGGTCTGATGAGGTATTTTCTGGAAACCAACGTTAAGCTTTCCTTCTACACTGTCTACTGATGTGGGCTGCTAGCAAAGATTCCTCACCATGCCAAAGCAACCATTTCCTGGCTCTCACCAGATTTCTCTTTGAACAGAGAGGGCCAGAGCTCACCCCTGCAATGAGGAGCCCGTTTCCTCAGCCTCCTCAAAGGACATTTTTCATAATGCCACCCAACAGGACCATGCAGAACCTCACTTAGGTTGAGCGCTGGTGGTGTGAGCCTCCTGACGGCACAATTCCCATGGTCTCTCCTGGGCAAAACATCCGTCAAAGTAGACTATGAGCACTCACACACACGCCTGTGGCTGAGGCATTCTCGGGGGATTTCCAAAGTCCCTAACCCTCAGGAGACCATGAGAACTGCAGTTCTCTGAAAGGAGGGTGGTGGACATTCTGCAAACTGACAGGAGACCCAGACGTGTGTAGCACCTGCTGGTCTAGCCTACCTCCCTAGCTCCTGAAAAATTACCAAGAGACAGAGCCAGATCTCTCAGCAAAACCGGAAGAAGGTATGGAGGAAAAACATGGACATGAGCCCAGTTTTGGCTGATATGCATGACTGTCTCTATGCTCAAGGGGTTGGAAGGGAGCAGTGGGGATGGCCTCAGGATGACAGGAGTCTTCCCATGAACTACACGGGGCAGTCCACGCAAGGCAGCTGGGGTGAGCAGGCATGGCTGCTAGAGATGGGGGGATGGGGAGGCTCTTGCAAATCCATATAATCTGGCCAGTTTGATCTGCAAAGCCAAGATGCATGGGCTGGCAACAGAAAAGGCACCCTGGCTCAATGCTGACCGTACAAAGTGCAGTGCAGAAATGGTTAGCAACCTGAAGGGTACCTACCTCACTGGGAGAAAAAAGAATTGGTACCCTTGAGCCCTTGGCAAGGGAAACAAAACTAAAGCCAGAGACCCTCCAAGTTTCCAGGACACTAAAACAGACTATGAACTTTCAGACAAGATACTCCAACTTTACTGTGTTTAGTCCATTTCCCCCCAGTTGCTAAGGAGACAACCCCTCAGAATGGAAGGGGAGGGGCTAGCTCCCAAGCTCTGCAGTACACTTGCTCATGCAAGGAAATCCTGACCCACTGGGACTATGCTAGACTAACCAGCGGATATGGCACCAAAACCTGATCCCTTCAGTTTCTGTCTAACATCTGGATGCCAGATGAGGAGGCTTAGCCTAAGCTTCCCTTCCTTTGCCAGCCCTCATCCAGTGGTACAAAGAGCTAACCGAGTCCACTTTGATCACTTGTAATTCACCAAGAGGGACCAGCCCTCTTTGCCTAGAGGCATTTCTGATCCCAGCAAGTTTTCCTCTCCCAACTATAAAACTATCCTAAGATGCAAGCGTGCCTTCCAGCCTTGTCCTTAATCACCTTCTTCATTGGCTCCACCCAAATGCAGGGCAAGAGCCTCTGACAAAACAAGAAACAAGGAAGGGAGGTCCTCATCACTACAGCACTCCTGGGAGCATCCTGCTTTGCCTTGCATTCTTTTGATCATTGTATGTTTTTTTTTTTAATGATAAATAACAAACAAAAAATAAGTAACACTGCACATGGGGGTCTTTGTTTTTACTTAGAAATCACCATATGAAGGTTGTTGGATCACTGACAAGTCTACACACTCTGTATGTCACTGTCTGTCTCCCCGGGAAACAGGAGTAATTTCTTTTGGTTCCATCAGCTCCTGTAACATCTTCCTCTCACCCTGACATTGTATGAAGAAGCAGAAGGAGCCGGATGCCAAGGATCTGCCACATGCAGACCTAAGTGTGTGCATCTGAGTGTCGCGAAGGCCTGTGCTTATACATTCCAAAGACAGGCTCTATGGAGGAGCTTTCCTGGGCCCCGAGCCCCACATGCCTCTCATTTCTAAGGCTAAGGGCAGGCTCCTCCCAGAGGACGCCCCCTCCTTACCTCTAAAGATCCGCCTCTGAGACCCCAAGAGCTGGCAGACTTCAGCAGAGGACCTGCAGGAGTTGACATATCTCTGGATCCCGTCAGCCAGGTCAAATAGTGTCACATTGGAGGCCAGGGCAAAGGTGGTTTGCAGTGAGATGACCACTGCACTGGGCTCTCTGTGGGCAAAGTTAGCAAGGCCTTAACTGACCTAAAATGACATGCGGGTCCCAGGCAGTTTGCAAAATAAATGTACTGCCATTCTCTAGGGTAAGAACAGGAGAGCATAAAGGTCCAGTGACCAGTGTATTGGTCATAAAACAGAGGTTGCCTTTATTTTTATCGCCCATGTGAGAACAGCCCCTGCCCCCCCATTCCATAGACCAGTTCATAAGCACAAGAAATTCTTTTTCTTACCTAGACACATGGACTGTAGACCGGATATAACCAGGCAATGTTGAAAAACACACGTTTAGCTGAAACGAAGAACAGGATTGTCAGACAAAAATCCGTGAACCAAGAAGCAGTTTCCTATTTTCAGGATAAAACAGGGAGTTTCTAACCATCAAGTTATCAGCCGGCAGCTTTACCCAAAGCAGCATGGCCTGTGTGTCTGTGCCCCCACCCCAAGAACAAAGGCAGCAGGGCAGAGAGTAGATCAAGGGGAAAACTCAACAGGAAATGTTCGGAGCGGCACCCTCGGAAACACAACATCTTCAAAGAAGAAGATCCCTCCTAAGACCCAGGGTTTAAAAAAAAAAACAAAAAACCAGGCAGCTGTTTATTTGGGTTCTGCATAGTGAACAAGCCCACTGAGAAGGCTCATCTCCTCTCAGCTCCCCAGGTCTGATGGCCCCCGAGAGAGGCTCCTCATAACCTACAGTGAGTTGACCTAACTCAACAATAGGTCTTCCTCAAAAAGACTCGCTGTGGAAAATTACACAATGTGGGTCAAGAGCCCTTTTGTTGGGCACAAATTAAGAGCTCTGTGCCCTGTGTTTGCCTTGTACCCCAGAGAGAGCAGAAAGCCTCTCAGCATACAGCACTGGGCCCGTCTCCTTCACAGTGAGGCTGGACAGGATTTTATGGAGCAGGGGCCTCAATGTCTCATTCCACACAGACCCACCAGCCTTCTAAGTCAGCAGTTCAGAGCCCTGTAACTGGTAAGATGGCGTCAAGCACAGTATGTTATCAAGTGGTTTGTGGGTCTGAGTGTCACATTACTTTCTATTCTAATAGCAGCGATTTATTATTGTCGCCTTATTATTAACCTGCATGAACGGAATGCCATCTTGGGGAAGCCCATGCTAGTGGCTTCCTCGATCGATGGCAGTTTAATTCTTCACTGTGAGTTGGGGGTCAGATGTCTTATGGCCCAATGTATTATATGGTGATACTTGGCCAACCACACAAACAAATCAACTTAGGCAAGTTTCTCAGCCCAGTGTAGCATGAAGGACTGCACTGTTGCACAGGGATCTAGGGCTCTAACGCCCTATACTATGTTTAGAAAACATCTACCTATAGAGTAAGCAGGAAGAGCAGTGAATCTACTGTGGCTAGAGAGGCCACGCCCCTACCGCTGCAAGGCAGTTCCAAAGCTATTACTCAGAGTGCCCTGCTTGACAATAGCAATTTTGTTGAATTGGGAGTCCTGGGCCTTCCCAGGTTATCTGTCACATTCTCTGTCACTACCGTGTGATCAATAGCTAATAGTGTGGACAACAGAAGGAACGCTGGGTAATATGGCATCAGCTCAGCCTCTAGAGCGCCGAGGGGATGGAGTGAGCCATCCGGACAGTCAACCATGTCTATATGGCAAAGTCCAAATAAACGCTTCAGACACCCAGGTAAGGGTAAGCATTATGGTTGGCAGTACTCCATAGAGTCGGACACTGTTGCCAAGGCCGACAAGGTCAGTGACGCCACAGGGACAGAGCAACCAGAGGCTCTGCATTTGGGACCCCCAGGCTCTGTCTCATGCATCTCTTTCCTTAGCTAATTTTTTCTTGAAAACTTGCAGTGCAATGAAGTCCAGCTGTGAAGATCACGGCCTCCAGGAAGCTGTGTGGGCCCTCCTAGTAAAGGACTGAAATTTACAGTGCTCTTAGAGACCCCCAAACTTGCAGTTAGCATAACACAGGCGACCTAGTGGACCTCTTCCAACTCTGTTTCCATTCAGTGTGGACTCAGACAAGGCCACCAAGTGCCAGGGCCTCGCAGTTTTCCATCTGCAAGAGCATCGTCGCCTACCCTCTCACAGGACTGAGCATCTGGCATAGTTGTCACAGACTTAAAATGCTCAGTAGACATAGAAATGGAATTAAAAAACACAAATAAAACCCACAGTCCTAAAAGAACACTTCATTCCTGGCTAATATATGAACTCTAATTCAATGTAATAGCAAATCGAATTTAATTTCATCTCTAATTTAGTGTAATGGCAAATTTCAGTTCCCAAACACCAAAATCTTTGTCTTGGGCAGCCGCTGAGAACAGAATTGTATTGTGTGCATTTCATCTTCATTTCTTATGCTTCAGGTTACTTTCCTGATATAAAAGCAAAGAGAGAAAAAGCAGCATTCAAAGCCCCTAGATAGTTAAAACCGTGATCGCACAAGCTCAGCTAATTGGATTAGCATCAGGCCGCGGGCATCCTTTGAGGAGAGAGTGGCCCTGCTCCAAGCTCTGAGAACACAAGGAGAAGGCCACATCAGGTGTCAACAGCAGATGGGACGCAAGGTTTTTCTGGGTCTTTCCTCTTCACCCACAGCCCACTAGGCCTGCTGATTCTGTGTTTGCACATGAGAAAAGACAGAGCCTAGCAGGTAGGGACCACGCAGGAAGATGTGCCTGGGGCAGCATCCTTCCTGGACACCACCAGATCCCAACACCTTTCTTCTACTTCTACAACAACTTTTTATTTCACCTTGAACTTGCCCTCTAAATAGGAAAGCAAGGCTGGGGAGCTATAGCTGGCCCTAAGTCGTATCCAGTTCTGAATGAGACCTGGCCTAGAAAGCAAAGGGTGAACGTGAAGGGTCCTGTCAGGACACTTACCGTCTGAGCAATCTCATTTTCAACCTCACGGACATTGGAATGATTTTCCACAGTGCTGTTGAGAAAGGTCTTCTTCAGCTTAAGCTCGGTCACGAAGGTTCTAACTGAAGAAGAAAACGCTGCCCGTTAAGGCACACAACAGAGAGACCAACGCGAGGCTATGCATTCGTAAGGCCCTGGCATGACCAGCTTCACTCCCCTACAGCATAATTTGTGTGTGTGTCTTCTTGAGGGTATGGGCTATTCCTTCCTCTTCCAGAAGACAACCAAGGAGTGGCAGAGGAGCAGAACAAACATTTGTATTGGATTTAGACTCCAAGGTGCTAAAGATTCCATGCTTACCGGCCGCATAATGAAAACAGTAGGAACACTGCTAGGTCCAGAAAGCAGACAGCATCCCTAATTTTGAGGCCCATTTCACTCAAAATAAAATTCTAGGCAATACCCATTTGTGCTGATTGGGCCTGAGGTTCTGGAACAGGACTTAAAAATGGGGCAGACAACCAAAATTTAGTACAGGCTGTTTTCAGAGCTGGCTTTTTATTATTCATTATATTCATTTCGTATCTTTCCCTCTGGACAGAAGAAAATGAACCTGAAACAGAAGTCCCTGAGGCTTTTCTGTCGTGGAAAGCTTGCATGCTGAATTAAGAGGAAGGCTGGCAAGTGAGCCTGGGAAGTATCTAACGTGTTAGAGTTAACTGACTAAAGCTCCCAGTCTTTATTTACCAGCCTTTGCTTGTTCTACAGTTCAGTGACGCCAGCTGCTTAGGACTCTTTCTGAACAGCAGGCAGCTCTTTGAAAACACTCTTGGCCAAGCGAAAGCATTTGGGCATGCTCTAATTTGCATGTTCCTCCGATGTTTCAGAACAATGAAGCCAAGTGACTTGAAAAGGGGACTGGCGGCTGTTAGCCCAGCTGAACAGCTCTCCTCCCATCTGTGCTACCTGTGGAACCCTCTGCGTGTACACGTGCGTGTGTGTGTGTGCGAACACACACACACACACACACACACACACACACACACACACACACACACACACACACACACACACCTTCCAGGACAGTCGCCTGACCCAGTCGGCTTCACTTTTCACAGGCCCAGGTTCAAATCTAGACGCTCCAAATAGAAATGTGCACAGGAGAAGAGGTAGGGACATAGATGTTTTCTGAATGTGGCTTCTGCTTCTAGTGTGAGTAATATGGTCTGTCCTCTCTCAAACCCTGCCTTCTTTTTCTGGAAGGGATTTGCCGAAGGCATTTATACCTCTGTGGAGATGAGCCTGTGCCTGGCTTTAAAGTTACCGCTTACTGTAAAAAACAGTGACTGTCGCTGGGCATGGTGGCACACACCTTTAATCCTAGCACTTGGGAGGCAGAGGCAGGCGGACTGCTGTGAGTTCGAGGCCAGCCTGTCTTGAAAAACAAAACAAAACAAAAACAAAAAACAAACAAACAAACAAAAAACAAAGAAAAAAACCAAAACCAAACCAAACCAAAACAAAACAAAACAAAAAAAAAGGAAAAGAAAAAGAAAAAGAAAACAAAAAACAGTGACTTTCAGCCTATGCTTTGCCCTGGGTAACTCCGTTTTGCAAGCGCCATTTGACTCTATTTCATGTTGCTGAAGGAGACACTCCCTCCTGTCCAGTTACCACCCATGTGGCACAGACTGATAAATATCTTGTTGCAAAACTGTATCAAGTTAGATTGTGTCTGTCTGAGCACAGGGCCTTGTTAAAGTCCTTATTGGAAACGGAAGCCCTAAGAGCTTATGAAACACACCAAGGAAGGGTGCGGCACCTGCTCCTGCACCCCATAAAGAGGAGGACAGCTGACACTCCTACAGCAGTGCGCCCCAGCAACCTGGAATCTGACCACCCAGTACGCACAGGGTCTGCCTGACCGTCTGTAGGGCTTCAGCTTGGCTCGCTCTCCACTGTTGACGTGGCATTCTCTGTCCCTCTGTCCACCTGGACCCAGTTCTGCATAAGACCCCCCCATGGGTCTACGCGGGCCTGCGCTTCACCTCCACAGGCCTGCTCCTCTGCAGTTCCTCTCGCCCTTACAGTCCCAGCTCCAGCCTGCAGCCCCACAGTGGCTCTCAGTGTGCTCCTCTGAAACTCTCCCACCGGTTCCTGATCTCACCGCTAAAATGGTCCTCTTTTCACCTGTGTCAGCTCTCTGCCTCTTGACCCTCCTTGAACTTTGCTGTGGCCTCTAACCACTTTGTAGCCATTCTGTCACAGGCTGCACACACAACACACACACACACACACACACACACACACACACACAGTGATGTGTAACGAGTGATCTGAGTTAATATTAGTAATTACATTTGGAATAAAAGATCCCATGTGTGCCCATGGCCAGCTATCAAGGGAAATCAGAGTAACTTGGCAAATGGTAGAAAATGAAATTGAAGTAGCTTGCGAATTTATTGTTACTCAATAAAATCTGACACCATGGAAAGGCACAGATGTGTCCGTGTTTCTAATACAGTTAGTGCGTTCAAGACAACTTCTATGTCTGCAGTTACACCATCTGGCTTTAAGAGGGGTCATTTAAAAAAAAAGAATAACATTTATTTACTTTGTGTGGGCTTTGTGCATGCATGCATGCATGCATTTGCATGTGTGTTCATGTGCCAACATACCCACGTGAAATTCAGAGAACAGCTTGTGGGAACTGGTTTTCTCTTTGTACCTCTAGGATCCCAGGCTTGGAATTCAGGTGGTCAGACGGCAGCAAGTGCCTTTACCCATTGAACCATCTCACTGGCCCAAGACAGGTTTTTAATCTCAATTTAACTGCGGGTTTCACCATTGACCTCTCACAACTGTTCTGGATTGAGGGTGGTTTGTTTTCATAGCGACCAGTCTGGTGAACGCTGCTGCCCACCTGGACAGCTCTTTGCTACACTCAGAGCTTGCTCGGGCAGATCATTTAATTCGACATTCCCAAAGCCTTGAGTGAGAAGTGGAGCACACTATAATCTGATTTTACAGATGAGGACACTGAAGCTCCAGTTACGTATGCGCTGAGGGTGGTGGCTGAGAGCCCAAAGCCAGGCACTTGAAGCCTGGCAAGTAATACTTGCCACGGATTTCAAAACACAATGACAAAAAAATATTTCTGTCTCCTTCATTCTCCCACTCACACCCTGTAGGGTGAGGCTACACAGAACAGGTCACCCAGACACATATAAACTATTAGAATGAGAGGAATTCTTGATTTCGACTCATGTCTGCATGTGTAGATTCTTCTTTTTATAAAACAACGCTCAATTCTTGTTATTTCAAAAACTTTTCAAAGTTCTTCCTCCTCCTCCTCCTCCTCGTCCTTCTATTTTCTAATTTTAGTAGAGTGCCAGCTTATGGGTAATATGGGTTCACACAGATAACACTGCAGGTGACAGGACATCCGTTCTCCCCAAAATACTGACTTGTGCATGAGGCATCATGCTGGGCAACTGACGCTAATTCAAAGGCGAATTAATTTTACCTGGTAGTTTCAGTTTTGAATTTGTATGTCTCACTCTAATTTCTCCAGCAAGCAAGGTGTTAAATTTAGCAACCTAACAAGGGTTGTGTCCTGTGTGCAAGAACGGTCTTACAACAAATGCACTGTGAGCCGGAAACCAGACCTCTCGTCAGCCACGACCCACGCTTGGCCGCTGAGCATCACAGAGCCTTAGTTCCCGCTGCACTTGCTGAACTGCTTTTTAACCTGCGAGAGGAGGGTGAATGTAAAATCAACCAGCTTCATGGACCTGTCAAATGAGGAACAAAATGTGACCAACATCGTGGCCAGACACCACCAGCAGCTGTGTAGAAATGTATCTGTCTGTGGCTAACAACTCGAGGACCGCTTTTAAAAGCAAGAAGAATGTTTGCACCCAGAAGGCATTCAGAATTGTACTCTTTTCTCACTCTAAAATTAAAAACAAAACAAAACACCAAAAACTGAAAGACAAACAAACAAACAAAAAAAACCCCATGTAGCCAGAATATCCTTTTTCATTTTTTTTTTCTTAACCGCAGGGTAGAATGGCTGAGCAAATAATGTTATGCACAAATGAGCATATTGCAGAGGCGTTACGACGTTTGTACTTCGTAGGAACACAGGGATATACTTGGAATTCAATGTGTAGAAATATAATGCACATCAACCAACTGTGAAGAAAAGTATTAACATCTTCAAGCATTGGAGTAGCAAGTAACAGGCTTTACTTCCTTCTATATTCCTGATTGTTTTTTTTTTAAGCTTGGAAAAACTTATTGGCTTGGATTAGGAAGAAAACAGTAAGTCCTAAGGCAGACTTAGCTCTCTTACCCAGGTTGCATATTCCTTTCTCCAGCTGATACCCGACCGGGCACCTGCAGGTGAAGGATCCCTGAGTGTTGTTGCACGTGGCTGGGGGAGGACAGGGGCTCGAGAGGCATTCGTTCACATCTGCAGAGGAGGACAAACAAGAGCATGTCAGGGAGGGGGGCGGGCGGGGTGGGGTGGCGGGCGAAGACTCATGGTCCAGTATACACTAAGAGGCAAGTGGCACTTCCGGAGTGTGGTACAAAAGAAGAGCAGGAAACCAGGCTTGCTGTCAAGGGGACGGCGACCTGTCATGGCAGAGGCAGCCATGTAAAGAATTAACTATAACACGAGGTGGAATTTGGATGTACAGAGATATACATAGATCTTGTTTGTTTGTTGTTTTGAGATGGGGTCTTATTCTTTTACCCCTGGCTGGCCTGGAACTTACCATGTAGACCAGAGTGGCCTTGAGCCCACAGAGATCCTATTATCTCTGGCTCTGGGGTGCTGCAATTAAAGACGTACCCAGCAGAAATAGTAGATTTTGATGCAGGGGAGAATTAAAGACTGTTTTAAATTACATTTAAATAATAAGTAAGGCTAAAGGGACTTGACCAAGCAGATCTTTGGGAGGAAGGTACGATTCTGAGCTGAGGGACCAGCAGACAAATGCTCAGGGCGGGAGAGTGTAGGTGTCTTTAGGGAGCTGTAGACGGTTCAGTGTTGCAGGAGTGTGGAGGGCCTATGGAACAGGACCAGGTCAGAAGTTCCTTTGTATCAGGCTGTGGTCCTTCATATTATCATCTTGACAACACAGATGCATGCTAGCACTCAAGCAAAAGGCAGTTAAACTAAAAGTCTTACCCTTGTATGCTCTAGAAGAAAAAGGCTCTTTTTAAAAAACGGTCATTTTTAATTTTGCGTATGTATGTGCACACATGAGTGCAGGTGCCCACAGAGCCCAGAAGCATCTATTTCCTACAGAGCTAAAGTTATAGGCAGTTATGAACTGTCCGATACGGCAATAGGACAGTCTTCTGCAAGCACAGCACAGCACATGCTGTCAGGCCTGGAAAACGAATCTAATCGAACAGCCCACCAGCCCGAGGTAACACTGCAGTCACCAATCCTTCCTCTCTTACCCACACTACAGTTGTCTCCCTGCCAGGCGGGTGGGCACACACATCGATACCCACGGCCGGTGAGGTCCACGATGCATTCGCCATCGTGAAGACAAGGGTTCACGGTACAGCTGTCGCCTAAACACGGAAGGAACAACACAGGCAACGTCAGAGCAGCTCTGATAAACATCTCCTTCCTGCAGCTAACGTTTGGTTCTTGCTTATGTTTGTTTATGTGGCCTGAAAAAAAAAATCACACCACTAAAATAGAACATGGTCCCAAGAGGTGCGAAGACAGAGGTGATGAAACTGGGCGAGGATACAAGTTTCTGTTCGTACTCAAGTGCTAGCTAGATAATTGGATCTCTGAATGCAAACGTGCATTTTAAATGCCTCTTGTGGGTCACTCCGTTCAGGATGGATAATCATATTGCTTTTGTGACACTTAGAAACATTTACTAGACTCAGTAAACTTTTATCCCGTCTGCTCCAAGATCCGCTCTGTGTACACAAATGCACACATACGCACGGCTTACTTTTTCTCTTCGACTTTGTCAAAACTATAGAGACCTTTATTTACAATTCTTGAAACATAAATATATTTGTAGTTGCTGTGGGTTTTGTTGTTTTATTTTGAGATGGTCTCATGTCGCCCAGGCTGGCCTCAAACCAACTACATAGCTCAGGATGGCCTTGAACCCCTGATCTGTTTAACTTTACCTCCTAAGTGCTGGGATTATACACACACACACCACTGTGTTCAGTTTCTGAATGTCCTGAAATTTAATCAGGTCTCCCCAGATTGTGCACCATCTAGAAAATTATCAGTTAGACACTGCCATGCCTTCTCATGAGGTTAAGGTTGGTCTCAAACTCTAAGGCAGCCTGGGAGGACAGCGAACCTCTGATTCTCCTGTTTCCACCTCCCAAGTGCTGGGATTACAGGCGTCATGTGCCCAGCTCTTTCTCTCCATATACAAACACAGGCCCCATCTGAGTTCACAAGGGCCTTACGGTTAAACTTTAATGTCACCTTGGAATCTTATCCATCCCCTTCCCCATGATGGCCCCATTTGCTCCATATAAGTAGAAGAGTCACACTCCAGTTATGAAATACTTATTTGGTAAGGGGTTTTGAACTACAAAACCACGTTATCATTTGCAGGGAGGAAATCACTGGGGAACAAGGCAAAGAAAACAGAAGTTGGGCCCTTTAAAATAACCCGTGACAAGTGGGTTGCTCTAGACATGGCAATCTTTTTTAAAAAAATAAACAATTTATTGTTATGTATACAGTGCTCTGCCTCCATGTTCACCTGCAGGTCAGAAGAGGGCATCAGATCACATTATAGATGGTTGTGAGTCACCATGTGGTTGCTGGGATTTGAACTCAGGACCTCTGGAAGAGCAGTCAGTGCGCTTAACCTCTGAGCCATCGCTCCAGCCCTAGACATGGCAATCTTATTCTTCATGGCTACTGTTGAAATTTATTATTGTGAAATTATGTGTATGTGGGAGGTGGCTATGAGCAGGTGGACACACTGTTTACGGAGGCCAGGAGAGAATGTTGCATACCCTGGATTCAGAGTTACAAGTGGTTGTTAAGTTGCTCCATGTGGGTGCTGGAAAGCAAACTCAGGACCACTGCATGAACAGGCTGTACTCTAAACAGACACTGAGTCGTCTCTTCAGCCCCCAAACTTTAAATGTTACTTAGTATCCTACATGAGCAGGGCACCTATATAATTAAACGCTGTGCCTGTGATATAACTGTATAGTTTCCAGTGAATATGCTGTGAACACTCGCCTACAGTAACCATAGCACCCAACACTTGCTTTAAGGGAGCCTGGTGAACCTGGTACTACACATATTGGCCGGTGGAAATGAACATTTTTCTGGAGAAGCAATTACCTTTTACTTCTTAGACATACTCAGATTGCTGAGAAAGGGGGCGCCGTGGCCTAGCAGTGGGGACGGTGTGTGACCCTGAACCCCAGTTCATCCTCACTAACTGAAATCACTGCTAACTGAGCTCTGCTGTAGCTCCCAACACAGCATTTCTCTCCTTTCTCTCCAACTTAAGCTGCCAGTCTGTCTCGCCTTCCTCAACAGCAGTTCTGGGTCAACTACAAGTGGACTGTGAACACCAACCACATCCTGCTGTTTCCTGTTTCTACCTTCCTCTGCTCTGGGTTGGTTCTCTCTTCCTTACACGGGTCCCTTCAACACGCCAAATGGACAAGGCAAAGAAACTCCGGTTAGGCAGTCTTCCGTGAAGAGGTCTGCTGAGCATCCGTTTGTTTTCACGGCCTCTGGTTACCAACTAACAACAGAACCAGGGAGACAAGACCTCTGAGCCTCACTTGATGGAGAGAAGCCTTTGACCCTGGGGAAGGCCCTGAGCTGACTGACTAGGAAGCTCTTAGGCCCGCTCTCTTGAGAGCAGGCATTCAAATCCACCCCTACCTCTGACAGACTACCCAAAGCTTCTTTTTTCTTTTGTGGTGCTGGAGAGGTGCAAATTGGTACATCCTAGGCCAGCCAAAGTTGCTTTTTCAATTTCTCTACTGTCCAAACCTCCATCTATGCCTGGCTCCAGCCTTGGATGACTTAACAGCGTGCATTAAAGGCCACAGTTGTATCTTCTGTGCATGTCACACAGGGCAAGTGTCCTCTCTCTTCTTTTAGAAAGAATCACGTAACTTGGGGGGAGGGGATATTAGAATATTCAGCCCTTACTACCCAGACGTCATGTTTTGCCTTTCAGTGGGAGTCATTTTCTAGGTCATCAAACAGACACTGTCTCAAATACTAGCAACATCCACCAAGTCACACAAATCCCAAGCCCCTTACAGCTTTAATGCCGGACAGGGCCTGGCGGTCAGTTGGGTGTGTTTGTAAGATGGACTTTACCTGAGGTTGGAGGTGACAACGCTGTTGGTGACAGTGGGGTGCTCTGAGCAGCAAAGGTGGTGTATCTGGAAGTCAACACTTCAGCTGTAGAAACCTCTGTGGTTTGAGGTGAAGAGGTTCTGAGAAAATATGAAACCGAGCTGGACTCTTCTGCTCGGCTAAGCTCTGTGGTCTCTTCTTCTGCTGACGTGGCCGTAGTGGTCAGAGGGACTGAGTGAGTGGTGGGAGCCATAGGCACCTGGCTCTCCTCTGTGGTGACGGCCCCCTCTGTTGGGATTTGAGGCACTAGAATTTCAGGGTTGGTTGGCAGGTGTTGTTTCTCTGGAGTAGTGTGGACAACTACAGTGCCTGGGGTCAAAGCTTCTGTACTTGACGGAGTCCTGGGACTGGTGACAGGAGAATGGGTAGTCTGAGGCATGGCAGATGTCAAAGCTGGAGACGTCTGGGCTAAGCTGGTGCTTGTGGCTGGAAGGGCTGGCTCTGTGGAGAACTCCACTAAGGCTGGGGACTGAGGGGCCCCCGGAGGAAGGCTCATAGTTACGGCTTTGGTAGAGTCTGTGGGTGGCGACACCAAGCTCGGGGACTTTGCTTCCGTGATGGGTTTCTCTTGCTGTGGGGTGCTCTGGTTCTTGGGGTCTGCTGTTTGGTTACTGGGGAACAATGCTATGGCTGATACCGTTGTTGACATTTGGACTGAAGTCACTCGTGGCTCCCTCGCCCTGTGAGGGATCAGGGTAGAAGAAGATGAATGGGGCAAAGGTGTTTGTGGGACAGAGTGTGGGGCAAGAGTGGACGCCATCAAGGAGATAGGTAACGGCGATGATGAGGAGGGTAAAGGTGTGGTTGTCTCAGAGGTAGACTTTAGCTGCTGTTTGGGAGACCCAGTCAATGGTGGTAAGGTTGATGAGAATTGATGGGGTTGTGACCTTGAGGGAAGAGGTAAAGGGGCCCCTGAATCAGATGGGTCCTCAACAGATTTGGTGCTGCCCTCAAGAACCGACGTGTTTGGCATATTAATGGTGGATGTGTAGGATGGAGGGTTGGACGTATGCGGAACCAGTGACCCGGTGGAAGACGGAGCAGGTTCGCCATCATAAGACGACGCGTTAGCGCTTCTAGTCAGAGCTTGAGAAGGAGAGGCGTCTGTGATGTGAACGGAAGAGGTTGAGCTCTCGCTGGCCTCTGAGGAGGAAGTGTTATCTGTAATGGACAGCAAGGCCCGTTCTCCTTTGGTGAAAGTAGATGAAACATAGGCGTGGTCTGTGTGGTCACCGGAAGTCCTTTGTTCAGTGGCTGAGCCACTTAGCTCTCGACTGTAGCTAAGTCCCGTGACTACAAAGAGAAAAGACGAAGTTGGGTCAAGTAAACAAGGAATCTTTGAAGCGAGCACGGTGAAATATCATTTGTGTCTTATCCACAAAGCGCCTTTGAGAGGCGATGATTCCTCGTGGCCAGCACCCTGAGTGAAGACAGCAGGGGAAGGCTAGCATAGTCAGGGTGGGCTCAGAGCTGATCCCTCCTGTAAGGAGCAGCCATAGAGACGGAAGTGGGGACCAGGAGCCTAAAAATAGGATATGTTCCCCAAGCCCTTCCTCATGTCCCCCTTTAATAAAAGCAACCAGGCACTGAAAAGCTCCCAAGATCCCAAACAGTAATTGCCATTATCAAATGGAAAAAAGAAAACACGCCCAACTTTCCACTCTGTCAAATGAGGTATTTCTTCCCGGGAAATAGTTACATTTCCCCTTTATTTTAGAGCTCTCTGGCAAATGTCACCCCATACACCTCAAGCAAGTAAGAGGGGATGCCAGCAGGAGACCCCAGTTCTTTTCCTAATGAGCTTCTAAGATACTTTTTGGGTTGCCAGCCAACCTAACCATCCCGGGGACTACGAGTCAATTACAGATGGCAGAGGAAGAGGACTGTGGGAAGACGCACCTCCAAGGGTAGGTGCCCTAGACAGCAGGCCGGCGTACTCTGTCACGTTCACTCGAGGAGTGGGGTGCGCAGGGTGGGTTGCTGTCTGTGAGAGGCTGACGGATCGCAGTGTGCGCTCCCCGCTCCGGGTGAACATCACAGAGGTGTGCATGTGTGGGGTGCGCAACCCGGAAGTGCTCTCCATCTGGTCCGAGCTGTCACTCAGCAATGCACCATCTTCCTGAGCTGTAGGGAAGGGAGGGCAGGTAAGCACAGGGACAGGACTTTTAGCCTCGTGTTCAGGCCCAGAGGCTTCCCTGAGGCTCTTTACCTGTGACCAGAGGGTTGACACCTCTGTTCAGGTGTCCTGCATTCACAGTAGCCAAAGGATCCAGAATACTAGATTTCTCCTCAGTGATAAAACATGACAGTCAGAAATACATGCATACACACACACACACACACACACACACACACACACACACACACACAGAGGAAATGGTCCCAAAACCCTTCTGCATGCCTCCCCTTTAATAAAAGCAACCAGCCACTACACACACACACACACACACACACACACACACACACACACACAGGAAATGGTCCCAAAACCCTTCTGCATGCCTCCCCTTTAATAAAAGCAACCAGCCACTACACACACACACACACACACACACACACACACTCCAATAGGAGTTTTATCAGAGATTCTGGTGGCAGGTTAAGAATGGGGTCTGTGAAGTGTCAGTCACCGTGGGTCAAAAAAAATAGTACGGATACCTATAGACAGTGGTGGCACACTTGGGAGGCAGGAGGATCTCTGAGTTCAAGGCCAGCCCAGTCTACAGAGCAAGTTCCAGGACAGCCAGGGCTGCACAGAGAAACCCCATCTCGAACCCCCTTCCCCGCCTAAAAGCATGAAGGTTAAGGTTAGTATTTTTTTAATTTTGTATTTTTATTTATGCATTTATGTGTGGGTGAACATGTCACAGCAGGAGTAGGGAATTTAGAGGATGATTTTGTGGGATCTGTTTTCTCCTTCCACCATTTGCCTTCTGGGGATGGAGCTAAGATCATTAGGCACGGCAGCAAGCCCAGTAGGTAGAGATGCTCGCCTACTGATCCTCTCTGTCTGCTGGGATCCCCAGTGGGTGCAGATGCCCACAATTGACTAATCCTGGCAGCACCTGGCACCCGATTGCACCTAGGCTCCCCAGATATGATCCAGACAGTGGTAGACACCTGGAGTAGAATGGCCAGATCAGGGGGAAAAAAGCAACAGAGGCCATAAAAGAGAATAACAAATTAATAAAAGGTAAGAAGTCAATGAAGAGGCCCCAAAGGCCCTGGTCACCAGAGAGTCAAGCTTTCAAAGTTAAGGGTCTCAAAGCCCAGGCTGAGAGCTGTTAGCTACACTGGCTATCACTAAGGGCCCTGAGGCCTGGGGCACTTGCGACTTCTTGATGGTGCCAAAAACCAAGGGCAACAAACACAGCTGGACACCAGATCCGAAGAATTCCTGTTCCCCATTCTTTCCATCCTGGCACAGAAAAGAACCTTCAACCGGAAATGAGCATGCGGACAGGGCATGAGTGACGCAGGGCATCAGTAAGCCAGGACCCATGAAGATGACTTAAGGCTTGCTGAAGGACTTGAGAGACACCTGGGTGTTGACTCACTCAGCAGGGATGCGAGAGTCCCAGCTTGGAACTTTGTGGGCGAAGGGAGTAAGATAGTGGCTGAGAGATCTCACAGGCTCCACAAGTGAAATTTAGGCAGGCCGACAATCACATTGGGGATATAGGCTCTCAACAGAGTGAGGGACCATAGCCTGAGCCAGCTGAGTCTGAAACCTAGCAAGGGGCGGGCTGAGCACTATCCACACTTGGTGCCACAGTCAATCAGCTTTGGCTGAGTCAGAGGCAAATCCACAGTGAGATCTAATACTAATACTAAATACTAATCCACAGGGAGATCATTTCAGGAAGATGGCTACTCCTTATGTAGTTGGGGGAAAAAGATTTTTAAAATGTGTGTGTGTGTGTGTGTGTGTGTGTGTGTGTGTGTGTGTGTGTGTGCGTGCGTGCGTGCGCGCACACGCACACGTACCTATGTGCATATGGGTTTAGGTGCCCACGGAGGCCAGAATCAGGATTATGTGAGGGTGGGAGCTGCCTGATGTGGGTGCTACAAAAGCAGCGAGTGCTCTCCCCACTTCCTGTCCCCCTATCCCCACCTCTACTCTCTATAGGCCCAGCTAGCCTTTTAATCACCTGCAGGTCTGATCGCAATGAGATTGTGTTTTCCACATAAAACAACGGGACATTACCTGCGGAGAGAAGTGTCCTGAAGAGATGTGAAAGGAAAGGCTGCAGAACCAAAGACTGCTGGGGCACAGCACAGTGTCAGCGCTTGTTGCTTGGTGCGCACAAGAACCCGAATTCAGCCCTCACGACTCAGGGTGGGGTTGGGGAAAGGGATCTACGGTCTTGCTTTGAGGAGGTAAAAAACCTGGGCCCTGGTTTGTTTGTTTGTTTGTTTGTTTGTTTGTTTGTTTTTCCTTTTCTTTTTAAGAAAGGATCTCACTATTTAGGCCTGGGTGCACTACTGCTACATAGACCAGGCAGGACTTGAACTCATAGACATTTACTTGCCTCTGCCTCCCAAATGCTAGGTTTAAGAGGCGCGCACTATCACACCAGGCTCACACATGTGATCAGATGCGTTTGCGAGTTTCGGGTGTAATACTAAGCTGTGGCCTCTCTCCATCGGTGAGGGTTCTCTTATGGAGGAAATGAGTTATTAGCAGTGGGGGCGGGGTAAGAATTTAAGTCCGCTGTGAGTGTGATGACAAGCATGTTTGCGTTAGCCAGCACCTGTACTTTATGATAACAAAACCACTGGGAATCGCTCTCAAAATCACTCAAAAAGCATTACTCAAATAGCCCACAAAACAAAAGGCAAACAAAAAACAATTGTTCTAAAATCTCTTATTAGACTTTACCAAGATTAAAAACTTTCATGCTTCAGTAATACCACCAAAAAGTGAAAATGCCAGGCTACAGAGCTGGCTCAGTGGGTAAGGGCACCGGCTGCTCTTCCCGAGGACCTGGGTTCAATTCCCAGCACTCACACAGCAGCTCACAACTGCCTATAACTCCAATTCCAGGGGATCTGACACCTTCACATAGACACACATGCAGGCAAAACACTAATGGACATACAATGAAAATAAATAAATTTTTAAAAAGTAAAAATGCCAAATCACAGAATGGTAGAAAATGCAGTGAATTATACATATCAAAGGGACCAAGTGTCCAGAATATACAAAAATTTTTTTTAAAAAAACCCTTATATCCAATGAGAAAAACGATAGCTTAATTTTTAAATAGTTAAAATATTCAAATATGTATCTTCAAAGAAGACGCACACATGGGCAATGACTACATGTATAGATGTTCATTATCACTAGAGTGATGAGCTGAGAAATGCAAATTTTTACCACTCTCTCTATGTGTGTATATACATACACGCATTCACTTTGTAAAATAGTTTGCCAGTTTCTCAAAAACTTAAAAAGGATACTACTGTATAACTTGGTTATTACAAGACAGTATGTACCCACATAAAATGTAACCCTGAACAGGCAGAGGGACCTCTTAGATAAAATATTATTCAGAAGTACAGATACATACCTATTGAATCTTGAGGCCATGTGAAATTAAATACACAAAAGACCATACATGATATGCTTGCTTTCACAGGAAATGTCCAGCAGTTCTACGAGTAGAAGGTACTGGGTTTGGGGCAGGCTATACCACAGGAGGTGTGGGCATAGAAGGCCCGGAGTTCTATACGAGAGAAGAGGCATCAAAAGCTCAGATGTGGGGCTGGGGATAGGCTCAGTCTGAAAAGTGCTTGCTGTGCAAGCATCAGGACCTGAGTTCAATCCCCAGCACCCACATAAAAAGCCGAGAGCGGCACCCTCCTCCTGTAAGCTCCACACTAGAGACATGGAGACGGCCTTATTTAATTAGTGAGCCCCAAGCCTAAGTGAGAGACTTGTCTACAAAATAAAGTAGATAGCTTCTGAGGAACAGTGCCAGAGGTTGACCACTGGCCTCCACCTGCATCTGCACACTCGTGTGCACGTACCCATGTATATACGTACAGCACAGAAAAAGAGTTGAGATGTGCCAGACAAAAGGATGGGACATGTGGGCATATTTGCATTAACCAGCTGAGAGAATGAACGGCCTGGGAATGGCAAAATCGCCTTCCTAATGTATGCTTTAGTAGGTCAAAGGATCGGACACATCCTAAGTCTCTGTGGTATACTTCCATGCAATAAGAACTCACTTGAGTGTTCTCCATGTGGTGCTGAGGAATCCAGACTTTCGGAGGAAGATGTAGACGAAGAAGATGAAGACTCCGAGGAACTCCTCCCACCCAACCCTGAGCCGCCACCCCGGGGCTGCTGTGCAGTGTGCATGTTCCCAGAGTCTGGATGCCAAGCAGAGCTTTCTGCTGTATCTGTAGATGTCTTGTTCTTGGAGGGGAACCACTGTCCTGTGCTCTCTCTGCCACCAGTGGTGGGGACTGACCTAAAGGCAGTCTCAGTCAGAGGCGTGGCACTTCCATTTCCTGCTTCCGAGCTGCCTGCAAGCTGACGGCCTCCGAAGGCTGTGGGATATTACAGGGGAGGAAAGGCCATTAGTGGACCTGGGAAAGATGCTTAGCAGCCAAGATGGGCGTCCCCTCTAAGGCAAGTCTCCCTCTGCCAAGGAATCTTGGATAGTGTTTATATGAGCCCCCCTACACATGTCACCCTGTTGTAAATTTTTCTAAAATGACTGGATGTCAGCAATACAGTAATACTGAAAATAAAAGTTGGTAAACAGGAGACGTGAGCAGCATGTGCAAACAGTAATTTATAGGCGTGAGTGTTTCTGTCCCTTGAGAAGTAGCTTGAGGGAGGAGCCACTACATCCAACAAGCTCACTGTGCATAAATATCATAGGTAGGGCAGGGGTTTTTATCCTCTCTAAAAACTGCTGGAATATTGATAAACCTTCTTCTACTTCTGATGTAAAAGAAGCTATAAGGAGTAAGCCAAACCAAATCTGGGAAGTATATTTATGTCTGGCAACTTATTCATAAGGATGGTCTACACACAAAGCCACTGGATGCGGCTCTGAAGAGCAGAGACCAGATCTCATTTTGAAGATGGCCCTTATAGAATGAAAAGAAGACGGACCCAACCTTGACAGCCCCAAGGCTGAGGTCTCCATTCTGCTGAGTGAGCTAAGGAAGCTGTGCTTGCTTTAACTTAAGCCCTCCAAGTCTTAGTGGTCTCATCCGTAGGGACGGCACTTGTCCACACCCAAAGATTAAAAAGGCAACAGTGGGATACATCGGATAAAGGCTCTGGTGTCACCAAGGTCACATACTCCTTCAGAGATTGCAAATGGTCCTAAGGAGACCCCCCTAAGGACATCTGACTCTAGAAGATGCCCATGAGTCAGATGAAGGCGGACTACTTACTGGAGGAGTCACTTTGCCAGTGTAGAGATGGAAGCCTGTATCCCTGTTCTGTAGACAGCCCGGTGCCTTCTCCATCTTCCGGGCTCTCAGTTTGTCTGCTGTTTGCTCTTGTGTCCACCCCAGAGGGGGAAGAGTGGACTGACGCTGAAGTTATGGCCAGTCTGGAGGGCTCGGAGAAACTCTTGGTCTCATTTACAGGTTCCACACTGACAGGCAAGGACCGGAGCATCCTTGAGAGGCCATTAGTGAATGTGTTGTTGACGTGTGTACTCTTTGTCTGGGTGGC
The DNA here is from genome assembly GCF_964271855.1 of Acomys minous. NCBI lineage: Eukaryota > Metazoa > Chordata > Mammalia > Rodentia > Muridae > Acomys > Acomys minous. Next base: position 57,988,774 of record NC_140492.1, read on the forward strand.
TGACGGGTTTGGGAGAGCGGTGGAGTTATTGAGACTCTTTATACTTCCAGAAGCTAAGACAGAAGAAAAAAAAATGTGCTTCAAAACTAATTGAACAGCCAGGAAGATCAGGACTCTAAAATGCTTACTACATTTGCTCTCTATATCTGAATTCTATGGATGTAATAGAGAGCAGATTTTTGTAACACGTCGGTGCATGCAAGTGCATCTGGGAGACCCTTCTTGGCGTTCTCCTCGACAGTTCTGGGTCTCACAGAGCTGGTTAGAGACACAATCAATCACTCACCAGATTAAGTTTTTTTTTTTTTTTTTGCTATGCGAGCTAAGAAGATAGGAGAGACCCAGACAAAGAGACAGCTTGTCTTGTTTTCTGTAGCGGGACTGCATTCCACAGTGCGGGAATCCCACAGTATAGGCCACCGCGATAAGCCTGCTGCTGGCGGTTTGGGTTTGTTTTTAGCGATGTAACCCTTTTGTTCAATGCTATGGTAGATTAAAATCCAGTCCACATGGTGAATCAAGTTTAAGCCAGAAGAGGGTGTGCAACCCCTCAGTCAGCACTAGGGCTCTGCAGAACACTGTCAAGACATTACCAGCTTAGGAGAGTAGTAGCTCCCGACCTAGTCAACATCAAAGACTCCTGACTACTCCCCAAGTCGTGGCCAGCATAAAGCTTATTTGAAAGACCGTTCAAAATGCTCTCATTAACAGAACTACTAGCTAATAGAATGTATTAGTGTCCCAGAGATTTTCACCTAATAGCAGACAGACTCCATTACTTTTGTTACTAAGCCTTGCTAAGCGATAGGGAGCTATCTTCAAACCAGCATACTCCAGGGAGCACCCTGGAAATCCAAAACTGTAGGCTGCCAACAGTTTTTTTCTGATCAATAAGATGGATGGTAATCCTTGGGTAACTGTCAAGAGCCTCAAGAACTCAGTTATACCGTTGTTCCATGTGCATGGTCTGCCCCTCATCATAGCTGCCCAGCTGAGAGCTGCCCTCCAGAGGGAAACTTCCCAAGGGTACTTAAAAACTGACTGCTAGTCACGTGGTCGTAAGTGCACGCCTTCGATCCCAGCACTTGGGAGGCAGAGGCAGGCAGATCTCAGAATCCAAGGCCAGCCTGGTCTACATAGTGAGTTCTAGGATGGCCAGTGCTACACGGAGAGACCCTGTCTTGAAAAAACAAACAAACAACAACAAAAAGAACTGACCTCTAAGAAGGTACCTTAAAGCCCTGACACCAAAGGGCTGAGGATGTAGCTCAGTGGCAGGGAGCTTACTTAGCAACCATGAGGTCCTGGGTTCAAACCCAGAACCACAAGATATCCTTATCACAGGCAAGAATAAGGTACAGGAAAGCTGGGGAGCAAAACAATGGCAGGCAAGGAAAAAGGGGGCTTTATTTTCTTTTCCACTTGAAGCCAACAGCAATAAGAGCCGTCTATACCTATCCCATGAAAGGCTTCCAGCTGTAATCACGGATCTGAAAATGGAAAAAAGGAAGCTGCTAGTATAAATAGTTCTTTGAAGGCCAGTTTTATGTGCAGCTGTGGCCAAAAGCACGAACAGATTTTAGACATAGTTAGAAAGTGTAGGAGGGCTGGAGAGATGACTCAGCAGTTTAGAGCACTGGCTGCTCTTCCAGAGGACCTGGGTTCAATTCCCACCACCCACGCGGCAGCTCGCAACTGTCTGTAACTCCAGTTCCAGGAGATCTGACACACATTTGGGCAAAACATCAATGCATGTAAAATAAAAATAGACAAATAATAAGAATAGGACAGACAGACAGACAGACAGACAGACAGACACACACACACACACACACACACACACACACACACACACACACACACAAACACAGAAACAGAGACCACAGTCTGGCTAATAGGGTTCTTTTTACTCTTGTGCAAAACCTTGGATCCCCTGATACCCGGAACACGGCCTGCTGCTGTGATTCCTGGACTTTGATGAAAACAGATGTATATGCAGGCTATCCCATTGAGATAACCACCTATCAAGATGTGGGTGCAAAGGCATCCAGCCTTGCAAAACAAAACCAAAACCAAAAACAAAAGCCACTTTTACATAAGGAAGAAGTGATACAGAGATGGATGGATTTGTCCCAGAAATGGTCTCCAAATTACTTTAAAAGAAACATTTTTATTTTTCATCAGTTACATTATGTCATTTTTTCCCCTACAGACTCTTCAAACACAGTGGTGGGGGATAGAAATGACTGCTCCTTCAGAGGACCTGAGTTTGGTTTACAGCACTCACACCAGGTGGTTCGCAACTCCGGCATCCTCTCCTGGCTTCTGAGGGCACCTTGATTCTTGTGCATATACCTGTGCACGCAATTATAAATACAATCTTTAAAAAAAAAACCACTGAGTTCAGCTTGAAAATTCCAGACTTGTCCATTTTGATATTTTTCAAACAAAGAAACGACCACAGAAATACAATCACTCCGTCCACAAACGCTGAATCACAGAGGAAGACGGCTCTGTTTCCCCTGACCTAAGGACTGTGCACACACTGCCCCTTCACCTCATCACTGTAATAATAAGCTACTGCGCTTGGACATGAGAGCACATGCTGTAACCTTGGGAGGCCGAGGCAGGAAGATCATGAACTAGAAGCCAGTTTGGTCTACACAGCAAGTTCCAGGCCCACCACAACTATAGAGTAAGACCCTGTCTCAACACTAAACCTAAGCAAACCAAACGGCTACCCTGAAGTGAGCCAACCACAGGACCTCGGGCATTGTGCTAAGTGCCTAATATGTACGTTTCATATATTCATTTAATCCTCACAGGAAAGGAGTGCGAACACTTCTGCCAAGCAGTGCCTCTAAAAAAAGGGAATGCTTGCCTAGTTTGTCCACAGGCGTGGCTTCTGACCCGGCAAGGGAGCCTGCTGCATGGACTAGGAGGAGACTCGCTGCTCTTCTAACCAGCAGGCAGTTGAACAACTGCCATTCAAGGATGGCTACCCTGAAGCAGCCATTCGAAGCGGGGAAGCCTTCTGAGTTTAAACCTCAGAAAAGGCAAAAGTTAGGGAAAAGAAAAAGAAGAAAGAAAAGAAAAAATTTTAAAAGAAGAAGAAAAGAAAGAAAAGGGCTGGAAACGCAGCCAAACTTGCCAAGTGTTCAACCCTGTGCCCTCCATGCTGGCAAGGGAAGAACGCACTCCTACACACTGTCTTCTCACTCTCACACACAGTGGCATGTGCGTTCCCCTATACAATCAATAAATCTAATAAAATATTTTAAATAAAAAAAATTTAAAGATGGAAGGCCACCCACGAGGGCAAGGCCAGAACTACGTCCCTAGGCATTGTAACAGGCCATGGGGAGAACACTGCTCACCTGGTGCGAGCATGTGTCACTTGCCAGCCACAGAACAAAACCCCGGAGCCTCAGGCGTCATCCCGTTGCTCAGCCCGGACTGTTATCCAGAACTCCCCAGAAGTACCGCTGAGGCAGCTGATGTTAGAACAAAACAGGCAAAACCCAAAACGCTGCAAGTTATCTCTCTCCTCTCCCTTTCACAGAGTGACATCACCACAAAGCAATTTACCTGGCCCACAGCAGCTCAGCTGCCCACAGGAAAGACTCCCATAACTCAAGGCCCATTAGGACCTCCCCAGCTCTCACTGAGCCTCTACAAAATGTCACCTTCGGAGAACATTAGCACGGTTCTCACGAGCCAGCGACTGAAAAAGCATTTTCTCTTACGACCTTCAGCGCTCCTAGCATTACTGCCCATGAAACACTCGCCGCCTATGGACAAAAACTGTCTGCTTACTTTGTCCAGCAACAATCGCATGCTGGACCCAGCTTCCCTTTGTGCCCCCCATTTCCAGGAAGCTCATACTAAATTTAGCGCCCAATTGTAGTCGCCCTCACACAATTTGACATACACATACACATTTCTGCCTTCAGGAGAGAGCTTCCTCCCCGCCTCGATCCTGCCATTTGCGGCTTTGTTTACAGCCCCACTCTCACCCACCCCATGATCAAAACAGCAGTGCATGGAAATCAACCTCATCAAGAGAGGCCGAAGCAGGAACGGGTGGAGCACAATGCCTTCTGGTCTTTCTGGTAAGCCCTGGCTCTATCTTCCTGGGCCTGCTTTGGTGCTGTAAGACACAGTTTCTGTTCAGAAACAGGCTAACTCCTGGCTATCTGGGCCGTGGAAAGATGCTACATTGAACAGTGAGTTCTAGTCTGGATTCTGTTGCTGTACTAAAATACCGACCAAAAGCAAGTTGGGAAAGAAAGAGAGTTTATGTTATTTTCAAGTTCTAGGTAAAAGTCCATCCCTGAGGCAGGAACTGAAATAGAGCCGTGGAGGGGTGCTGCTTCCTGGCTTGCTCCCCATAGCTTGCGAGGCCTGCTTTCTTACTGCACCAGGGCTACCTGCCCACAGTGGGCTGGTCCCTCCCACATTAATTATTAATCAAAACAGACAAACAAACAAACAAAAAAGGTCCACAGATTTGCCTGCAGGCCAATCTGATGGAGGCATTGTCTCGATTTGACAAAAACCCAACCAGCACCACACACGTGTAGCTAGGGCAGCAAAGGAGGCCCAGACAACACAGACTGTGTGTGTACGGACCATCAGCCGGTGCCACCTTTTAGGTCATCAGATCCTCCCACCATACCCTTAGCCTGTCATCTGCAAGCGCATCCCCTGCTGTGGCATCACTAGGCTGACTGGTCTAAGCGGTGGACTTCTCCTTAGATCACACAAACACTTTCCCTGACCCAGCATTCCATTGCTTATCCTTGTTTAACCGAGCCGGCCAGCTAGGCAGGCTGACTCCGAGTCGGCCGTAGCAGATCCGGCCCACTCTCCTTTGGCATTCTTGCCTGCATGCCCGCAGCTCCTGCATCACAGACCCAGAAAGATAGTCATTCAATAGAAGGAGAGGTATGCAGAGCTTGCTTGGTAGGCTAGATGCCTGGCCAACTTTAAAAACAGGGCAGAGGCTTGCTTCCGCATTGGCCTCAGGCACTGGGGTCTTCCCTCTGCACCACAGGCCTCTCTCGTGAGCACTTTAGTGGGCAGTCTGATGTCACCCACAACAGAACATCCAGGTCACTTAGGGAAGAGAAATCCCCAGTAAGTCTGAAGGACTATAAAAGATAGCAAAACTCCCTGGAAGGTTCCAGAACAGCAGTTCTCAACCTGTGGGTCTCAAGAATTTTTGGGGGGAGTCAAATGACCTTTTCACAGAGGTCACCTGAGACCATAGGAAAACACAGGTATTTATATTATGACTCACAACAGTAGCAACATTACAGTTATGAAGTAGCAATGAAATAATTTTATGTATTAGTTAAAATGTATACTGTATTAAAGAGTCACAGCATTAAGGGAGGTTGAGAACCACTGTTCTAGAAGGAAAACTACTCAAAGATTTAGGGCCAGAGGCAGGCATGGTGATTCACATCTTTAATCTCAGCACTTGGGAGGCAGAGATAGGCAGATCTCTGTGAGTTCCAGGTAGTAAGACTTTGTCTTTAAAAAAAAGCCAGACTATGAGGGTCTGTTAGCATGAAACATGCAGATGAAGAGAGGGTGGGGTCCAGTCAAGTTAGAAATGTGAATTCATTTCAAATACACCACAGTACCAGGTTTAACGGACATTATTAATATTAAGTGACCCTGGCCAGAATCACAGTAGAGATTCCTCGGAAATGCTTCTTCTCCTTTTAGTAAAGCTGGTTGTAAATCAGCGAGCCACAGAACAAGGCTGCACACCATCATAACTTTTCTCTAATCCACCTAACTAACATTTACTTATTTGTTTTTATGTGGATGTGTGTGTTTGTGTGACTGTACCGGTGGTTGTCTAGAAGAGGACAGCTGGTCCTCTGGACCTGGAGTTACAGACACTTGTAACTTCAGGGCCACCTGATGTGGGTACTGGGAACCAAACTCGGGTCCTCTGGAAGAGCAGGAAGGACTCGCAACTACTGAGCATCCCCCCAGACCACTTAGGAGTAATCGTAAAAAGCATTCTACAAACGTGAGCCATGAAGTCTGTCCACGTCCCATCAACAGGGAACTGCACACTAAGCGCAGGCAAGAAGACTGGCCCTTTAAGTAGGTGTTCCAGAGGAGACCCCTGGGCTCAGTCTTTGAGGATGTAAACACAAATGCCCAGCCTTGCAAAAATACTTTCAAAAAAAATCCTTCCGGTTAGGGGGACAGCACATAAACTCCCACCTCAAGCTGGGAAGCTATCGATAGTTGATGGCTGTGAGGGGAGGGAAAGGTGCGGTCCTTGGCAGGTTCTCCATGCTTCTATGGATGGCTTCACACCCATGGATTTATGGGCAGCAAGGATTGGATTCACTGGGAGGGAGGGAGGAAGGAAGAGGGAGAGGGCATGAAGTTATACAGTGATGGTAATCTGGGAGGAGATGGACAGTGGCTACGGGGAAGAGTGAACATGACTGATCTATACTGTCTGCATGCATGGAATTCTCAAAGGATAAATAAAGTGCTATATTTATTAAAAAACAAAACAAAACAACAACTCCTCTGACTTAAAAGGATTTTCAAAGGGCAAATCCTGCCATTCTGTCTTGCCTCCCATAGCCCAGAGCCAAAAGCACAGCCTGAACAGCATGCAGAGGGGCAGTTTACAGCCATCTTTTTGGCTCATGATGGGATGTGCCTCCTGGGAGGATCTGGGTACATGTGAGCCCCCCCAATTCTTAACTACTGAACGCCGTTCTAGAAGGGGTCCTCAAGAGGATTGCAGTCTCTGGGCGGGTAGGCACTGCTGGCCTGGAATGACAAGTTGACAAGTGTGTGGCGTAGTGGTCCAGAAGGGTGAAGAAATGCTCGAGGGACAGAGTAGCATTAGCTGAGACACTGGTGCACAGCGAGCGGCACGGCAGAACGGGGCAAGGCAGTTCTCTACCGCCGCGGGGCCTAACAAAAGCCACGCAAACACCTCTACCGTGTAGCCTATTTCCCTTGGAACAAAGCCAGGAAACATTACGCACCTCTTTTCTTGGCCATCAAATAATATGTTTTGCGAAAATAAACAAACAAAACTCAAACTGCTAATCCAACTGTCCCGCTCACATTTCATTCAAGCACCCTGGCGCGTGGCCTCTCCTACAGGCACACACATCAGTCACACGTAATCTTTGTTGTATGCGTACATAGAAAAGGGGGAGTAAAGAAAGGGTGGGGGGGAGACAGGAGGTGGGGAGCACAGCAGCCACCACCGGTCTCCTGGGGTTTTCCTCCATATGCAGTCAAAATGTACTCTGAGCATGAACCTCAATACTGAGATCCACTGCATGACACTTCCACCCAAAGCACTTGGCATGGGAGGAAAGGCTTTTAAATCTTCCCTCGCCTATTGTTTGCCCCTCGCAGCCTGACACGGTACTGAGCCAGCTGGTTCTACACATCAATTTGGGGTCGTTTTGAAATTGGAGGGGTGAACTGGGGACAGGAGTACTCACACGTGGGACGGTCTGAGAGACGAGGGTGACTCTGGGTCCAGGAGAATGGCAGCCCAGAGCGCTCCTGGCCCCACGAATTTCTCTTCTGGGAGAGCATGCTTGGCTCCTCAGGCTCCAGAGCTGATAGAGAGGCTGGGCTGGAAACCCAGGTGCCAGCCCCTTGCCTGTGTACAGTCCCTTCTTCCAGGGGCTCCCTCGCCCTCTCCAGCAAGCCCGGGGGTGCCCCAGTCTCTGTTTCAGAAGAGGTGATTCTTCCTTCTGACTTGGAACTGCTGGGAGACTGGGGAAGGCTCTCCAAGGCTGAAAGCAGAGGACAACAGTTAAAATCCCAGCGGACTTCCAAATGGCTCACGACCTGCAGCGGGTTCAACCTCGGCTTCTATGAAACACATAGGTGTGAGGAAAAGGCAAGGAGAATTACTCATTCTAGGAAAGAAGACCTGCCAGAGAGACCACCAACCAGAGACTGTCTTTTGACGTCACCAATGGCCCGGGGACGCCGGGGGGTGGGGGGGTGGGCAGAAATTATCAGTAACGGAGCCGACTGCTGCAAAGCCTCAGCCTACCCCTCATCTTCCACAAAGGGCCCCAGTATGTACCAGGATTCAACGTGTGCAGAATTCCCAACACTGGGAGTATCATGCGCAGGACTTGAGAGCTCTGCAGCCTCCATTCATGGATGGGACACAAAATACCATCATATGTTTCAATTACAGAGCCCAGAGCCCTAGTCAGACCTGTCACAGGGGTATGAAGCCAGGGAGCCACCTTTGATGGCTTCAGCCTCTACTTTGAGGTCCTCACCAACTATCAACCTTCTTTCTTTTTATGAATCTTTTTTTTTTAAAGATTTATTTATTTATTATTATTATGTATACAGTGCTCTGCTTGCATGTACTCCTGCAAGCCAGAAGAGGGCACCGTATTACATTACAGATGGTTGTGAGCCACCATGTGGTTGCTAGGAATTGAACTCAGGACCTTTGGAAGAGCAGGCGGCGCTCTTAACCACTGAGCCATCTCTCCAGCCCTTATGAATCTTTTTGTTGTTGTTGTTCTGTTCTGGTTTAGTTTAAGGATTTATTTATTTATTTATTTATTTATTTATTTATTTATTTAATGTATATGAGTGCTCTATCTTTATGCATACCAGAAAAGGGCATCAGGGCATCAGATCTCATTACAGATGGTTGTGAGCCACCATGTGGTTGTTGGGAATTGAACTCAGGACCTCCGGAAGAGCAGGTGGTGCTCTTAAACACTGAGCCATCTCTCGAGTCCTGTTTTTGGTTTTGTTTTTTGTTTTTTGGGTTTTTTTGTTTGTTTGTTTGTTTGTTTGTTTTGAGACAGGGTCTCACTATGTAGCTCTCACTATCCTGTAGACCAGGCAGGCCTTGAACTTAGAGAGAGATATGTCAGCCTCTGCCTCTCAGGGCCTGGGATTAAATACATGTGCCACTATGTCTGGCTTAAGGATCTTTTTTTTTTTTAATTTTAATTTTTGAGGTGGGGGGGACTCATGAAGCATAGGCTGGTCTCAAACTCAAGGATAACTTTTAAGGACATTTTAAAAAGATTTATTTTTAGTTTTTAGGGGTGCGTGCACACGCATGTGTGTCTATAGGAGCCAGAAGAGGCACTGAATCCCCTGGAGCTACAGTTACCAGTGGCTGTGAGCTGTCCAATGTGGCTGCTGTGAGTTAAAGCTGGGTCCTCTGGAAAAGTGATTTTAGCCACCAAGCCATCTCTCCAGCCCAGTCTTGAGTTTCTGATCCTTTTGCCTCCACCTTCTGAATGCTTGGGCTTACACATGTGGTTCATATGGTGCTGGGGACTGGATTCAGGGCTTTGTACCTGTTAGGCGAGGTCCCCAGCCCCTCCTTGTTCAGACTCTTTGCTGAGCAATTCTTTAACACCCAGTCACCTGGTGAGCTGGCACCTGCTAGATGTCTACATGGATGGTCCAGAGCACTTCAGGTCCCCTTTAGTCCCTTATCAGAGACTCTATAGGCTGGCTGCCAGATGGTTCCAACCTCAGACTGTCAACACCATCACTCTACTGTGCAAAACCCTTCAGTGAGCCTTCCACACCAAGCAGAAGCTTGCAGAGTACTCCATCACTGTCCGTACCCTCCTCAGCGCCATCCTGCCCACCGCTCTGTCCTCTCCGAGGGAGGACGCTGGCACTGATGCCCCACAGGAAGCCACATGTGTTTTTCTCTCCCTTTTATCTTCGCTCGCCCTGGGCACGGCATTCCTCAGCTGTAGGGCCCAGTGATTACACTTTCCTCCCTTGGAAACCCGCTGCCGGCTTTCCATATCCTGGGTTAATTAGCCTCTGAGCTTCAGTTTCCAAAACCTTTAGAGCTAGAATAACAGGACCTCACTGCACTGCTGGAAGGACTGAGAGAGCAGGCTCGTTGCTATGTAGGTGGGTGTCTAATTAGCACTACTTTTGTCTTTGTTCTTAGGGTGAGCTGTACTTGTAGAAGTGCAGTCCGTGGCTGAAATTCTAAGCTACCCACTGTGCAGAACGGAGCAGTGAGAACCACTCAAACTCCATCAACGCAAACAAAGCTTAGCCACCTTCCCAACCCCTAGGATGTGTACCTGTGTGGCGGGATGCTGGAAGAGGGATGGGGTGTGGATTTAGACTGCCTGGCTCTGAGGAGGACATGTCTGACCCACCCCCAGGACGCCCAAACGGGCACAGCTGCTCTGGATGTGAAGGTGAGGGGGGGAATGCAGCAGAAAACTTGTTTTCTAGGGTTGGACATGTTATTGTGACACACACTCACACAAGGGGCTGCCGTGGGCGGTCAGGGACGTGGTGCTCTCGGGCGAGTGTCCAATGCTGGAAGACTTGTTCTCAGGTAAGAGAGACAGGTGTTCTGGGGCTTCTGAAGAACTGTGCCTCATTCCGGCAGTCTCAGCTGTCAGTCCTTTTCTGGAACCTGAAGGGTCCTCTTGACTTGGAGAAAAGGGAGCGTTTCCTATGTAGGGCTCAGCGTCATTACTTTCCGGCCAATGGTTCCTTGCCATGGCTGAAACAACAATGGAGGGCGTCAGTGAGAGCTCAGTGGCTTACGAAAAGGAAACCTGAAGAAACCTCCAACACCCTCAAAATGACCCTTGGGGGTTGTTGCTGACTGCATGGCTGCTTCAAAGCTCTATTAAGGGAGTTTGGGGTGAGGGCTCCTCAGCAAAGAGCACTTGTTGCTTTTGTAGAGTGTCGGAGCCCAACCCAGCACCCACATCAAGTGGCTCACAAAGCCTGGGTCCCCAGCTCTGAGGACTCTGATGCCCTCTTCTGGGCTCTAAGGTCACCTGCACACACATGCATTGCACATGCGCAGACACACACACACTGAAAAATTAAATCTTTATAACTCCCCCCTTTTTTCCCTTTGGTTTTTCAAGACAGGGTTTCTCTGTGTAGCCTTGACTGTCCTGAACTCACTTTGTAGACCAGGCTAGCCTCGAATTCACAGCAATCCACTTGCCTCTGCCTCCCGCATGCTGGGATTAAAGGCGTGCACCACCACACCAGGCATAACCCCCGTTTTTATTTTCCCAAATTTGAGAATATTTCTCTCTGTGCTTGGGCCTGGAGGCTGTGGCACCATGGAAAATTCTCAGTGGGGAGTGAATGAAGTCACTTCTATCTTTAAAAGCCAAGGCAAAAAAAAAAAAAAAAAAAAGTCAAACCATCTGATAAAGCAGAGACTGAGGCAAGCCAAACTATCATTTGAATCTAAATATAACAAACACACAAAAAAGGAACAAGTTATTTTTTTTAGATTAGTATTGTCCAGAAGATAAAGTGAGCAAAACTCACATCCACAAAACTAACTCTGGTAGCCATTTTAAATATATATATATATATATATATATATATATATATATATATATATATATATACATATATATATATATAATGTATTTATTATATATATCATATATATAATAAAAAGTGAAAGTTATTCAACATATCAATTCAATATAAACTTGATGTAAGAAGTATCAGGAGAGTAACTGTATTTTTGTATTAAACTTTTAAGTCCAGTTAATATTTTATTGTCCCCCACCCCATATGTGTGTGGGTGCTTTGCCTGCGTGAGTATCTGTATCATTTTCATGTCTGGTGCCTTCAGAGGCCAGAAGAAGGCACTGGTGGTGCTCGCAGTGAAACCCAGGCCCTCTGGAAAATTAGAAAGTGCTCTTAAGCATGAACCATCCTTCCAGCCCCTCTCTGGCCATGTTTCAAGGGCTCAGTAGCCAGGGGTGTGGCTGCAGCTCCCTGGCTACACTATAGTGGCCCGATGACTCCTATTTGAATCGGGTTGGGTGGTGATTACACAAACTGCCCCAGGAGACTCGGGAGAACTTTCTACTGGGAGTTATTTCCTCTCCCGGTCCCTTGAGAATTACTGTTTTCATGTCTTGGTTCTCTTTCCTGGAGGTGATAATTAGCAGCGGCTTCCTGGCCGGGGAGGGGAGTCACTAGGGCATCTGGGAACCTCTGAGGAGGCCCAGGCTACGAGCTGGAGGTGAGAGGGTGCTGCCAGGGGCAGCCGCAAGTCCCTACGGCTATGAAGGGCAGTGCCCCGCAGGGTATGCTTGCTTTACACTTCCCGCTCTGCTGCAGAGGTCCTTGGCTTCCCCCAGGAAAGGGTGAAGAGGGAGATTTTTTCCCTCTTGGTTAATTGGACACAATAAGAAAAGTTACTCTCAAAGGAAATCGGGTGGGGGGGGGTGGGGGGGAAGGAGTTGTAGAAAGGCGGAAGTTTGCATCAAGGCTAAGAAGCCATGAGCGAGAGGAAAGTAATAAACATGGCTTCAGTGGAGCCTTATAAAAAGGCAGAGGCCCACGCACTGGGAAGTGTGGCTGACCTTGGAGAAGGCACTGATAGCCCCTCCTTCCTCGAGAAGTGGAAGTCCCAGACCCCAGTCAGCTGAAGGAAGTCCACTGTGGGAAAGAGTGGCCATAGGCACACAGCGCTGCTCACATTGGGCCCCGCTATCTCCCCGAGAGCAGCCTTTAGATGTAAGAATGGAAAAAATGCACACTATAAATAAAACTACAAGGCTGACAATGGTCCCCTGCAGTGCCCTCAATAATCCTGCCACGATCAACAGCTAAAATGCTGAATAAAATAGACTCTTAAAAAAAAAAAGTCCTAAATGCACTTCTGAGCAGGTATATAAAGAAAGATTAAAATCCTTTGAGACCCAAAACCCAACCAAGCCTGGGAACGGAGAAAGGTGAGCAAAGACCAGAGCTGACATCTATTCAACATCTGTAACCTTAACCTTCTGCTGGGTGCAGCGGGGCAGGAGGCAGACTCGTAAACTCTTAAGGAAACCCACCATGCAATGTTGGAACCAGAAGGACTAGACCCTGGACAAATAACAAATAGAAACCAACCCACAGAGGGACAGTAAGGAAACCTGGCCCTTCAGTCTCGGTCTAAGACGGAAGCTACAAGCAATTTCAATCTAAAGTCTATAGCCACAAGGCCAGTCTTCTGTGGTTCTGCAGTACAGATTTATACCCCCTAACTGATCCAAACCTCAAGTGGAGGGGTATAATGGAGAGTGGTCTTATGCCTTGTGAATCCACTAAAAAAAAAAAAAAAGACTGAATCTTTAAAAAGGTGATCTAAAGAAGTACGCAGCCCTCCTTCAGAGACCGGTGACCAACGGGGAGCTGAGGAGTGGCCCTGACAGTGTCTCGAGGAAAACCACACAAACCACACAAACACGCTATAGGAACATACTTTCAGACCAATTTCTGTCATTTGCTGATTAAAAACAACAACAACAACTTTGATAAGACATGGCAATGAAACAAAATAAAAATTCACAAACACACCAGGAAATAAATAAAATACTCACGAACAAACATTAGTGAGTCAGGTAAGATTCAAATACCAGACTCATTGAAGAAGTTGTTTATATAAACTGACACCTGAACTCAGATGTACAGGCGCCTTGCACAGATGCACGAGCCTAGTGATTTAATTTAAAAAGTGAGAGAGAATGCTGAGAATCACATAAAAAGACAGAAATTATAAACAAAGCTTTAGCAAATTAAAAAAAAAAGAAGACAAACACATTATCTAATTGGAGTTCTTTTTTCTTTTTCTTTTGGTTTTTTTGAGACAGGGTTTCTCTGTGGAGCCCTCGCTGTCCTGGACTCGCTTTGTAGACCAGGCTGGCCTCCAACTCACAGAAATCCGCCTGCCTCTGCCTCCCAGAGTGCTGGGATTACAGGTGTGTGCCACCACACCCAGCTAAATGGAGAGTTGTTTAAATTATTGGTGCAGCAGGGTAACCCCACAGGTAGTTACCTTGACGCAGCAGGGTAACCCCACAGGTAGTTACCTTGGTGCAGAAGGGTAACCCCACAGGTAGTTACCTTGGTGCAGGAGTGTAACCCCACAGGTTACCTTGAGGTTAGCTCAAAGGTGACAGAGGTAAGCAGAATTAGAATGTGCCACATCCACCCTTGGTAGGCCTTGGAAGGACATCAAATTTCCATAGTGAGAAATTAGTGGGCATCACTCAAAACCAAAATAGAATAAATAGATATGAACAAAATTATAAATGGGATCAACTAAAAGGGTTGAAAGCGACCAGAAGTTTCATTACAGCTTTGTGAAATCCATAGAATTGTTAAACTATCTGTCAGCTTATTAAAAATAAAAGCTAATGAGGGGGACTAGGACACAGCATGCCGACATCCTAGCCTGGTCTGGAACTCACTATGTGGCCTCATAGGCCACCTGATTTTAATATCTGGTCTCCAGTCCGTGAAGCTGTTCTGGGAGATTTAGGAGGCATAGACTGGCTGGGGGAAGCACGTCACTTCCGGTGAGCCTTCAAAGCTAAAATCCTCCCACCATTGCCAGTTTGCTCTCTGCTTTGTGCTTATAGCAAAGGCAGTGAGGTCTCATCTTCCCATTTGTACTGCCATACCTGCTGCCCGCTGACATGCTCAGTCCACCTTCTGGAAGGCAAGTCAAAACAAACTCTTTTCTAAGTTGTCTTGGTCATGGTGTTTTATCAGAGCAACAGAAAAGCAACCGAGACACTGGTACTTTGCTATAAAGGCCTCCGAAGGCTGGAGATCTGGAGAACTCATTTGTAATCACTTTCACTAGACTCCAAACCGGCCCCCTCGGTAAGGTGGTCTGTAGCCCCTGAATACAAAATTGGTTTGTACAAAATTAGTAGTGATGTGAGCTGGGGCCTCAGTGACATTTTTTATAAAGCATGTGAGTGGCTTGTGACTCCTTGGCCAAAGGCCTCATGACATAACTTGAGCTTGGGCTGTTCAGTCCCCAAATGCCCAGCCTCTGTTGGTGGCAGCTGTGGACGTAACTAGTGGCCCAGACAAAGCAAAGAAACCAATAAGCATCTCTCCAGAGCATGCAGGGACGAGACACACCCTGGGTCAGGATTGCTGCCCTGGCGACCTGAGACCCGCTGGCTGAGGTAGCTCTCTACCTCCTTGGTAGGTACCAGCACAGTCTAGATTGGTAAGAAGTCATTAGATGTCTCTTTGTGCCTTAGGTTCCAGCTTTTTACCCACTTTAGGATCAGGGATGGCCTCCAGGGAGTTCAGCCGAAGCTAGCCCATCTACCTCGCCAGCCGAGCTTTCTCTGTGTCAGAGACATCATTCAAACCCACTCGAACCCATGACCACAGAGCCACACCAAACACAGGAGGGGCCGTGTCTGGACTCTCAGCCAGCCCTGAGTACAGCTATCCTTCTGTACCCAGCCACCCGTGTCGGGCCGGAATGTCCCCCTGCACTAGGAACGAAGAGTAAATTAACAAGAGAGTTATACTACTTTGCTTGGATATTTACCCCCCTCAAGATGACAGCTTCCACTTATGTGGAATCTTAATGTTCTAAAACATCTGCTCGGGAACTGGCGTTCATGAGCGAAGCTGGCACAGCCTGGAATCGGATTTCCTAATTAGCAGCTGCTTCGGCAGCAACTCCTTCAATCCATAGCCCTGCCCCGTCCCCCTCACCTTCCCCCATGCCAGTGGACAGGCGTGTGTGTGTGTGTGTGTGTGTGTGTGTGTGTGTGTGTGTGTGTGTGTGTGTGTGTTCAGCTAACCTTGTCCCTGAGCAGTGATGGTCCTGTGTCATCCTAACAAGCCATTTCCTCCGGAAAGTGTCACCCCTACCTTTAACCAATCTAGCCCCACGGAAGGCCAAATGTCAAGCACAGCCTGGTACCAGCTTGTGTTTGGGGGGGGGCAGAGTTGAAGAATGAACCCTTCCCCCCCCCGCCAGCTTATTCTATGAGGCTTCAGGCCATTGGCTGATAGAGCTGAAGGGAAAAAATAATTCCCACTGGCCTTCAAACTTCAGGCTTTAAGGCAACTTTGCGGACCTTGTTTCTCGCTAAGAGGAGGGAAATGGTGCCTACTCGCATGGGCTTTGAAACTAGGCTCGGTGTGGCAACCGCTGCACACTATTTCCTAGAGGACTGAACATGAGGATGTCTCAATCAGCTTCCAACAGGGACAATGTCTATGGATGCTGAAAGGAATGGCAAGAGAGAGATGGCATGGGCATGGAGAGCGAGTCTCTGGAGAACAAAAGAAGTCTGCTTCCAAACATGACGGTGGGGTGATCTTATGACGTCCAGCCACAAACTTCCGGTTAACGCCTAGGGCCGCCAATGAGGAAGAAGGATGGAAGACAGGCGATGAAGGCAGAATTGAGGATCGGATTTCAGTCTGCCAGGAGGGGCAGAGACAAGGGCATGACAGGATGAAATCAAAAGGCCGGGCCTGTCAAGAGGAAGGAGGTATAGGCGCTGAAGGGCCACAGGAGGCCACCGCTCTCCTGCAGGAAGGCCACTCAGGCGTCTATTGGTAAAGGGTGTGGCTTCGGCTAGGTTTGGCTAAGGTTAAGGCTCACAAGGAGAGCGTCTGCAGCAGACCACCCTGACCCCCGGCCCCGGAACCGCCTGTCCTCATCTCCCCTTGGAGCTTTCCTGAGGTGCTGAACTTAAAAAGGCCCCTTGGAGCCGTGGGTTAACACCTTGCACCTAACTGTTAGATTCCAGCAGTGGGGCCTATGATTGAGTTTCTTTGTACTTTTAATGGTTTTCCTACAATTCCATTGCTCATAGGGAGGAGGGAAAAGTCTTAAGGGGGAGGGAGGGCGTTTCCTCGTCCCTCTTTTGGTTCCTTTAGTGTGTGGATTGCCACAGACTGAAGAGAGACAGAGCACACACACAGGTTCTTCCCACAAGAGTGAAATTATGTTTCTATTCTGAGGGAGCCAATTAAGAATCCCACACATGAAGCCAGGTGTGGTGGCACATGCCTTTAATCCCAGCACTAAGGAGGCAGGCAGATGCTGTGAGTTCAAGGTCAGCCTGGTCTACAAAGCGAGTCCAGGGCAGCCAAGACTAAAACCAAAAAAAGAATCCCACACATGGGCTGGAGAGATGGCTCAGTGGTTAAGAGCACTGACTGCTCCCAGCAACCACATGGTGGCTCACAACCATCTATAATGAGATCTGATGCCCTCTTCTGGCGTGCAGGTGTACATGCAGATAGAGTACTGTATACATAATAACAAATAAATAAATCTTAAGAAGAAGAAGAAGAAGAAAAAAAACAACCCCCACACATTTCCCAATCCGCAAAAACACTTTTTAACAGTAGAATTTAAGGGGCCTAAGTTACCCCCCCCCAGATGCCTGCATTCAGAATAGGCAGGCACAAGGGTAATTCTTCCCTCTGTGATGGAAGAGGAAACCGACATGGTACTGAAGTCAGCAGGCAGGTCTGCTCAGAATATGGCAGCAGAGCAGAGGCTGAAGCTCAGCTCTTTGTGTCCGGTGTCTTTCCCAATCAGTCACAGATGAAAGCAGCCGGGACCCAGACAGCTCCTCCCGAATTAATTTACAGTGTGTGGCCAAGTCACTCGCTACAGCATTGCTTTGTACCATTGATTCTGGCCAATGTCTGCTAGGTTACTTCTCTCCCCGAAGGTGACCAGGCCCTTCAGGCATCATAATAACTAATTAAGTCTTAGCCTTGGATGACAGGACAGAGGCTCAAGAGGGAGAAATGCAGTTCTAAGTCACCTGTCCAGCCAGTGAGTGGCATGTATAGATTTAAAATATCTGCTCTAACACCCATTGGGATGGCTACTATTGAAGGAAGGAAGGAAGGAAGGAAGGAAGGAAGGAAGGAAGGAAGGAAGAATAAAAATGGGAAGAAATACAGCACGGCTGGGAAGCGTATTATACATGCTGCCAGCAGGAATGTAATCTGGTTCTGCGACCATGGAAACAGTATGGCAGTCCCCACCCCCACCCCCAAAACTTAAACATAGAGTTAGCATATGATTCAGAAATCCCACTGTGGGTATCTAGCTCACAGGATGGGCAGAGGAGACTTGGACATATACCTGACACGTTGTCACAGCAGCAGCATTCACAGCAAGCCAAAGGTGAAAATAGCCAGCGGCTGACCAGGTTAGCATAAGTGGTGCGTGCAGATAATGGGAAATCTATCACACAGCTACATATGTAGGAAACGAAACAAGCCAGAGGCAAAAGGACAAATTTCGTATGATTCCACTTGGAATAAAAACTTCATCAAGATGGGAAGTGGACCAGAGGGTCCTCGGGCTTGAGGTCAGGGATTATTACTTAAGAGTTTCCTTTGGGCCAGGTGTGATGGCGCACACCTTTAATCCCAGCATTTGAGAGGCAGAGGCAGGCAGATTGCTGTGAGTTCGAGGCCAGCCTGGTCTACAAAAGTGAGTTCAGGATAGCTAGGACTGTTACACAGAGAAACCCTATCTTGAAAAACAAAAACAAAAACAAACAAAAACAAAAGCGCTTCGTCATAGGGGAGGGGAGTAAGGGGAAAATGGGAGGGAGGGAGGAATGGGAGGATACAAGAGATGGGATAACAATTGAGATGTAATATGAATAAATTAATAAAATATGTATTTTTAAAAGCACTTCATTTGGGATGAAAAGCCTCTGGAAATGAATGTGATGGTTGCAATAACATTGTAATTGTTGAGTGGCATTTAGGAATGGGTAAAACGGTGGCTTTTATGTTAGGTATGTTTAACCACATTAAAAACCAGAACATATTATTTTTACTGAGCACCAGCCGTAGGTTGTAAGTGTGACTCAGATCGGGACGAGCTGTGTAAATAGATCCGTTGAGGTCCTCTGGGGTGTGAGAAGCGACCCAGAGAAGCAGAGCTTGTGTCCTGGGAGTGTACAAGGCAAGAGCTGGGGGTGGAAAGTTCTCCTTCCTTCTTCTCACACTGCCGAGGCCCTCCCTGCCCCAGGAACCCTCTCCAAATGAGGGGACTTTCAGACCGGATGGCCAGGGGTGGGGTATTCTGGGGGCAGGCAGGAACCTGAGGGGGGTGTGTGGTGGTGGAGGTGGTGGTTGTCATCTCCCCAGAAAGGCGGCCACCAACCCTGCTCAGCCACTCCAGGCTGTGTTTTGAAGTGCTGCTGCTGCTGCTGCTGCGGATGTAATGATTTTGGGTGGAGGACATTTGGGAGCCAAATGACTTTGTGTGAACAAAAGGCTGTGGCCGTCAATGTGGACAGTCCAGGGCTCTCAGGGACTTTTGTTTCCTTCCTTGTTCTTATCCTAAAAGGAGTAGCCCTGAGACAAACCACACACATTGCAAAGACTTTGGCTGTAAGGTCCAAGGATGAAAAAAAAAAAAAAAAAAGACCCTTGGGACAGGCTCTAATGATGAAGAGTGTCAAGTTGACAAGCCACGCCACCCTCTGCCCCTGCCTATGAGAGCCAGCCTCTATGTCAGCTGCTCACTGCTGCGTCCTTTCCTCTCAGGAAGAGACAGATCTGCAGGTCTGAGGTCCACCAGGCTAGGGCAGTGGCTAGCCTCGGAGCCCTAAGTCTGGGGTCAGCCTCCCAGAAACAGAGATATGGCCAGAAGGGGGGCTTGAGGACCACCGTGGAGTGAAGATGCCTACCCAGGCAGGAGGAAAAGGCTAAAAGACCTTGATGCAACCTCACTCCCTTTGCTTTAAAAGTAACTCACGGTTGGTTGTTTTGTTTTTGTCTTCGAGAGAAGTCACAGGGTCAAGGGTTGGAAGAGTCCCACTCAGTTAAATAAGACTACACCAAGTCTTTCTGCAATTGGTAGTCTACCTTGTTGTTGGGGGGTGGGTGGGGGCACCTAACCTTGCAGCCTGCATTTTCTTTGCCCCTCTTACCCCTTGAAAAACAAATAAAAAAGGCTGCAGAGGACGTTCCTCAGCCAAAGGGGACCTCTGAAAGGGAGCCGATGCTGGCAGCCTGTGCCACGCCTGGCCAAGGGCTGAGGCAGGCGCAGAGCGAGAGCAGGCCTTTGGCTCCTGTGTGCGCACTGTGTTCACTCACACCCAGAGAGGAAGCCGTGGCGGAGACCTGCCAGGTTGGTGAAACAATAAAGAGGCAAGGAAAAACATCCTGGTTCCGAGGAGGAAGAGGGGGAGAGGAGGGCTTCTTGTGAAGGGCAGGAAGAAACTGCCTGGGCCTCCGGGTGTGAGCCCCGGGTGTGAGCCCCGGGTGTGACCTGGGGCCTGGGCTTCGACCATTTACACAACCCCGTGGGTGACTTGTATTAGTTCTGCAACTAATTTATTCCTAGACCTCTGTGAAGTTGGCCCTGGCCTCAGGGGAATCAGAGAAATATAGTTTGTTTGTGCCTGTTGGCAAATTAATGGAGGGGACCCTGGTGGGCACAAGGCTCAGGCAGGAAAAGTGGGGGATCAGGCTCTCCCTGCATAGGGAGCTGCTGTGGGGCCCAGAGAGGCAAGAGTGAGACCAGTTAAAGAGGGAATTAAAAAGTTGATAAGAATTGTTTTTTTGTTTTTGTTTTTGTTTTTGTTTTTGAAACACAGTCTCTCTCTATAGCCCTGGCTGTTTGTAGACCGAGCTGGCCTCAAACTCACAGAAATCTTCCTGCTTCTACCTGCCGGGTGCTGGCACTAAAGGCTCATGCTGCCACACACAGCTTGCTAAGAAGTTCCTTTAAAAGGTGTTCACTTCCTTCAGATGGAACCAATAGGCTTCCCCTCAGGTGGGCTCCCGGGGTGGCTCACCAAGGATACTGAGATGCAGACAGGTTACATAGTAGAAAGGAGGATGCTACCTCTTGCTGCCCCTTGTAGCCCGCAGCTGAGAGGAGCCTGTGTTCTTCTAGGAGGGAGAGAAACTGCCAGCAAGGAGGGAGGGAGGGTTGGTGGTAGCTACTGGCAGGTGAGAGAAGTGCGGGAGTGATGTCAGTTCAGTGTGGATGGGAGATGAGGGACCCGTCAAGAGCAAATGGAGAGCTGGGTAGACGGAATGTCACGTTGCCTCTGTAAATGCTACCCGTGGGTTTAAACACGTGACCATCTGGTAGCTAGCTAACGGAACAGGGCTGAGCTGCTGAGAGGAGGCAGGTAGAGCCAAGCTGGTTCCCCTGCCATGCCTCTGTCCTATAGAGTCCTATAGGCTGTACATCTATAGGTCTCCCTGATTTGCATGCCCTGTTCCTCTTCCTCCGGCCTTCTGGCAGAACCTGGTTGTTTCTTAGAACCAGTTCAGCAGTTAACCAGCTCCCTATGCCCTCAGGCCCTTCAAGAGACAACACCAGCTGTGCCCAGATATAAAGCTCTCCCTTAGGACTCCACATTTGCCTTGTGAGACGATTTTCACCTACTTGATCACGTCCTTACTATCTGGTGGCATCCCTATGTCTCTCCGGAGAGACTATAGTTCACAAGGGCCAAGGGAGCTATGAAGGGCTGCTCCCTTGGAGAGAGAGAGGGAACCGGGAGGACTGGTCACAACAAGCCAAGACAAGTAAAAGGACAAAGAGACAGAGGGATGAAAAGGCCCCTGACCCTGACTTCAAAATGCCATGCTTTTCTCCTCTTCCTCTCCAACTGTCTACCCATCCTACCCTGTCAATCTCGGTGAAGCCCCCCCTTAGACTAACCGTCTGGTGTACAGCATTCATAGCAAACATAGCGGACACATGTTTACGAAGCACATCCATATGGCTCCCCGTCCCCCTTACCCCCAAGTTTACAATCACGAAATCAACAGGACTGACTGGTCATGTTATCTCCATTTTTACAGATGTGGAGGCGGGTCTGGAGCAAACGACATGCCTGAGGAAGGTCTTCTTAGTTCTCCACATTAAGACTAAAACTACTCTCTGTGTTTACGGATGCCTTCACAGTCACAACTGTTAGGAAGTGGGGAAAACCATGAACGGCGCTTCCGTTTTTAACACAACCCCGAGACACTAAAAGCACCCCAACCCCCTCCGCCACATGGCTAGACATAGAAGGGGCCAAGACCAAAGGCCCTCTCCTCTGACCCACATCAGAGCTCCTGAGCCACCACTGGCATCTCTTTACCGGCAGCCACAGACAGCACCACTCTGTGACCACAAG